>NW_005871316.1:154311-281849 GCF_000147115.1 Myotis lucifugus
TATGTATAACATTTTGAACACATACACAGCATAATAAAGTTTGTAGACTATTAGTTAAAAATGGCAAACTGACTGCATCAATTTATCTCTTTTCAAAAAGCCCCTAACCTGAGAATAAAAATAAGAATAAAATAGCCCTGGCCATTGTTGCTCAATGGTTAGAGTATCCGCATGCGCATGGAAGGGTCTCAGGTTCAATTATCTGTCAAGGGCATGTACCTGGGTTATGGGTCTGCTCCCCACCCCCAGTTGTGGAATGTGCAGAAACATATCACCTCTCTCTCTCTCTCTCTCTCTCTCTCTCTCTCTCTCTCCCTCTCTCCCTAACTTCCTCACTCCCTTAGGTTCTCTCTGAAAAGCAAGGGAAAAAATATGCTCTCATAAGTATTAACAAAACAATAAATAAATTTTAAAAAAGAATAAAATAAAGTATTGTTTATTCACATAATGAGAATAGAAAAAAATAGTAGGTATACAATAGTAGGTATGCAATTTTGGAAAAGGGAAAAATGGCATATTTTAACTTATGAAAGAAATTACAAACTTAATGTTTGGAGTGGGAGAGACTTCAAAAGAGAGACAATATTGCCTACCACACCCCCATAGGCTGGCACTTGGCAGTTCCATATACAAGACAATCAGTGGTCAGGCAGGGAGCTAAAAATCAGAAAATGTGTACAAGTTATGTGTTTGAATAAGAGCACGTATCACCCTTTGTCTTCCAAAGCAGTCCATAAATGATCACAGAAAGACTTCACGTGTCTTGCATGCAAAATGCTGGCAGTAACTTGTCTATTCCAATGCAAGACACCAGACTTCTGAAACTAAACAGCTAAAAAGAAATGATTTTTTAAAATCATTGAGAGCATTTCACTGGAAAAGCTGCTTTGCCTCCTCATCATTCTATTATTACTGGAGGTTTTCTGCTGTGTCAGGGGTCACATGTGGAGGATTTTAAGCAATCATGGCAAGACTTATTACAGTGAAAATGATACCATTTTAATTAGCTAGTCATTAATAATAGAAAAGGAGCAAAGGGGGAAAGCCAGATATTGCAGGCATGTCATTTAGGCAGCTTCACTTTCACACTCCCCAGGAAAACATTCCTTGCAGATCACTGGGGGAATGGGTCCAACAAAGGGGAGATAGATGCAGGTGCAGTGAGTTGGAGTGCCCTAGAGAAGGAGCTTGTCAATCAAACCTGGGAACAGAAATCATTGCCTAGAAGAGGTAGAACCAATGGAAGCCAGCAAAAATTTGGGAATACATAATCCCCTAAACAAAGGAGTTCCCACTCTTGGGTCTCTCTTGACCTTGGCTCTTGGGGCCCCCTTGGCTCCCTTGCATTCGCCCATGTGGCCCACAGCCACATGGACCCCACACACAATGGATTGATGGACCACAGCTAACCTGATGCTGCATTGGCTATGCTATAACATGGAACAAAAACTCTGGACACTCTGATTCTAGTCCTACTGAAGCCACAGATGCACTTCTTCCCTGGTGGGACTGAGGGAAATGGGACTTTGGAAACTCAGGGATTTGATCAGACACAAAAATCACTCATTCTCCTGTGCGAGTCTCAGAAAATTCTTTTTCTTGGGATATTGCAAGAAGTCCATTTCCTCTAGCAACAGGTGGGGACAAAGACTTCTTCCGATGGGTAACAAAAAGAGACAGTGTGCCCTCAAAGGCAGAGAGCAGTCAGGCTGTCTTTCAAACTAGGCAACCTCTCTCCTGGCTTTTCCTGGGGCGCTGTGCTGGTTCCCTCCCCCTATCCAAACTCTTTCCTCTGTTTTCGGGGTTTCATGTTCTTAGCCTATCCAATCTTTTCCCCATATTTTCCCAGGTAGCCTCCTCCCCACTATGGTCACCATTTTGGCTTCTACTGTGCATGCCTCATAGCTCTGCTTCATCATTTGGCTTCTATTGCACATGTGCTTAGTAAAAGGACTTCCCACGTGCCTTTATTCCTTCCTCCACTAAGTTCAAGGAAAGGCTACCAATTATTCCCTGGGGTGACTGGAAAGCCTGTCTTTCCTGCCCACCGGGAGGTTAATCCATTTGGCTGAGCTATGCTGGCTATTCCCTAGAGTGACTAAGAAATGCCTTTTCCTAGTTAATTCAGCTTAATCAGATATCTCTTTAGTTAACGACTCATTAACTGCCTACTGTAACACTGTTGTAAAACTATATGTTGAATAAACTTAGCTCATAAAATATCAATTTTAACCCATGTGGAATGCCTTACTTTTAAGTAAAAATGCTGCATCAGAAATCACCAGATACTTGAGAAAATGCCTCATTATAAAGAGAGAAACAACAACAACAAAATAATTAAGAAGAGAGGAAAACTGGAGGATACATTAAAAATGTAAGGAGTACACATATGTAATAACTTGATCAATAAAAAATTTTTTAAAATAAAAATGTAAGGAGTAGAAAATATCTTCTAAAAATAAAACCTATAATTAACATCTTTAGAAAGATAAAATAAGGCATTTCATCCACAAAACAAAAACATGATGAAATAACAGAAAAAAGAAAACTTCTGGGCCTTAAAAAAGAGGATGTGTAACACAAAAAAGAAAAGAAAAAAAGTAGGATGATGAAATAAGAAACAAAGTTATAATAAAAAGAAAAGGAGTATTACTACAAGAGTTGCAAAAAGAAAGAGAACAAAACAACAACAACAAAAACAAACAAACAGAAAGCCACAACTATAAGGGACTATTGCAGCGTCCAAATGTATGTACTGAGAGGGCACACTTAATAGCCAGCTAACTAACTGAATACAAATCACACCAGTGATAAAGCTCAAGTTGTAAGTACTTTGGAAGAGACCCAAAAGCTTATGTAAACACCACAAACAATATTCAGAATGGCATAAAAAAGCTCAATAGTATATTATATCCTAGAAGACACTGGCAACAAACCTCCAAAATCTCAGAATATTACTCTATCCTAGAATTTTATACATAGCCAAATTAATAAGATCTCAAAAGTGATTTTATTATTCAGCAAAATGAGCAAGTTTCTGAAAAAAAAAAAAAAAGGAGATACAGGACTCAGGAGACTAGAATCAAGAAGAGTCAGGAGTGATGGAACTGCCATGATGGAGACTTGCAGGAGGCTGAAGGAGTTCCCAATCCACTATTGTAGCAGGAATTCAGAGAAGTATGTAAGCAGAGATTAAAAAAATGTAATAATCTCAAAAATTTATTATTGATTTGGGGGAAAATATATTTGTGTTTGGAAAAATTTTTGTCAGAAATTTTGGACTTATAAATTTAACAAATTGAACAAATGGGAAAAGTGAAATAATGCTTAATTCCAGAGGGAAAATGTATGACAAAGGAATAGTAGTTCACTAACATTGCTATTTAAGATGTCCTTGGTCTGCTGCCAGATCTCAAAATGTATATTTCCAAAAAGCAAGGAGATAAGTAGCTTCTACCAGATTGGCTTAAGCAAATCAACTACATCAATATGTACACTGGTGTTTTTCCAGATGATTTTTTTCATACAAAATTTTCTCTAAAATAAGTGTATTGATTTTCTTTCCCACATGGGCTCCTTATTTTGTCATAGCCCTAGCAGTTTGAGTTCTATTGCATTAGTATAGCTTACTGGCTGCATTTAAACAAAAATTCTGACAAAAGTGTTGTGAGGATTGGTGGAAGAAGAAGTAAGAATATCTAATGGTAAATATTCCAATTATATAGGAATAAATTAACAATTATCTAAAATGTATGGCTCAAAAACAGCAGTATAAAAAAATTATTGAGATATGTTGAGGCAAATCCGGCCAGTAGTGCTCAGTGGTCACAGTTCAATTCCCAGTCAGGGCATAGGCCCTGATTGCAGGCTTGATCCCCAGCAGGGGGTATGAAGGAGGCAGCTGATCAGTGATTCTCTCTCATCATTGAAGTTTCTATCTCTCTATCTCTCTCCATTCCTCCCTGAAATCAATATTATTTAAATATATATATTTAAAGATATGTTGAGGCACATTTTTAAAAAGCTAAAAATGTGAACATTGTCTTTGCAAACATTAGGGAGGATAGGTAGGAATTGGGTAGAAATGATTGCTATTTTCCTTTTTTTAATATATTTTATTGATTTTTTTACAGAGAGGAGGGGAGAGGGATAGAGATTTAGAAACATCGATGAGAGAGAAATATCGATCAGCTGCCTCCTGCACACCTTCTACTGGGGATGTGACCGCAACCGAGGTACATGCCCTTGACCGGAATCGAACTTGGGACCTTTCAATCCACAGGCCGACGCTCTATCCACTGAGCCAAACCGGTTAGGGCTGATTGCTATTTTTCATTGCAAATTATTTAGCCCTAGTATATCTTCAACCATATATATTTATTACTTTGATAAAATCTAAATTAATTTTAAGTAAGAATGTATAAGAGTTGTAGGTTTCAATAAGAGTTTATGATAAAAAATTCACATATATTGACAACTTATTTACATATCAAAGATCTAAACATTTTAAGAAAATAATTGACAGGTGTAAGAAATTTGACAAAATAATAAAGTATAATAACACATTAAATAAATCAAAGATCAAATTAAAACAGATGTAAAGCACCAAAGAAAGAGAAGAAACACTGCAGAGGAGGAGAAGAACCAAAAATATTAAAATGAAGGGGAAATATTAGCAAATCATCACTAGCTTGTAATAAACAGACAGATATAAATATACAGAAAACAACTATTACAATTCTGAATATTACAGAAAGATATTGAGGACAATAGTTAAACAGTCTATAAGTATGAGAGTGTACTGTCAATAACTACTAAGAATTTCTGAACAGCATTATCTTGAATAATATAGATCTTGTCATAATTTCATAACTAATAATACTTGTAGCCAACACACAACTTACTATTTTTGGGAACCTGGATCCAATAGGAAAGTGAAGTATAAAGAAGGATACAGTAAGTATGTGACTAGATTTTAAAACCACATGGAGATTTTCTTTTTCTAAAAGCTCTGTAAGTTTCTAAAAGAGCCAACCTAAGTAGCAACTTCAGTCTCCTGCTGAATGCTGACTAGATTAATTAAGGTAGGTAGAACTGACTGCTATAATTGAATTACAATATTTTCTAAGAGCAGTTGTCTTATTCTCTGTATTTTATTGACTCTTTTATGAGTTCTACTGCTAAATCAATTCTAATCACTGCATCAACTGGAAAAATTCCACTTTCCACTGCCAGATCAATTATAGTCATACAATCAATAGCTGGTACTTCAGCCTTCTTGATTAAAGGAATGTTTTTTTTTAAAGTAAAATAAATGAAGCTTTACCAAAACAGAAAGTGAAGATAATTCTGTTTTTGCATTAAAAGAAAAGTAAAGCTTATTTGACACATAAATATTCACATTGAATATAAATTTCAAAGATAAAATTATTTGCATTGATATAATATTTTCAAATTAATTACTTAACCTATTTTTGATTAACCCTTAGTGAATTATCTGGCAGTTTACAAGAATCTCTTGTGACAATTATATACCTCAGATTGGAATTTGTATACAATACCAAGATTTCACATTGAGACTGGGACCTGTTGACTCTGCCTCTATTTGTTTCATCATTTCTTTGTTGTCTTTGTTGACTCTCCATGAAATTTCTCCTTTGATGGCCACACCACCTTTTCTTTTCCTGTTAAGAAATAACCTCTAGGATACATCCCAACTATTATCAAGTTTTAAATTTAATTAATAGTTTTAATTTCTCTTAACTGTATCCTAATTTACTGTAATATCATTTTAGGTCACTAATAATGTATTTGTCTTAAATGTCTTCAATCTCCTTAAATATTATAACGATTATTTATATGACATAATTATAATTCAGAACACCTGAGGGTGTCACCTTCCAACACATCAAGTTTTCTATTTTATTTTATATTTTGTGACTTTAAATACCCGACTACTCTGTTTTCCTCTCCCTGTTATTATTGTGAAAGTTTTATTAAGAATTGTGTTCGTGTCATGATGATTTTCAAGCCGTCATCACTTACTTAACTGGCGTGACTCCTGGAGGAGCCAGAAGCCAGTGAAGTCACTGCCTAGATCTTCATTATTATGATGAGCCTCTGATAGCACATCTTCAGTTCCAACATGACAAAGATGGTACATGCATGAATAACATCTCACCATCAACTGTGTTTCCATAGCGCCTAATGCTGGGTAAAGTACAGTGAAAACATTTCTCCAGCATTACAGGGAATTCTTAGAGGGTGTCCTATATCATTACCAAATATGTCCATCTTTCGTGGGTTGCTGGAGTTCAGAGAAACAGAATTAGTGAAATCCTGTGAATTACCTTTGTTCAGTCTTTCATTAGAATGTTACAGGGAAATCACTTATCATTTAGAGTTGTTTTTGAGATTAGGATATGTTAGCACCAAAGGTATTCCTATAGTACTTGCTTATAGGGGTAGCAAAGGTAGATTTACAGTTTGAGTATGCAAAACACAGAGTTTAGTCTTGTATTAGTATTTAATTATTGTATTATCTATTTGTATTACAATTGTAAGCCTATTTTTGCCCACCCCTGTATATTCTATAATCTCCCATTTAGTAACAATATAGCATCCTAGTTAAATATGTTTCTGGCATAAAATAAAATAAATCCTCATGACTGTGTGTGGTAAACAGAATAACAGCCCCCAAAGATATTCATGCCCTAATGCCTGGAATCTGAATAGGAGATTGCATATGGAAAAGGGAGCTGATGGGGAGGTTAACCTGCAATATTCTGATTGGCCCAATCTGATTACATAAGTCTTTGAAAACTTTTTCTGGGAGTAGGTGATGGAAATGTGCTAATGAAAGAAGGGTCAGAGAGAGATGCAAGTTTCTGACCTTGACAATGAAGGAAGAAGGTCACAAGTCATGAATGCCAGTAGCCTCAAGAATATGAAAATAACAACAAAATGAAAATCCTTCCAGAAAGAAATGCATCTCTGCTGACACCTTGATTTTAGCCCTTTGAGGCCTGGGTCACACTTCTGACCCCCAAAACTGCAAAATAATATTTATATTATTTAAGATTAAAAGCTTGTGGTAATTTTTTTGTTATAGCAGCAATAGAAAACTACTGTAGTTAATAATACAGTAAATTCAGGAAAGAGATTACTGATTCTACAGGGTACCTTGAGGTTACCTACAATATATAGAAAGTTAAAGGTTTGGTTTTAATGGCCATGCCCCGCAGCTCAGCAGCCCCTGCGTTGATTGTCTACCCTCTAGTGGTCAGTGTGCATCATAGCGACAAGTTGTTTGGTTGCTTAGGCTTTTATATGTACTAACAGTCCTCGGGTTACATCGGACTCAATGTACGTTGTTTCGTGGTTACATCGCCATCTCCCATTTATTTATAAAAAAAAAAGTTCTGTCATTTCAATGTATGTACATATGTGCTTTATGTTTTTTATTATTTATTTACCACAAGTAAAGGTCAGAAATTGTCATCTTTCTTTTAATTTTTTTACTGTTTCACTTCATTACTGCTGTGTATGTGCTCCATGTGAGTGACGTAGGTGGGTTCTGACTTACCGTGAAAATCGCATTATGTTGAGTCGCACAGTAGGAACGGATCTCCGACATAACCCGAGGACCTACTGTATAGATTTCTAATTGAATGTCCATGAAAATATGACATGTCAACCTTGATACTTGGTGATAAATATATAGCATTAAATAATTATATTAAAATAGAGAGTTGCTAAAATTAATGACTTAAGAAAACAATAAAATAGAAAGCAAATAAAAAACAAGTGGACATAAACAAAAGGAAATAAAACTCATATAACAGTGTAATAGACAAGAAAGAGGTTATTCAGAAACTGGTGCTTTGCAAAAATAAATAACATAGCTCTTTGGAAGACTTACTAAGGAAATTAGAGAGAAGACCCCCCAAAAATTACATTTTGAAGACAAGTGGGACATAGCCAGACATTAAGCAAACAGCAATTAAAAAAATAATAATAATTCAATGGGCTAATTTTCTTTCTTTGAAATCTTATAAGATATATGGCCATTACCTAAAGAGAACAAAAGTTATAATAGTATAACTATTTGATTTTATCAACTGAGATTTTATTTTCAATTTTAAAATACCATATATTTGAAAATGGGATTGTGATATAACGACTATATAAATGTTAGTTTTTTAAACTATCTTTTCTGCCCTCATCTGCCACAGAATAAAGGTGTATCACATTTACACTAATACTTCTAATTTAATGGATCTAACACTAGTCCACTATTTTAATAAGAAATGCAGTTGTATCTTTACTCTTCTCCCCATTAGTCCCCTGAGGTATTTCAAGGATCCAAGTAAGGAAACATAGGATATAATTATCCTCTACCATTTCTCTGGTCCTGTTTCTGCTGTTACTCATTTTTGTGTTCCATTGGCCTCTTGTTCTGCACCATGTCATTTGCTCTCCATATGATCTTCCTTGAAAAAGTTTTTTTGGGCCCTATCCGGTTCGGCTCAGTGAATAGAGCGTCAGCCTATGGACTGAAAGGTCCTGGGTTTGATTCCTGTCAAGGGCACATGCCTCGGTTGCAGGCTGGATCCCCAGTAGGGGGCATGCAGGAGCCAGCCAGTCAATGATTTTCTCTCATCATTGATGTTTCCATCTCTCTCTCCCTCTCCCTTCCTCTCTGAAATCAATAAAAATATATTAAATTTTTAAAACATTTTATTTATTTTTAAATATATTTTTATTTATTTTTTACAGAGAGGAAGGAAGAGGGACAGAGAGTTAGAAACATTGATTAGCTGCTCCTGCACACCCCCCACTGGGGATGTGCCCGCAACCAAGGTACATGCCCTTGACCGGAATCAAACCCGGGACCCTTCAGTCCACAGGCCGATGCTTTATCCACTGAGCCAAACCGGTCAGGGCAAAAAAATTTTTTCAATTAATTAAAAAATTTAAAAAAAGTCTTTTTGGAATTACAGAACACTTTCATTACTGGTTAACAGCTCTGTCGGTGAGTTTTTCTCTAGCATTATTGCTGCTCCCTCATTCTACATTTTTCTTTATTCCACATACCCCTCTCTTTAGGGATGGGCTAAACCAGGAAATGGCAAGAAACAGCTTTTAAAGTGCATGTGGAATTGATGCTATCTCCATCATTTGAGACTTGCTTCCTTTTTTTTCTTTTTTAATATATTTTTATTGATTTCAGAGAAGAAGAGAGGAAAGGAGAGGGAGAGAGAGATAGAAACATCATTGATGAGAGAGAATCATTGATTGGCTGCCTTCTGCACGCCCCTTACTGGGGAATTGAGCCCATAGCCCAGGCATGTGCCCTTGACCAGAGTTGAACCTGGGGCCCTTCAGTCTGCAGGCCGACGCTCTATCCACTGAGCCAAACCAGCCAGGGTGAGACGTGCTTCTCAGTGTGGCCCACCCTCCAAACCTCTTCACCTACAGAAAATTTCTCTCGAAAGTTCTATTGCTTTACTTTTTAGCCTGGTTTACAGTTCAAATTTTTTTTCATCCAACATGTCTGCACACATCTTAAAAACAATTTTAGACTGTATTAAATTAGGGACTTCTTCACCTTAACAAAATCACCAGATGTGGCTAATTCAATGTCCCAGAACTGTTCTCAACAGTGAAGAAACTCTCTAAAATTTGTGTGACAATAGACTGGTTATATCTAACATTTCTGCCCTACTTAAAATGCTTTATTATAATGGTGAATATTTGTGTTAGCAAAATATGCACATTTAATAGGTAAACTTGATCAAGCTCTGACATTCTCTTTTACTCATTGGATTTTAGACTCTCTGATGGAGGTAGAGTAGTTATTATCTTTCACATTTGCTGAATGCAAAAAGAGAAAACACTACAGTGGGATATGCATATGATTTGAAGATTTGTCAAAATGTCATTTACTTGAATAATATTGATCCCTAAGACTTGATACAGAGGTGAAAATTCCATTTTTAATAACTCTTTTGGCAATTTTTTAAAAAGTCATAGTATAAAAGCCGTATTATTATTGTTGGGACTTTTACTGTTTATAAAGCACTTTTGTGGATCATATGCCCTATAATTTCTACAAGAATACTGTTAAATAGACAGAAAAGAGTAAATGGTTTTGCACAAAATCAGTGAAGTGGATAATGGCAGTCAAAAATAGAATTCAGAGCATTTGTAATGTATGAAACCTCACAGTAATTCTCTGCTTTCATTCTACTTATAATCAACCCACAACAAAATCCTATTTCTACTTATTTAAAAATATATTTTAATCATTTTCCTCTTCATTTATATTACCGATTCTCTATTTGATGTAATTATGACTCATCACTAGAGTAGTGTACAGTGATAACTAGCTAACTGTTTTCTTCTTCCCTCCTACAATACCAATTCTGATGGCATCCAATGGCCAAATTAAATTTGCCTGTAACACCATGATAATCAGACAAGTTCTTTATTGAAATACTCCAATGGTTCATTATTACCTAATGGATAAATTCTAGACATCTTGGCCTGCCTTCAACCGTCTTCTTAAAATTCTTCTTCTTTTTTTTTCAATTAAAATTGGCATTTAATAACCATAGTTGTTTCACCCTGGAAGTCAGGGAAGTGTCATGGAAAAGACTATCAACTTCTGAATCAGAGCGACCTAAAATCCTCCTTCTGCCTCTTCCAGCCACTAGACACTAGCGTATTTGTATCCTTAGTTAACTCAGCTGTGAAATGAGGACGATCGCACTGTAGCCATAGTATTGTTTTAAACATTTGCGGTGAGCTATAGACATATGCTTCACCTAATAAATAACTGGTTTTCATTAATATTTATTATCAAAGCTTATTTTCTACTATTCCTCGACACCAAATTATTTCATCTTAACAATTTAAGAATCACATGGGAATATGTTTTCTTGCCACATATATCATCCTATTTCCCTACTTGCATTATGTTATGCCAAATCAAAATTTCAGAACAGGTGGGGGCAAGGAAAAATGTAAGATTAAAAAATATACATCAGTTGAAATAGCTTTGAGAACTCAAATTTATCGATTTTTGTCATAGTAAATAAATAAAAATTTAATAACAAAAACAAAAGTATCTTTTTGTATTAATAACAAAGGTAATCATGTAGAATCTCTATTTTGACTAGAGGTTATTCATAGTAATGCCAACAAATACGCTCAAATGATTGCATTAAATGACAGAAAAAGAAAATGAAGAAAAAAATAGTTCTTGATATAGTCAAGTGTAAAATCAAGCAACCAGGAAAGATATTAATTGGACTATAATAACCTTAAAAGTTATCAGTGAGTAACAGGATAGCTTTCAGTTAATTTAAATGTAAGTTCGCTGCATAAATCTGCCTACCATTTCTTTTTAGTTCTTTGGAATAGTAATGATATATTTCGTCAAACCTCTGTTAAACTTTTATAAGCTCAATGATCCCAGATAATGTACATCTTCATTGATTTACCAGTTGCTTATTTTATATTCTATCAGTAAGCATATTTTGCATTTACTAAATATTTCAATAACTCTAAATATTTCAGTAGCTCACAGTCCATTAAATGCAATTAGTATGAAATGTCTGCAAATTACAAAATGAGAAATTAAGTTATTAGCAAATCAATCAAAGAATATTGCAAAGATAGCAGAATTGGGTAATAATTCCATGATGGAGAAGCCCATGTAAAAGCAAGTATGTTTGATTGTTTTAACAACTGAAGAGGGGGAACACTAGAACAAAGAGCAGGTCTGCACTTCGATGATGACTCACATGTTAGGTGGCATTTTCCAGCAGCAGGGTAATGTAATAATACTTCCATAAAGAAAAGGGTGTGTTATGTTAGAAAATGATTACATAAGATAATGTGGTGAACATGACTTTTAATTGTATACGGATCAATATTGGGTTAAAATTTTAGCAATTTTGTAAAGTTTGAGCACAATTAGAGAATTCTAATTTTCTTTTCTGTGAAATGAAAACAACTTTATATAGGATCAACCTGAGTAACATAACACAGTTAACCAATTCAATATGAAACCACCCATTTGGCCCAAGCCTGCTGTGTATGCAACCTTCCATATCTCAGTAATAACAACTTGATTCTTCCAGTTGTTCACCCCCCAAAATAGACTCATCTTTCATTCCTCTCTTTCCTGCACAAGCCTATCTCCAATCCATTAGGAAACCTCCATAGCTCCACATGCAAAATATATCCAGAGTCTATAAGTTCTCACCACTGCCACTGAAACCACCACCACCTCCGCCTCATCTATCCTCTGGTTCATTGCAGTAGCCTCCATAGATCTGTATGTATCTACATTTGCCTTCTTCCCACGGTTTTCAGCACATCATCCGGAATAATGTGCTAAAAATACGCCATATCATGTTACTCTTCTGCAGGAAACCCTACCGCAAAGAGCCATTCCAATCAGAGTAAATGAAACATTCCTTACAGTGACCTCTGACCACATATTTTACCACCCTAGCCTTGCTCACACTTATTCCAGCCACCCTGGCCTCCATTCAGTTCCTAGGACAGAACAGTATGATATCTACATAGTAGGGCCTTTGCTCTAGCACTTTTCTCAACCAGCTACACTCTATAACTTGATATCTATGTGATGAATCACCGCATGTCCTTCTGTCTTTGTTCAAGTCTCCACTTTTAATACTATTATTGGTCTCTTATACCTTCAACTCCCTGCTGCCTTCTGCACCTGCACTCTCTACTCCCCAGCTCTGCTTTAATGCTTTTTGTGTTTTTTTTCCCATAGGACTTACTTCACTGTCTCCTCTGCTAGAGTAAACTCCGCAGGGCAATAGTCACTATTTTGTTCTCTGATATACCAGAAGCCCCATAAAGCAGTGCCTGGAATCTGATAAGCCCTCAATATATATTTGTTGAATATAATATGAAGGAATGTTCTGTAAACTTAATAATTTCCTGTTAATAAGGATTGTGAATGCTATTTGTGCAAGCATCTCTATTTAGACAACTCGTAATTCTCCCTTTCCTACTCAGAAATTGAGTTTATCAATTTAAAAAATAAATGGGCTCCATCTATTTACAGGAAATACAAATAATAAAGAATTAGAGATTTTTTTATAAAGGCCTAGTAATCACTGTTGTGCAGTTTTAATGATATTAATTAAACAAAATAAAATATGTAAAATGAAACATTACTATGTTCTACATTGTATTCTTTAAAATGAATTTTACCCATGAGTTTCATCTTAAGAAAAAGATAATAGTTCAATGAGATGATGTATTAGTGCCTTTTCCCAATTTAAAGCAGATCTAATGATGTTTATACTATAAATCCAGAAGACTGCATATTTCTGAAGTGATATAGCATTTTCTCTAATAATATTGCTATTAATATTAGGATTTGTTGTTCTTCCTGCACATATTCACAGTGCTGTGTTTCCCCTCTTGTTTTTCTTGCATCCTGGTTTTATACTTTCACACTCTGCATTTTCAATACAATTCTCTTTTCTACACAGCTATCCTTCTCTTCCTCTGGGCTCTTCTACCCTCTGTAGCCCATCTGCAAGCAATAGTGTGTGCAGTTCTCAGGATTAATCTGCCTGCAGTTCTAGGATTAAACAATCTCACTGTGGAAGTCACGCTTATTTCTATTAGGATAATGTCTTTGGAAGAATAAAAGGGTTGTTTGTTGGAAACTCAACTCCCTTCTGCAATGGCTTTAAAGCATTCCCAGCACAATATTTGTAACATCTCATTGTGTAGAATCCTTTCATGTACACTTCATAAATAAAATATATTTTTTCTTTAAAATACAGTGTATTTAATACATTTCCTTTTTATCAACTTTCAAATACACCTGTTAAGTTTGGCATTGCAACTGAGTCGTTGCCTTCCTTTTATATTCTTTAATAATCAAAGAGTTCATTAAAAATCCCACTGGCCTTATGTGAGCTCTGTAAATTTATTAACTCCATCCTATATAATAAAAGGCTAATATGCAAATCGACCAAATGGCAGAACAACCAGTCACTATTACATGCACTGACCACCAGGGGGCAGGTGCTCAATGCAGGAGCTGCCCCCTGGTGGTCAGTGTGCTCCCACAGGAGGAGGGCCACTCAGCCAGAAGCTGGGCTCATGGCTGGTGAGCGCAGCAGTGGTGGCGGAAGCCTCTCCTGCCTCCGCAGCAGCACTAAGGATGTCCAACTGTCGGCTTAGGCCTACCAGTCAGATATCCCCGGAGTGCTCCCCGACTGCAAGAGGGCTCAGGCCGGGCTGAGAAATGCCTCCTCACACCCCCCATCCCCCCCCCCCCAGTGCAAAATTTTGCGCAATGGGCCTCTAGTGTATTAATAAGGGTTGTGAATATTTGTATAAATATTCTGGCAGAGTTGAATTCATGGGTAAATGCTTTTTTTTTGAATGACTGATTTATAACTGTAGATATATACATATATATTTGTACATGTTATACAGGGACACATTTTTTTGTTACTTATTTATTTCTTTTTATGCTGCCAAATCATCAGACACAAAATTCTGTTTGAACCACTCTATCTCTCCTGTGACCATATAAAATTGTTCATCATTTTAAGGACTTCCTGGAAATAATGATAGCAATTTCAACTTCCTTTCACTTCATCAAGAGATTTACTAATAGTAAATGAAATGATACAGATTACCAAAAAATAGTATATGTACTGATAGTGAATTTAGGGAAGCCTTGTCAACTGTTTGGGGTCTGGCTGATATTTCCCTCTTCCTAACATGTCTACATAATCACCTAAAGCTAGAAACATCTCATGTCTTCCTGCACAATGACAAAAACAAATAAATAAGCCTCCATCATGAAGAGGAGATTGCACAATATTTGCCTGTGACACCTGATTTGATAATTATATGCAATTATCAAAGTATTATCCAAATATCTCAGTGAATAATAGATTCTTCTCTTTTTCCCAATAAATTCTCCACTATTTTTTTTATATCAAGAGGTTGGCTTTTTATCCAATTAGCCCAACTTAAGACTATAATAAACAGCAAATACATTTGTAAGAAATAGAAAGGATAAAGATTGTTAATGTTTATATGTCTACGTATCTATGTTTGAAGTTCAAAAATTAAGTATCACTGCATATTTTATCACATTTAAGAAAATTATCAGTTGTAAGGTGCACTGGCATTATGCATATACTAAGAGGAAAAATACTCTCAGTTATCATTGGCAGATGCCACTGATTGTGAGCTGCAAACTGCTTTCAGAAATGTTAAAATATAAATAAAAGCTAATCTTAGATTGAATGATTCAAAGGGAGGAATATTACTCCTTTCTCTTATGAATAGAAAATATATATTTAGGTAATAAACAGATAAATATGATTCACCTATGTGACACTCAGATTGCAATTGGATATCACATGATTCATGAGGTATTTGAAATTTCTTGATTATTATTTTACCAAATTGCAGTTCAGCTGACTCCTTTATGGCAGAACATTTTTCATTTAAAAATATACCTTCAGGCAATATCCCATTTTATCCTGCTTTGCCCAGGATTTTCCCAGTTTTAGCACTGGAAGTGCTTCACCCCAGGTGCATCAGTCTGCTAGGGCAGCCACAACAAAATCACAGACTGCGTGGCTTAAGTAAGAGGAATTAATGTTTTAATTATGGCTGCTGCAAAGTCCAAGATGAAGATTCTGGCAGGGATCAGTTTCAGATGGGAGCGCTCTTCCTGTCTGGCATATGGCCTCTCTCACTGCCTCCTCATGTGACCTTTCTTCTGAGTGCAAGTAGAGAGAAATCACTCTCTCTACCTCTTCTTACAAGGCCACCAATTCCATCAGATGAGGCCCCCACCCATATGACCTTATTTAACCTTAATTACCTTCTAAAGGCCCTATAAGATAGGGCCTATCTCCAAATACTGTAACATAGGGGGTTAGGCTTCAACATAAGAATTTTGAGGGGACACAATTCACTTCATAGCACAGGGAAATGCCTCCGTCTTGGGAAACTGAGTGGTTGATAAATAAGTTATATTTTATTAAACAAAATATTAAACAGAAAACCATTTATTTCAACTCTTGCATAAAACAATTTAAAAATTAATATAATCTTATCCCTAAATAAAATAGTTTCACACAGCTTATCATTTTCTTTGATGAAATGACATGCGAATTATTTAAATACACAAAGGCTCTTTTATGTGAATGTTAGAAAATACAGGACATCAGATGAAGTGAGCAGCAGTAGACCATTGTGCCATGATGTCTGAGCCATTCTTTCTCTCCTCAACACTCTCTGCTCTGCCAGGGAGGGAGTGTGGAACGTACATCTTAGAGGCTCTATTGCCAGCAGAGTTCAAGTTTGGGTTTCTGTCATAACAAAAAGACATTGCACAAGTTTTGTTAGACAGAAGAAAATAAAATGTCATGATTGCCCCAGAAGTTTATACCAATAACTTTCAGTCGTCTTCTGGAAAGCAGCCACTTCTTTGTTGCAGAAAGCTGAAATCATCATGAGTTTCCTGGGATGCCTGCTATCTGATTTCCTGCACCCTAACAGAAACTTCTCTGACCTCCACTCCTACAACCTTTAACTCTCTCTATTAAATACCCTTCTCCTTGAAATATCTAGAATTATTTCTACTCTGCTAATATAAGTATAATGAATAAAAATTGTAAATTGTTTCCTATAAGTAATTCTAAAATAATTTTGTTCAGTTATTTTATTTTTTCCTAATAAAATTATAAGATGTTTAATTAATTCAGTGAGGTTGGTTTGTGTCACCAGAAAATTAATTGTTTTTTAAATATTACCTCTCATACTTAATAAAAATAAGAAAAATATAAAGTTATTTTTTAGTATAGTAATGGATTTTAAATTAAAAAAAGAAGACAATTATTTTCCTCAATGCATTGACTATACAGTCTGTTATCCTAGATTTTATCTTCCAGAAAGAAAAATTTAATTAAAAATCTTTATTTTATAAATTTATGTGGTGACATCGCTTAATTATATAGGTTTCAGTGTACAATTCTGTAATACATCATCTGTATTGGGATTGTGTGTTATCACCCCAAGTAAAGTTTCCTCACACCACAATTTATTCCCCTTTTTCTCTCATCTGCCTCTGCCCACCCCCCTTTCCCTCTGGTAATCACCATACTCTTGTCTATGAGGTGTCCTTCCTTCCTTCCTTCCTTCCTTCCTTCCTTCCTTCCTTCCTTCCTTCCTTCCTTCCTTCCTTCCTTCCTTCCTTCCTCCCTCTCTCTCTCTCCCTCTCTTTCTTTCTTTCTTTCTTTCTTTCTTTCTTTCTTTCTTTCTTTCTTTCTTTCTTTCTTTCTTTTTCCTTCCTTTATTTTTGCTTAACCCTTCACCTTTTCACCCAGTCTCCAAACTCCTTCCCTTCTGACAGCTGTCAGTTTGTTCTCAATATCCATGAGTCTCTTTACATTTTGGTGTTAGTTTATTTTGTTCATTAGCTTACACATATAAATGAAATCATATGGTACTTATCATTCTCTGGCTGACTTATTTAATTTAGCATAATACTGTCCAGGTCCATCAATACTGTCAGAAAAGGTAAGATTTCCTTCATTTTTATGGCTGAGTAATATTCCATTTTTCCATTTTGTAATGCACCACAACTTTTTAAAAATGTTTTTTCTATTGATTTTAAAGAGAGAGGAGGAAGAGGGAGAGAGAGAGAGAGAAACATTGATGAGAGAGGCATAGCAATCGGCTGCCTCCTGCATGCCCCTTACTAGGGATCAAACCCCCTTGATGGGAATTGAACCTGGGACTTTTGGTCCATTGGATGATGCTCAATCCACTGAAACACACCAGCCAGGCTGTACCTCAACTTTTTTATCCACTCATCTACTGATAGACACTTGGACTGCTCCCAAATCTTGGCTATTTTAAATAATGCTATAATGAACATAGAGATGCATATATTCTTATGAATTAGTGTTTCAAATATCCTATCTAATAATAGACAAGCATGGTAATTGACCATACCTTCACTACGCCTCCCATTGGCTAATAAGAGTGATATGCAAATTAACCACCAACAAAGATGGCGGCTAATTTGCATATTGCCAGGACCCCTGGTTTGGGGGTTCGCCTTATTTCTAAGATTTACACCTAAAGGAACTTGAAACAGAACAACAAACAAAGCCCAAATTAAGTAGAAGAAAGGAAAGAATAAAGATTAGAGCATAAATAAATGAAATGTAGTAAAAAAAAATACAAAAGATCAATGAAAACAAAACCTTGTTCTTTCAAAATATAAACAAGATTGACAATCCTTTAAATAGACTCGTATTGAAAAAAAAAAGAGAGAACCCAAATAAATAAAATCATCAGTGAAAGAGGAGAAGTCACAACTGACACCAAAGAAACACAAAGGATCATGAGAAACTATGAACAACTATATGCCAACAAATTGAACAATCTGGATGAAAAGGATAAATTCCTAGAAACATACAATCATCCACAACTGAATTAGGAATAATCAGAAAATATGAATAGACTGTTTGAAACTGAAACAAAAATTTTAGGGGAATATAGGCAGATGTAGGGAATTTTTAGAATTGGGGTCCATGGAAAAAAAACAAGGCTACAGATGGGGAGAAGGTACATTTCCATAAAACAAGGAAGCCAAATGCAGTTATATTTCCATAAGACAAGGAAGCAGCAACAGTTTCATTTACATAAGATAAGGAAGCAGCAACAGGTGTATTTCCATAAGAGGAGGGAACTGGAAGTAGCCAAGGAAGGTCTATATTTTCAAAATAAAGAAGGAAGAAAGCCCAGAAGTAATAGAAGACAATGAGGGAGGAGCAACTCAGTAGTCACTATATTAACCAATTTGAAAGGGAATATTGATCTATCAGAGGGGATATCAGGACACAGGAACTGCAGCCTTTATAAACCATGGAAATAGGAAGTCCATGGGACCCTAACCCCCTCCTCACCTGGGAGTCCTTTCTGTGGGACTCTTTCCGACTCCCCATGTGGGAGTCTGTACTTGTTCTTCAATAAATCTCCACCTTTGCTATACCATCTTCTGTCGATGGATTCATTCTTCGACTCCAGCAGACAAAGAATCCAGTTTCCAGTCCAAAAATTCCATATCAAAACTAGTGGAATTGAAGCAGTAATCCAAAAACGCCCAAAAAACAAAAGTCCTAGACTGGTGGTTTCAAAGGCGAATTTTACAAAACATTCAAAAAAGAACACCTATACTCAAACTAGTCCAGAAAAATTCAAGAGGAGAGACTCCTAAACTCATTTTATGAGGCCAGCATAATCTTAATTTCAAAAACCGGATAAAGACACTACAAAAAAAGAAAAGTATAGACCAATATTCCAGATGAACATAGAAGCTTATATTGAAGTATGGTAGCAATCATCTCAGGTGGAAACTGTAGTTTAACTTTAACCCTGCTGTTTGGCTTCTGTACTTATTTGCTTTAACAATAGAAAAGTTATTTTGATTTTCTGAATTCATCCCATTCGATTGAATACCTTATTGATTGTAATGTAAATATCCCATTGATTGTGATCTTACTGGTTATCGAAGCATATTCTTCTGTACCTGGGAAACAGGACAGCACAATTATCCTAAATTGCCTCAGTGGCCACAGATAACGCGTTCCGGTTGACTCGGTGGTCCCAAGACCCGAGGGTTCTAGATAATGTGTTTCTGTCAACTCAGTGACCCCGAGACCCAAAACTATAATTTAGCTAACATGCTTAAGTCTGCTTCTGTAAACTGCTTATTTTGCAAACCAGGTTCCTCATTCCAAACCCTGGGGTGTAATTGATACCTTTGTGATCTTTGCCTATATAAATCTGGTGTTGGGGCTGAGGAGGGCACTGCGAGATTTGGAGTGCATGGCCCCCTTGTAGTTCCAGATTGCAATAAATGTGACTCTTTAATTCGACTTCTTGAGGCATCCTTCTGTGATTCGCAGGGCACATTACAACAATATTAAAATATTAGCAAACCAGATCCAGCAATATATTAAAAAGATCATACACTATGATCAAGTGGGAGTTATTCCTGGGATTCAAGGTTGGTACAATATCAACAAATCAATAAATATGATATACTACATAAACAAAATGAAGGATAAAAAACAAATGATCATATCAAAAGATGCAGAAAAAAACATTTGATAAAATTCAGCACCCATTTGTGATAAAAACTCAGCAAAGTGGGATTATATGTCAGTATTGCAAAGGTCATATATGACAAACGCACAGCCAATATCATACTGGAGGGGCAAAAACTAAAAGTGTTTTCCTTAAGCTTGGAAACTAATTAAAAATCTTGACAAAAATCACACAAAATGAAAACAATAGGTTTTCCTTTTTACTCCATTCCATTACCTTTTGCTCTGAGAAATGAGATCTCCGTCTAACTATCTTAGAAAATCGGGCACTGGTTTATAGTATGACAAGTAACAATATTAATAGAACTACTTATATACATGACTTGCATTTTAAATCTCTTTCAAATCAATTCATTACCATATGAAAGAATCAAGTCAAAGGATCGCCACTTGACTTAGGAAAATCAATCCACTGCAGTAGGCAGGTAATCTTTAGTAGTAGCTTCTATTTATTTATATACTAGAGGCCAGATGCACAAAAATTGTGCATGAGTAGGCTTTACTTCCCCTGGCTGCCGGCACCAGCTTCCCTCTGGCACCCGGACCCGGGCTTGCTTCCCTCCAGCTGCCAGCAGGCACCCAGGACCTGGGTTTTTCCCTGGCCCAGGCTTCTTCAGGAAGGACCTCTGGTCTAATTAGCATATTACACTTTTATTATTATAGATAAGAAATGATACCTTAGTTCAAAAAAATTTCACAGTATTTCAATTATAACCTCATTACTTCCTTATGCCTATTCCTGAAACAAAGACTTCCTGCTCCAGAAATAAAGATTTTTAAACATTAGTCAAGATAAACTGCTTTAAGAAAAAGCTCTTTTCTAGATTTTGTCTTGTCAGCAACAAATCAACTCAGCCAACACAGCAGGACCACTATTTAGTGCTGCATTATTGTATTTACTTATCATTAGTCACTTTGGCATTGTGTAGATATGTTTGCATACTAAGGTGCTTAATTTAATTCAACTAACTTCCTAGATTGCATAGCTCATAATCTCATTGAAAGACTCTTTCCTCTTTGTAACACAAATATAAATCTCAATTTACTTGTGATATTTTCAAATGTTGCACCAAAGGTAAGATAAATATTCAAGATATAATTATGATTTACTATCACATTCATATCTGTTTGGTAGTTCTCCATAATTTATTGGTTTGATTTTTTAAATTACAGGTCAAAAATGACAATCAGAAAAATTAATTATGCTTCTGAAATGGACTGGGCAATTTTATTGTACATCATTAGATATTCTGGCAAGTATTTCATAATCTATTTCTCTGTACAATTACAGTTTATTTTTATATCGTTGGTTCTTAGTTACTATTGCTAAATATGGAAATCAAAGATATAATTAGGCCAAGAAAGTTTAGTCTCTAAATGTCATTATGTTTTACTATAAAATTTACAATGTTATATTTTAATGCATCACCTTCCTAATCCCATTTGCATATAATAATACAATTAGATTATCTGAAGCAGCCAGAATATTGAGTGTCAAACCTAAGACAAGACATATTGTGGGTTACACTTGTGTAAATTCACATATTCCCAGATATGCTATCCCATCCAAAGGTAAGCATGTTATTTTGCTGCTTTGCTGAGAAAAATGTATGTATTTCAAGGATTAACACAAAATCATGTAATGGGGTGACCCGCAGAGACCAGGGTCTCAGATCAAAATTTAGGAGCCTTTATTAAGCTGGCCAGCGACTACAGTTACAGCACCCTGCCAAAGCAGAGGCTGAACTGCAGCCCCAACCACAAAACGGTTGGCTAAACACACACAAAGTTTGTCACTCTATTTCTCAACACAGGATACAGACTCATACCTTAGAAAGGTTACAGGTTACAGACTCACACCTTAGAAAGGTCACAGGCTCATACCTTTGAAAGGTTAGGTTCCTGGAGCCCGTCACCCCTGGCTAAACCGTGACCTGCTTGTAAAAAATGTTAAGAGGAACCTGTGGTCTTTGGACCACTGAGTTGACAGGGAAACATTATCTAGAACCCTCAGGTCTTGGGATAATTGTGCTGTCCTGGTTCCCAGGTACAGAGGAATTTACTTTCTAAAACCAGTAAGATCACAATCAATGGGATATTCACATTACAGTCAATAAGGCATTCAATCGAATGGGATGATTTATACAATTCAGAAAATCAAAATAACTTTTCTATTGCTAAACCAAACAGCAGGGTTAGAGTTAAACTATAGTTTCTACCTGAGATGATTGCTACCATACTTCAATCAGAGGATATGGCATGGCCAGGTAAATAGGAAAACAATCTTCTCCCTTTATATAAATTTTCTATACATCTCATGAAATTATAAATATATGTGTTTTGTATAAATGTAGAGAACTGGATTGATATATGAAATACAGGAAAATACAAATGTTTTATATGGCTATTTAATTTAACTCATTAAAATCAACTTTCTGAGAAATATTGTTGTTATTGTTTAAAAGACAAGAAGCCAGTTTACTGTAATGAAACATAAACACTTTGTTATACAATTGCAACTAAAGAATAACTGATTGGTATGCCCTCATTAAAAGGGTATACATACATGCACCTTACACAGACACTAAAGCAAATTAGTTGGAGTATTCTATTTTCCCATGGAAATTGTAGAATTCAAAGAGTTTCTTCCTTCCTTCCTTCCTTCCTTCCTTCCTTCCTTCCTTCCTTCCTTCCTTCCTTCCTTCCTTCCTTCCTTCCTTCTTTTCTTTTTTCTTTCTTTCTTTCTTTCTTTCTTTCTTTCTTTCTTTCTTTCTTTCTTTCTTTCTTTCTTTCTTTCTTTCTTTCTTCTTCTCTCTTCCTTTGTTCTTCTTTTTAATATTTGAGGGAAGGACATGGAAGATGTAGATCCCTTACTATGAGTTCACACAAATTTTCTTACTCATTCTTTAGGTCATATCACTAAAGGAATATTGCTTAACCTAGTTAAATGTTAGACCAGCCATCACCACTAGCCCGTTTCTAAAAGCAAAATTTTTACAACAATATTAACTGAAACAGGAATTTTAGGGGAATATAAGCAGGTTTGGGAAATTTTAGAATTGGGGGTCCACAGAAAAAACACAGGGCCTGCAGACTGGGAGAAGGTACATCTCCATAACACAAGGGAGAAGCAACAGCTACATTTACATAAGATAAGGGAACTGGGAGTAGCCAGGGGGTCTATGTTTACAGAATAAAGAAGGAGGAAGAAAGCACAGAGGGAATAGGAGGACAATGAGGGAGGAGGGCCTCAGGAGTTAGTATAGTAACCAATTTGAAAGGGAATATTGACCAATCAGAGGGGATATTAGGACACAGGAACAGCAGACTCTATAAACCATGGAAACAGGAAGTCGGTGGGACCCTATCCCCTTCCCCATGTGGGAGTCTGTACTTGTTCTTCAATAAATCTCCACCTTTCTATACTACCTCCTGTCCGTGGTTCGACTCCACCGGACAAAGAATCATGGTTCCAGTCCAAAAATTCTGTATCAAATGTAATAATAATTACTAGCATACATTTAATACCTGTTGAAAAGCCAATTTTATTAAAGCATTTGTATGCAATATCTATTTTTACTGTCTCAGAAATCATGCTAGCTAAGTGCTATTATTATTTACATTTTACAGATAAAGACCCTAAGTAATAGAAAGATTACAGAAAGAAAGCAGAGTGTTATTCATACAACATTCAAATTCAGAAACTGAGCTCTAAAATTCTTTAATAAGCAATGTCTTGAGAATTTGCTCATCATGGCAGCAAAAGATCTTCCTTACATCATTGTGCCTTTCCTTGTTATCCCTGAAAAAGTGGAAGTCAGGTACCATCAATAAAAATGCTATCTTTTATTATTAGTTTTAACACTTTAGGAAATCCATAGTAAGTAAAATAATAATAATAATAATAATAATAATTATTATTATTATTATTAAAAGGTAGCTTTATGGAGAGAGGAATTTCCACATTTCAAATACCATGTTTTACCAATACATACTTGATTAAACTTTAGATAGGCTTCTTCTCATTATAGACCACACTGATGTCTCTTTTTATTGTGTTTAGTTTAGAAAACTTCAACTGTAAATGATTTATCTGTTCCTTTGTTATGTAAGTCTTCTACAACCCAGGAATATATTTCCCCTTGACCTGGGTGTCATCACTTTGAAATGTAATAATTAAGAAAGTTAGAGGCCCTGTTTCCTAGTCTCTGTGAAAGAATAGGAGTATGACTGAAATGCTATGAATAGGAACACAGATGGACTAATTACATTGATCTCCCCCCTAGCTTCTTCCCATTAGCTTACCCTGGGGTATCAAAACCCCCACCTTTTATTTCAGCCAAGTTGAATTCAATCTCTTTGTCCTATTGCAAATGGGCTTGGAAAAAGCCTTCCTTGTTTTTAACCAGGGTGCAGTACATTTACTTTTCTTTTGCATGTTTTACATACCAAGGGCCAGGTCATGAGGGCTGTAACTTCGTTATTATATTAGGTATCTAAAGGAATTTTAGAGGCAAAACAGGCAAGTTTAGGGTCCCTGGAAGAGGAATGCATAGATGGGGCTTGGAGACACCAAAATGCTTATCTTACAGAGGATAGAGAAATACCACAGGATAAGGGGGGAGGAAGACATACATTCACAGAGGATAAAGAAAAGTCACAGGATATCTGGAAGAAGGAAACATATTTTCAGAGAATAGAGGAATGTTGCAAGGTAAGGGGAGAGAAAGAGGGGGTACCAAGTGGACTTTGAGCTTTGAAACTGATGCTATGTAGCAAAGTGACCAATGAGGAAAGCAGGGGGTCTCAAATTAAGAAAGGTGCAATTAGAAAGGGTCAAGGTCAGACAAAGAGCTATAGCATATATAAACCGGAGACAAAGGGACACGGGACAGACTTTTAGATTTTTGGATTCAGATTTTTTCCGAGAGAGAGAGAGAGAGAGAGAGAGAGAGAGAGAGAGAGAGAGCAGGCTTCTCCCATTTGGGCGCCCCTGGTCCCCTTTGGGGACATCCCTGCCCAGATGGAGTCTCTAATATGCTTCCAATAAACTTCTACATTTTTTATTAAAGATATCTGTTAGTTCGTGAATTTATTCTTCATCTTTGTCAGACAAGGACCCACAAGAAGAAGTCTGCACCCCAAACCCCATGTTTCAGTATGAGAAACAATGTAAAACATCTGGATGAAGCTGGTGAAGTGGGAATCGAATCACGCAGTTTTTTCAGTTAAGAGTGCTGGTTTTTCCTCTAACAGTAGTAGGCACCCATGGAACGTTTTTAAGTTCTGGGCACAGGGTGAATGGGAAAAGGAGTTAATTATGACATAATATAATTTAAATGTTGAAAAAAATAAAAAAGAAATAACAAATGGTTTATGAATAAGGGTTCCAGAGAGGTATAAGGAAATTAGTAGGCTGTTAGATAAACCAAATGAGAGAAGATGACAGATCAAAATAGGTAAGAATTGTAAGTACATAGTTGATGTTTAAGAGGCAACACTCAGGTGTCCATGATGAAGCTGAAAAATGCATGAGGTAAAATTCGGTGAAAAATTATTTTGAAATGTAATCTCCATGACTGGAACACATTCATTTAGTGTCTCTAACCCTAAATGTTTTATATAAATGTAGATGACTGATATGTGTTAGTCAATGTTCTCAAACATTACATCTGAATAAATTTTAAAAATTAATTTCTAAAAGAGGTAACCAGATTGCTAACATTTAATCAAATCCATGTCAAAATTTGATTTTTATAATTTTAATAGGTATAAATATAATTTAATCAAATATAATTATGATTCCAATTTATCTCTTGAACAATTTTTATGTTTCTAAAAATAAATAAAAAAGTTGCTTTTAGTATCACTAAAAGCCTTACAAATACTGACTCATCTGCCATCATAACAATTGTCCTTCCCCTCCCCCAACAGATATGCATATTGATTTCTCTGATATTCAAAGGCATGGGTTACTACAAATAACAAAGTAAAATTTATTATGAGATTATTTATTTTTGGAAGAATGGAGTATGTGATATCTAAATAAGAGTAAAAACACAGAGAACAAAGCACATCAATGCACATTATTATTCATACAAGATAATTAAAATTTGAATGAGATTAGTATACCTTAAATATGAAGGTAGTGACTTCCCTATGCTTTCTTTCTTCATGGAGTTTTATCATAAACAACCTTTTGTCATCTCCAAAGAAAAAAATGTAAAATAAAAATAAAATTGTGAGAATTAAGAAAGCCCATTATAATGTCTAATATGCGAAGACTAAGCACCCTTTAAAAGGCACTTAGGGATCTGAAATAAAATGGCCATTGTTCCACAAGTGACCCATGCAAACAAATCAATAAAGAGGCCTATCTTTCCTAGAGTTCTATGAGGATACTGCATTTATAACTGTACATGATACAGAAAAATCTACAGATGAATAAAATCAGAATTAAAAATGTTTATGCAATATGGTTTTACTCATACACACCCTTAGTTTTTAATCTCTGAAGACTAGATTTCATTTGCAAAATTATTCCAGATGTATCACATGTAAAGTTAGTTCTAATAATTCTAAAATGTACTCATAAGTCTTTCTAACTACATACTTTATCCCTGTTCATGAAGCCACCTTGCTTCTAGTAATTAGGCCTTAAAATCATTAAGTTTCTTAGATGTTTCTCCACTGTTTAATATTACAATCCTAAAATTCTCTTAATTTTTCTTTTTCATATTATAGTTCATTTTCCCTAAAAAGAGCATATTGAATAAAACATGTCTAGGTCCGAATTACTGAGTGAACATCTTCTATATATTTAAGTCACAAAGCACAAGGCTTAAGACCTACCTACTATTTCAGGAAATTATATTTAGATTTAAATATGTAGGTTTTTTAAACTGGAAGGTTGTTATGCTGTTTAATTTGCTACTTGTTAGGCCTTTAATTTCAAAATCATTGGGTTTCAGAACAAATTATCCAAATATTTGTATAAAACCACAAAAGACCCCAACTAGCCACAGCAAATTGAGAAAGTCAATCCAAGTTGGAGGCATCACACTCCCTAATATCAAAATGTTTTTATACCATATACAATAATAAACTCAAAATAGATTAAAGACTTAAAGATTAAAGTCTCAAAACCATAAAAATCCTAGAAGAAAACATAGGCAGTAAAATCTCAGTAATTTCTTTTAGTAATGTTTTTTATTATTATTTTTTTAATTCTTTATTGTTTAAAGTATTACATATGTCTTCTTTCCCCCCCATTGACCTCTCCCTGGTCATCCTCACCCCCCCACACATGTCCTCACCCCCCTACTGTCTGTGTCCATGGGTTATGCTTATATGCATGCATACAAGTCCTTTGGTTGATCTCCTCCCCACGCCCCCCTTCCCTCTGTTTGATGCTTCTATGTCTCTGGATCTATTATAGTTCATCAGTTTATGTTGTTCATTATTCCACAAATGAGTGAGATCATGTTATATTTATCTTTCTCCGACTGGCTTATTTCACTTAGCATAATGCTCTCCAGGTCCATCCATGCTATTGCAAATGGTGAGAATTCCTTCTTTTTTATAGCAGCATAGTATTCCATTCTGCAGATGTACCACAGTTTTTTAATCCACTCCTCTGCTGATGGGCACTTAGGCTGTTTCTAAATATATGAGGATGTGGAGAAAAAGGAACCCTCATGCACTGCTGGTGGGAATGCAGACTGGTGCAGCCACTGTGGAAAATAGTATGGAGGTTTCTCAAAAAACTAAAAATGGAACTCCCATTTGACCCAGTAATTCCACTTCTAGGAATATATCCCAAGAAACCAGAAACACCCACCAGAAAGGGTATATGCACCCCTATGTTCATAGTAATGTTTTTCTGATGTATCTCCTCAAACAAGAGAAATGAAAAAAAATAAATAAACAAATGGAACTATATCAAACTAAAAAGATTTTGCATAGTGAAGTGTGGGACCCCAGATAGTCAAGGCAACTCAGAATGTGAAAGTACACCGGACAGCCAAAGCCACTCTGAACATGGGAATCTTAAATCACAATGTCCAAGGACTACACAGCTGCAAGGCCACAATAATCTCATGGTACACTGTGCCCTTCTATAGCCAAAATAATCGATGTCACTGTTCACAAGAGGCCTCTTTTTGTCTAAGTGGTATAATACGTTACTGACCAGCCAGTGTGCTAGGAGTACAGGAAAGACTGGAGACAGGAGAGAGGCTAGGAAGAAAAAGCAGGCACAGAGATGCTGCTGTGATGTGAAGGGGGAAAAGGCTGGGAGAGGTGATAGAGGCTGGAGAGGCAACTGAGGCTAGAGCTCTAAGGGAGAGCTCAGGTGCCACTGCTATGTGAGGCAGCAGGTCCAGAGGCAGCATGCAGCTGTTTAGATAATGTGGTACAGAGGCTACTGCTGCTTTATAGGAAAGATGTATTCATTTATCAACTGTTGTGTGGCTGCCTGTATGGGACTTTGCTGTGAAGAACTGTTTGACTGATGGTTCCTTATTAGCAATGGTTTATGGCCACTGGCTCCTACAATAAAGACTCATTCTTATTCACCCACAAGTTCTCATGGCTTCTCCGTCTACCACCCTGTGTCCCAAGAAGGTCCAGCCGTTGGCAGAGGGACTCGACACCATCGGTTAGTGCAATGCCAAGGTTCGAGAAGGAACTTGACCTGATACAAAGGAAACCAACAATAAAATATAAAGACAACCCTTTAAATGAAAGAAAATATTTACCAAAGATAAATGCAAGGGCTTAATATCCAAAATTTATTAAAAAAATCATACAATTCAACACAAAAAAGACAAAAAATAAAAATAAAAACATGGGCAAAAGACATGAATAGACTCTTCTCCAAAGAGGACATACAGATGGCAATTAAACATATGAAAAGATGTTCAATCATCAGAGAAATGGAAATTAAAACTACAATGTGGTATCACTTCCCATCTTGATTTATTGATCATCAATAAATCAACAAACAAGTGTTGGCAAGGATGTGGGGAAAAGGGAACCCTCAGGTACTGTTGATAGGAATGCAGATTGGTACAGCAACTATGGAAAACAATATGGAACTGCCTTATGACTCAGCAATTCCACTTCTGGATATATATCTGAATAAATCCAAAACACTAATTTGAAAGAATGTATGTACCCCTATGTTCATTGCAGATTATTTACCACAGCCAAGATATAAAAGCAATCCAAGTGCTCATCAGTAGATGAGTGGATAAAGAACTGGTATCTGAATATGATGGAGTATTACTCAGCCTATAAAAGAATGAAATCTTACCTTTGTAATAGCATGGATCGACCTAAAAAGTATTATGCTCAGTGAAATAAGCCAGTCAGAGAAAGACAAACGCCATATGATTTTACTTGTATAGGTACTCTAAAGACCAATATAAACAAATAAACAAGACAGAAACAGACTCATAGATACACGCTGATAGTGTTACAGGAAAACTGGACAAGAACCAAACAGCGCTCTGAGAGTTTGGAGTTACACTTTATTCACCGAGGCGGGCTCAGGGAAATGAATCCAAATCTAAGCAAAGCTACAAGCAGAACTTCCCTTTTTATAGAAGAGCCAGCCCTTTGTGTGCTTGCTGGCGGCGGCCTTGAAAACTACACAGTTCTATCCATTTAAAAAATGCACCTGGCATGGCATTGGGTGTATCTAGTCTCTGGCCTACAAGGTCAGACAGCTAAGTTTATCTCCCCCACTATTCAAGCAGGCTAGAAAGCAAAGTTACTTTTTCAGAATAAGAGGCCGTCCAAAGAATAGCAGAGAATTCCAAACAGTAGTTTTACAGAATAGGGGTTTTCCTTCACAATAGTAGTCATGAATACTGAGGGGAGGGTAGTTGAGATACTGAGTGAAAAAGGTGAAGAGATCAGGAAGTACAGATCGGTAGTTACAAAATAGTCATGGGGATACAAAGTACAGCATAGGAAATACAGTAAAAAATATTGCAATGACTATGTATGGTGCCATGTGGGTACTGAAAATATCGGGGAACACTTTTTAAAGTATATGATTGCCTAACCACTATGCTGTACACTTAACACATACAAAATAATATTGAATGTAAATAGTACTTGAAAAAATTAAATTAAAAAATGATTGAGTTTCTTGCTTAAAAAGTGCATAACCATTTCCACATGGAAGGATTAAAAAAATAAGAAAAAAGGAAGGAAGAAAGAAAAATAGAATATGTTTTTGCAATGCTTAGAAGGATGTGAGATAACAGGCAACAGAAAGAAACATACAATGAGAAAGAGCAAAAAACAACATGAAAAAAAGAAAAAAGGAGTCAAAGTTGCCCATTGGAGTCTCTGAAAGCTGCCAAAAGTAAACACAACAGGAAAATAAAATTATTTTTTATTTAAATACAATTATGTCAGGAAGTTAACTAGACCATTATAGGAAGGTCCAATAAAAAATAACATAAGACAACAGAGTGTGAGATACAGACAACTGGTCACATCTTTGTAATAAATTCCTGTCAGTTTCCTATTTAAAAAGGGAACACAGGTTTAATGAAAACTGCAAAGGCTAAGATATTCAAGATTTCAGAGGTGTAGTACTTTGTGAGATACATATAATATGAATACTTAACTCAAAGATTAATCAATGTTTTATTTAGTCTTAACCAAGTAATGTGTGCATTAAGTTATGTTTAAATTATTATTTTTAATTAAATTTCCATTTAATATTGATATCTAATGTTCATTTGATTTAAGTCCACTGTTACTCACTGATTGGCTAGAAGAAAGATGGATGGAAAGTCATGAGTACAGATTTGATCTCTCTAAAGATTGATAGCCTTCTAAGAAATTATAAGGTTAATAAAGTTTGTCCAAATTAAAACCTGTCTCATCCACATATTTCCATATAAATTAGTTAATGTAGTTGTAACCCATCACCACGGCCCTAACTTTTCCCCTGAAGATCTAACTGCATTGGAAGAAAATCTTACTTTTAGCCTTAAAGGGGGTAAATGAGCATAATGGAGAATTGAATACCCACAATATTTTAAAAGCAATGGTGTGTATACAGGCTTCTTATTTTCTCCTATATTTTAGAGTATTTTCTTTTACAATTACTAGCATATACTTAATGCGTGCATCATGCCAGTTGCACAGTGGTGGACAGTGTGGACTCTCTGAAGCCCCTCCCATGGATCTACCCAGAGTGGAATTCAGAGGCCGCACGATCACAGAATCCTGCCCCTGCACTATTATTTTAGATGTTTTCATAACTTTTATGTTTTCTTCTATCTTCATTTTTTTATAGAGAGGCACTAAAGAGCTGATGTGAACTCTATTCAAAATATTTTTCAAAATTCCTCAAAACATAATTTTATAAAATTAATTAATTTTTTATTGATTTTAGAGAGGAAGGGGGAGGGATAGAGAGGTAGAAACATCAATGATGAGAATCACTGATCGGCTGCCTCCTGCACACCCTCTTCTGGGGATCAAGCCCACAACCCAGGCATGTGACCTTGGGCAGAATCGAACCTGGGACCCTTCAGTCCACAGGCTGACGCTCTACCCACTGAGCCACACTGACTAGGGCAAAACATCTCTTGATAAGGATTCATCTAAATAAAAACTGAAACAAAAATTAAATTACTCCCCCCACAAAATATATTAACTTTCAGTTTTATACCTAAAATGGAGAATTTTAATATTTAAATAAAATAACAAAAGTATTTTAAAACTGTAACTTATTAAAACTCCTTAGCAAAACGTCCTTATTCTGCTAGATCTGTCTTGCAGGGTGTTCCTTTGAGCCTATAACTGTCTAATAAGAGAAGGTGAATTGAATAACTCAGGTCCTTTTCAGAAGCCAAAATCTATTTTTCTGCATTTGGAATCTTTTTCTAGCAAGTATTCTACAATCCTAATGTATGCTTCACATGGTAGCCACATCTGTTCCGCCACAGGTGATATGGGCAAAGCTTCCACGGAATTGCTCAAACATTCAATAAAGCAGTTAGACAGATGTCTTTGAGTTTCTTTGGTGTATAGTTTTGTTAGGTTTCATGCTGATTGTGCAACAGACAACTGCTAAAATGTGTGAAATGTTATTGGCTATATTTTGAAAAACTGAATTTAAATTTCAAATCCTAACTGTACACCTGCTTACACAATGTGCCTAAAAGAGGATAAAAGTTGAAAGATTGACTTTTTGGTGAGCTGCCTAGAAAAAAAGCAGGTAATCAAATAATGCTCTTATATAGCATCTACATATTATTAGGTGTGTCAGTCCTTTTAAAATGTGGCTTCACACTCAACCAATTCTATCATTTAAGAACAGTGGGGCTTGATAGCTAATGTTGATCTATTTTTACCTGATAAGGTAAAAGTGAGATAAAGAAGCTAATGAAAGTGTCTGTCTCTACCCCTAACCCCCCCAAGATCCTGATTATGGTTAACAGAACTGTGGTTCCCCTTAGACTGCCAAATCATGTGTAATAGCTTGGAATTAGGTGAGCAGTGTAACCCTCTCTCACCCTGAGTTACTCCATATATAACTAAGTAGATAAATGGCTTGGCATTAATGCCAAGATGTTTTTTAGTAATATCAGAAATATTAATATGTCCTTATTTTGAGAATTTTTAAATTGTTTGCATAGTATTTTTAAAGGTAAGAGAAAATGGTCTTAAGAATTTAGATTTTTAATGTTATTGCCTTTATTCTTGCTGTCTAAGGTGTGCTGTTCTAACTTTGAATGAGAGAAAAATTCTTCCCTATGGTTTTCCATCTTGTGTGCAGTTATTGTGGCTTGACAATCCTCTTTTATAAAATTATAAAGCTGTACGCCTGTTTCTTGTGATTTAGAGGTGCTATAATATGCAAGCCAAGAGTTACTTCCTCCTTCAACATTTATACTAAAAAAAATACAGGGAAACAAATAACTATAAAGTAATATGTTCATTAATTAATTTAACAAATATGTATTAAGTACCTATGTCTTGTTAGTTACTACACTAGGATTTAAGAATTTAATAGACAAAAATTTATTTTTCCATGAAACTTACATTTTAATAGAAGATGACATATAATAAGTATCTATAGAGATAGAAATAGTATATATATTTTATTTATATATGTATTCTATTTATAAATTAAATTTATATATTTTAAATATATAAAGAGTGTGGTAAATGGCAGTGAGTGTAATGCAGAAAAGTATAAAAGGGAACAGAAAGCATGTCAGGGATACAAAGCTTCAAAAGCTAATTTTATTTTGGAGTCATACACTTTTGTAAAAATAATTCAGAAAAAGAGACTAATACCTCTAACTAGTCAGTTTTGTAGTGTATGTGCATGCACACACATATATTATATATATATATTATATATAATATATATATTGTATATAAAAAATATATATATATACATATATATATTTTTTTTTCCCTTCATGCTTTATTCAGTACAAATATGTCAAGAACATTGGTCTTCTGTTTCTAGGGAAAATGTTTAAAAGGCATTACATTTTTTAAAAAGAAAATCAAAGTACAAATAGGAACTACAAGGTTAGTATTTACCTTCTTCTCCTAAGCAATCTGTGAATTTGGAATCTCTGACCCACGTAAAATTAGAATGAATATGAAAACAAAAAAAGAATTGAGCAAGTCTAAAGGAGCAGGCATGGCCTACCAACAAGCACATGGAAGACAGATGAAACCAGCTAGAGCGTCTGATCCGGGAGAACTGCGAAGCAGAGGCTTCTTTCATCGAGGTCTGGCTGCGGGCGAGTAAAGGACATCATATATCAAGGATTACCAGGATTTCTGCAGGGTAGCACTAAAGGATTCCAAAGCAGTACTGCAGAGTCACCGTGGAACTGAGGGAGGGGCAAGGAATAGAAATGTTCCTTGAACTACCACCCTAGTCCAATCTGGGAAAATACCTTTCTATATTCTTAGCTCATTTATACTACATTCATTTGAAATGTGTTTGTTAACATTGCAAAGTTGCATGCATTAAGATAAAATAGTCCAAAACTATGTAATCAATCAGGTACAATTTTTATAAACCTAGTAAAAAGTATTATATAATCAGAATTTCTATCAGGATAGGTTCTCTAAATACTCTTACAATGAAAAACATGTAAATCTTATCTGTTGTCTAGTGATAGGTTATATTCTGTAAAAAATTTATAAGACAGAGTCTAAAATTTTATTTCCACAATAAATAAAATTGATATAAAGAGAACGGTTATTTTTATACTTCATAGAATGAAAAAAATTTTAGTGTTTGTGAAAACACCGAGGCTTCAAGTTCAGAGTCTAAGATGGCATACTCAAAAATCAGGAAATTTTATATTATCTTTTTAAATAAAATGGCAGGTTACAAAGAATATGAGAGCATGATCATATTTTAGTAAACAAATATAACACACATTCATATATGCATGTGCATATTATAAGGAACTAGAAGTTCATACATTAGCTTATTAATAGTTACTTCCCTTAGTGAATGCAATGGGTATTTTAAGGTGATAAATTTATTCCTTTGTGAAACAAATATTTTCATGAAAGGAAATAAATAATAAAATGATGGGGGTGAGATGTAGGGGATCTACTCTATAACAATATCTATCTATCTATCTATCTATCTATCTATCTATCTATCTATCCCTAATATGCAAATAGACTGTTGCAGAACAACCGAACAACTGAACAACCGGTCACTATGGCGTACACTGACCACCAGGGGGCACATGCGGAACACAGTGGGTGTCAGCAGCAGGTGGCAGAGCGCAGAACATGGTGAGCGTCAGCTGTGGTGGAATGGTGGAGCAGGTGAGCAGGGGCGCCAGACCAAGGCGGGGCACCGGTTGTTGTCATGGGACAAGTCTCTGGTGGTTACTGAAAATTCTTTGCTCCTGTGCGCCACGGTCCCACCCACACTCACACCTGCTGCCTGCGCCGGCCCCCTTGCACCTGCTGCCAGCACTGAAGCCACCACTCGCACCCGCTGCCAGTGCCTGGTGCTGGTCCTGATCGCTCAGCGCTGTCAGTGGGTGTGAGCGATGGCTGCTGGCCCTGATTGCCCCTGAGGGCTACTCCACCTCCCTCTGTTCCTGAGGGGCGATTGGGGCAGCAGCCACCGCGTGCACCCACTGATGGCACTGGCCCCGCTTGTACCTGCTGCTAGCACCGGCCCCAATCGCTCCACACCATCAGCAGGTGCAAGTGGGGCTGGTGCCCTCAGCACATGGGAGTGGCAGTGGTGGGAGTGGGGTTGCTGGCAGAGAGGGGGTGGGGGTCTGAGACCTGCCCCTGTGCCCACTGCAGCATCGCAGCCCACAGTTCCTTTCAAGGTGCTTATTTGTGCACTGGGTCCCTAGTAAGGTATAAGATGTTACCATTCAAAATTACTGTGAGACAATGCCTGTCTCTTTTTTAAATGGCCATCTGACACAATGGATGCACTGCCCTAGAAGTGACTTTGTTTCCTGACAGCACTAATATGCTATCATCTCTATCATCCTATATAATAAAAGGGTAATATGCAAATTGACCCTAATGGCAGAACGACTGGGAATGACTGGTCACTATGACACACACTGGCCACCAGGGGGAGACACTCATGCAGGAGCTGCCCCCTGGTAGTCAGTGTGCTCCCACAGGGGGAGTGCCACTCAGCCACAGGCTGGGCAGATGGCTGCAACTGCAGCGGCAGTGGTGGGAGCCTCTTCCGCCTCTGCGGCAGCACTAAGGATGTCCGACTGCAGCACAAGGAGCAGGCCTAAGCCGTTAGTCAGACATTCCCTGAGGGCTCCCAGGCAGCCAGAGGGATGTCTGACTGCCAGTTTAGGCCCGTTCCCTGGGGAGCGGGACTAAGCTGTCAGTTGGACATCACCTGAGGGTTCCCAGACTGTGAGAGGGCACAGGCAGGGATGAGGGACCCCCCCAAGTGCACAAATTTTCATACACTGGGCCTCTAGTTATAGAATAAAATTCTCATCTGTTTTCTCCACACTAATTTTCATTTCTCCCACTATGTATCATATTAATTTCTCCTCAAATGCCTAACCAGCATCTTCATTTTCATGTTGTCATTAATAACTGTAGGAATCCCATATCCATGCTCTTGTTTCCAACTACCTGTAAAAGTCATTGAATATTTAAATATTATAAATTATTAAAAACAATGACCCCATAAAATCCTGCTAGATAGTAGCATTAAAATTACTTTCTCTCTCTTTCTTTCTTTCTTTCTTTCTTTCTTTCTTTCTTTCTTTCTTTCTAATCTTTAATTTTTTTTATTAGTTAAGGTATTACAAATGTGTCCTCATCCCCCCATTAATTCCCAACCCCCTCCCAACTCATGCGCTCATCCCCCTGTTGTCTTTGTCCATTGGTTTGGCTTATATGCATGCATCCAAGTCCTTTGGTTGATCTCCCCCCTTTATACCCACCTTCCCCTGCTTTCCCTCTGGGGATTGACAGTCTGATCGCTGCTTCTCTGTCTCTGGATCTGTCCCTGTTCATCAGTCTATGTTGTTCTCTATATTCCACAAATGAGTGAGATCATGTGGTATTTATCCTTCTCTGACAGGCTTATTTCACTTAGCATAATGCTCTCTAGTTCCATCCATGCTGTTGCAAATGGCAAGAATTCCTTCTTTTTTACCACAGCTTAGTATTCCATTGTGTAGATGTACCACAGGTTTTTAATCCACTCATCTGCTGATGGGCACTTAGGCTGTTTCCAAATTTTAGCTATGGTGAATTGTGCTGCTATGAACATAGGGGTGCATATATCCTGTTGGGTCCAACCCCAACGGGTCCAGAGATCCCCAAAGGTGTGGACGGAGTCGGCGAAGAAGGAATGACACGAAGACAGCCTTCAGTTGATCAGCAGCCTAGCCAGGATCTCTAGCCAAGTTCTGGTGTAGGATCTCCAGCCAAGTTCTCCAGCCAAGTTCTGGTCAGGATCTCCAACCAAGTTCTGTAGCCAGGTTCTGTCTAGGATCTCCTCCAGCCAGGTTCTGTCTAGGATCTCCTCCAGCCAGGTTCTGTCTAGAATCTCCTCCAGCCAGGTTCTGTCGCCAGGTTCTGTAGCAAGGTTCTCCAGCCAGGTTCTATCCAGGTTCTACTGCCATGTTCTGTCTAGGTTCTACAGCCAAGTTCTGTCTAGGTTCTACAGCCAAGTTCTGTAGCCAGGTTCTGTCTAGGTTCTCTTGCCATGTTCTCTCACTAGGTTCTGTCTCTAGGTTCTGTCTCTAGGTTCTTCAGCCAGGTTCTCCAGGTTCTCCAGCCAGGTTCAGTCACCAGGTTCTTTAGCCAGGTTCTATCCAGGTTCTTTTGCCATGTTCTCTGGCTAGGTTCTGGTTAGGATCTGGTTAGGATCTGATGAGGATGTGATGAGGATCTGATGATGATGTGATGAGGATCTGATGATTATTGTCTTGTTACATCCGTATTTATACCAGCCGATTTTAATCCTGTCAATTTCTATTACAAAGGTTAGGGCGTTTCTTATCTCCATTCCAGGGAGTAAAGATTATGTAGCTTAACTACCCGCCTGGCACTTAATTAAGGGGTTGTATCCCCTCCCTAACCTCAGGGAAAGATCCCCACCTGGGGAAACAACCTTTCTCGGAGAGGTGACCTTGGTCAAAACACATGGCACTAAGGAGAGCGAACATTAAGAACAGTATGCCATATACGTCAGGTACCTCGAAACATATGCTGTGCAGATGTTTCTTCTCTGCAGCAAGGATGGACCGGCTCCTGGCAATATCCTTTCTGATTGGTGTTTCTAGCTTCTTGGGATATATTCCTAGAAGAGGGATCCCTGGGTCAGATGGAGTTCCATTTTTAGTTTTTTGAGGAAACTCCATACTGTCTTCCACAGTGGCTGCACCAGTCTGCATTCCCACCAGCAGTGCACAAGGGTTCCTTTTTCTTAACATCCTCTCCAACACTTGTTGTTTGTTGATTTGTTGATGATAGCCATTCTGACAGGTGTGAGATGATACTGCATTGTCATTTTGATTTGCATCTCTCGTATAATTAGTGACTATGAGCATATTTTCATATGTCTTTCGGCTTTCTGAATGTCCTCTTTTGAAAAGTGTCTATTTAGGTCCATTCCCCATTTTTTGATTGGGTTGTTTATCTTCTTTTTGTTAAGTTGTATGAGTTCCCTGTAAATGTTGGAGATCAAACCCTTATCGGTGATAACATTGGCAAATATGTTCTCCCATGCAGTGGGCTTTCTTGTTGTTTTGTTGATAGTTTCCTTTGCTGTGCAAAAGCTTTTTATTTTGATGTAGACCCATTTGTTTGTTTTCTCTTTAGTTTCCATTGCCCTAGGAGCAGTATCAGTGAAGAAATTCCTTCGGCATGTTTGTGATTTTGCTGCCTGTGGATTCCTCTAGTATTTTTATGGTTTCCCGTCTTACGTTTAAGTCTTTTAACCATTTTGAGTTTATTTTTGTGTATGGTGTGAGTTGGTGGTCTAGTTTCATCTTTTTGTATGTATCTGTCCAATTTTCCCAACACCATTTATTGAAGAGACTATCTTGATTCCATTGTATGCTCCTGCCTCCTTTGTCGAATATTAATTACTTTCATTCTTGATATGCCACTTTCTTCTGAACATTTTGCCACTCCATGGCAGAGAGATTAAGTAAACAACTACTGATTTGAAGTGTTGTTTTTAAATACCTATATATTCTTCCTAAAAATAATTGGATGAGGAGTTTTAGTGCTATAGTTTGAGTTATTTTCAATAGATTGTTAGGAAAATTTAATTTACTAAAATCTCAACTTTTGCTACAATGGAATCCTAATAAAGTATACTCCAATAACTTAGAAGTGGCTCCAATAAACTTGAAGCTTGCCATGATTTTATATCCAAAGACTAGTGACGTTAATATTTAATAAATTGGTTTTGTAGAAAAATGCTGGTTTTTCACATTAAAAAAATAAGATTCAGGTAAAAAGGTTCAGACTATCTGAAATGGCTCTGAGTGTACATGCTCATTAGTAAACTAAAAAGAGAATCCTAAAGTAAACAAAACCTGTGTTTGTATCAGAGAACCACAATTTATCACAGTAGAAGACATGTTTCTAAGGGTTTTTCAGAGTGAATGACAGTTTCATATTGTTGCATTCTTAAAAAATGAAATTACTCCAAATAACTCAACTGTTACATAAACATGATATAGTCACTCACTGGAGATGTTTTATCACTTCTGGGTAGAAAGTAGAACTGAAGCAGACAGCATGAAATTAAGGTCAGAGTTGGATCTGAAACCAGCACGTAGTAATAATTGAACAACATATATAGAATTCTTGTTTTCACTTTTCAGGACAGAAAATTTCACAATCATTGGTTTTAATTTTTATTTTTGGAATGTTTAAAGCTTTGATATATGTAGAATGATGTCAACTATAAATAAATTTTAGTGTACTTGTTAACTTCAAATAAGACCCCCTCAAAGTTAGCTGAAAATGTAACTCATAAGTTTGCAACTATCATAAGAAAATCTGTTGCTACAACAATATGATTCACTCAATTAGATGGTAAAATATGATTTATATGTTGTCAATTAGTTGTGCAGAATTTGTAGAAGTCTTGTCACAGAGAAAAATGTTTTCACAAATCAGTTTCATTTCCATGCATCTGGTTGGAAAAAAAAAATGAAAAAAATTTACTCATTCTGTGCAATGTTCCACAAGATTATATATATCTTTGCATATAATTATTTAGTACATTTTTTATCATCATATTATATCCCCCTCCATTTTATAACACCAGGGTTTTAAACAATATTTTAAAATAATCTATACTATAAAACCCAGTGTCCCTAATGCCATAACTACCAAAGACCAGCGCAAGTGGGCGGGGCTGAGTGATTTCATGCGCTGGGCTTCTAGTATTTATATAAGATACATAAAATGCTTTTATCTAAAAATGTTCAAAAACATTTATTTTTATTGTGTTGAAAACATAATTCTGCTTGCATATTCAAAAGTCAAGCCTATCTGCTAGTAAATTCAAATAAATATATTTTGGGGATATAAATAAAAGACTGACCCATCAAATAGTGGATGAAATGTCCAAATGAATAAAATAAAATAATTTATTCCCATATTTATATAACAAAGTCTGCTAAGAAAGATATAAATCAATGTTGCTTTCTTTATTTTTATCTTACCTAACTATTTCTCTTTAAAAGGAATTTTAAGTAATACAAAATTTTATAAGATTTTCATAGGTCCTTTTAAACTATTTCAAGCATATTTCAAATGTATCTATCTATATTACTCACAGATAAATTAAAACTCTCTTGGATTTATCTCTGAATTATTTATTTATAATTGGAATGTAACTGTAATAGCAAATACTTTCATTATATCACATTGACACCATTAGTTTGTCACCTAACCTTTGGTTTTTCTTAATACAACATTATTTTCCAAGGGAAGCAAACTGAATCTTGTATTGACTCTTATACTAAAGAAAAATTCAATCAAAAGCTGATTTTAAAAAGGATACTTTTTAATGTATATGGTTAATTTAAATAATTTTCATTGGTAACCTACTTGTGAAGAATGTATAGAGCTAATCTAGGATATACAACATTTTGATAGACTGACTGCGGAGGGGCCAAATGTGGCCTGAAAACACAATATTTGGCCTATAACATATTCTCAAGTTCACATTGAATGCCTTTATATGGCACATAGATGCTTTATTTACCTATACTCCTTACCATAATCTTGTACTTACAACACATAGTGCCTTCTAAATGTAGTGACACATTTTCTTTACATTCTTGGTGATGGACAGCATTTGAATTTGTGATTCTTACACCAGGATCTGGGCTGCACAGTGATGAAGATACATGTAAGTCTTCAAGGATTTACAATCTTGTGTAGGTGACACAATTAATAACTGATAAGAAAGATGGGAAGAGCACAGCTATGATGCTCTGGGACCATAGAGTACAGGCAACGAATCCAGCCATGCAGAATCTAGAACATCTTCACTCTGGGTGAGTGACACCTGGAGTCAAGTATATCAGAAGTTGGTCTCATACATGGGTATAGGCAAAAAAATAATTTCTAAGCAGAGGGGAATAATGTAAAAGCCTTGAAGAAATACATTACAAGTTTGGAGAAATGCATGCAGTTTATTGTGATATGCAGAGAAAGGGCTCAAAGAACAGAAATGTTAAGGGAATGGTCCATCAGCAATTCAGTTCATATGGAATCGAGACGTTAGCTTGAGGGCAATCAGTGATGACAGTAGAGTAAAAACGGGGTTACATAAACCCCATTTGGTATATGGCAATATATATAGAAGGAGTTTATGTGGAAGGAGACCATGTTTTAGAAGATAATTTTGACAATAGACGAAGAATGGCATTATGGAAAATTCATAATGCTATTCACTTAAAAAGAAGTGTGGTACACTGCTGGTGTGAATGAAGACTGGTGCAGCCATTATAGAAAATAATATGGAGGTTCCTCAAAAAATTAAAAATGGAACTGCCATTTGATCCAGTGATCCCACTTCTAGGACTATATTCTAAGAAACCCAGAACACCAATCAGAAAAAATATATGCACCCCTATATTCATAATGGCGCAATTTACAAGAGCTAAGATCTGGAAACAGCCCAAGTGCCCATTGATAGATGAGTGGATGATAAAGCTGTGGTACATTTACACCATGGAATACTATGCAACTATAAAAAAGAAGACCTCTTATCCTTTGAGACAGCATGAATGAATCTGGAGATTATTATGCTAAGTGAAATAAACCTGTCAGAGAAAGGTAAGTATCACATGCTTTCACTCAAATGTGGAATCTAATGAACAAAATAAACTGATGACAAAATAGATCCAGAAGCATAGAGGCATGGAGCAGACTGATGAATCTAAGAGGAAAGGAAAGGTGAGCAGAAAGTAACAGGGCAAGTTTTCTATACTAATAATAGAAGAATATGCAAATTGTCTGGGACACCATCACAGTAACAGTAATGACCAAACAGCAGGCTGCATGGGGCAACAAGGCCGGCAGGGGTGATAGTGAGGGAAGACCAAATAACTGAGCAGCAGGCTGTGTGGGGCGACCAGGCTACAGGGGGTGCAGTTGGGGGTGACCAAGCCAGCAGGGGGGACAGTTGGGGGCAACCAGGACAGCAGGAGGGGTAGTAAGGGGCAACCAGGCCAGTGGGGGGGGCAGTTGGGAGTGACCAGGACAGCAGGGGGGGGCAGTTAGAGTCTATCAGGCAGGCAGGCAGGTGAGCAGTTAGGAGCCAGCAGTCCCGGAATGTGAGAGGAATGTATGACTGCCAGGTCCCAGTTTGGAGAGGGTGCAGGCTGGGCTGAGGGGACCCCCCCATGCACCAATTTCGTGCACCAGACCATGGACACAGACAATAGTGTGGTGAAGGCCGGGAGGGTGTCAATGGGGAAACAAAAAGGGCACATCTGTAATATATTCAACAATAAAGATAAGTGTGTTTTTTAAGTACAGTAGAGAAGGTTGTAAAGGATGCTTTTTTAAAAAGTGTCTGAGTTGTACTTTGAAGCTACGTGCCTACAAAAAACACACAAAAACCTCACACACATAATAGAGATGCCCCTAGTCAATTGATCATTCATGTCTGAAGTTCAGGAGGGAATCTTCGACCAGAGATATTCATTTGGGAGCCAATGATATATAGGTAGTAAGTGAAACTACAGAAGTGAATGGGTAGAATAACAGAATAATAGACACGAATACAGATAAGCAGAGGAAAATCAGCTCATATAAAAAGATGAAAAAAAAAAGGCAAAGATGTAGGAAGAAAAACTATTTGTAATAGGACTCTATTCATTTCGAATCAGTATTTTCTAACCAACAACATGGATCTCCTCCATTAACTCCTCCTGACAACAATATTAGTTTAGGTTCTAATTCTGATATTTGATTTACTCTCTGACTCACAGTCCACTCTTTAGATTTTCCAAAAATGACAGCAACAAAGATAAACACCTGCCACTTACTAAACAAGAAAAGATTGATTATACCTTTCACTGAGGATGCAGATCAATGCAGATATAGAAAATCATTACCTACAAATAAAACAATTTAACTGGTATTCTATTATCTTTAAATATCTCTCAACTCATTCATCCTATTTAAGGTATTCAACCTTCAGATGCAGTAAGTAAAGGATGCCAGAATTTATTATATGGACCTAGTCACCAACCATTTAGATGCCACCTAATTATTCCCTCCAGTAACTCTTTTAATGTATTTTATTTTTATTTTTTAAATATATTGTGTTGATTTTTTTTCCCAGAGAGGAAGGAAGAGGGATAGAGTGTTAGAAACATCGATGAGAGAGAATCATCAATCAGCTGCCTCCTGCACACCTCCCACTGGGGATGTGCTTGCAACCAAGGCACATGCCCTTGAACGGAATCGAACCTGGGACCCTTCAGTCTGCAGGCTGACACTCTATCCACTGAGCCAAACCAGTTAGGGTTCTTTTAATGTATTTTAGGTGTTTTTTATTTTATTTCATGCTTAACCTCACTTGACTTTATTATTACCTTTTAATACAATTAATTTTCATGTTGTTTATATATTTACCAATTTTTTATTCATCATTCTGTTTTTATTTTTGGACATTTCCTCTGGGTTCACTTTTCTATTCCTGAAAAAAACACTGCTTATAATTTCTTCTAGGAAAAATTCTCAGGTAACAAACTCATATTTTATGTGTTTGATAAAGCCATTAATTTCATTTCAGTTTGAAATATATTTTCAAAATATATAATTCCAGGTTAGTACTTATTTTCTTTCAGATTATTGAATTTGATGTTCCACTGTTTACTAACTTCCACTGTTGCTATTGAATCATGTGCTATCTTATTATTGCTTTGCCTATTTCCTCTATTATTTTTAATATTTACCTTTTCAAAAATTTTATGTCACTTTTTAATGATTTGTCTTAGTGTATTACTTAATCTCTCCCTATTATGCCTGGAGTTTGTCATCTCTTTTAATATATGGATTATAATCTTTCCTCATAGCCATTAACTCTTCAAATGTTTAATTCCAAAACATTCTCTCATTTCTTTCCTTCTGGAATTCCTATCAAATGTATGTTAGATTATCTGGTTCTTTATTTGATAACTCTGGGTCTTAAATCTTGTATCCTTTAGATTCCATTTTTCCCTTTATGCTTATAGCTAACTTTATCTGCTGTATCTTTCAAATTATTAATTATCAATTCCATTATCAGAATCTGGTACTTACATTAAACAGATATTAAATTTCAGCTATATTCTTATTCAGTAAAGTTCTACTTGATCTTTATTTATCCTAGCTATGTCATTTTTGCAGTTTCCTGTGTCCTAGAGATATTTTCAACTTAATGCATTTTAAACAACTCGTTTAAGCTCTATTTCTGACAGTTCCACCATTTGAAGTCCTATGAAGGTATGTTCTATGGTACCTATTGTTTTGTGTACATTTACACATTATATGCTTGGTAACCCTTGGTTACTAGACCTGACAGTACTTGTATAGTTATTTGTAGCAAGACCCTGAAACCATGGATGAATGTTTTTTTTTGTTGTTTGTTTTTTTTCATCTGAAGAGGATTTGCATTTACTTTAAGGACTAGGTGCTTTGCAAGTAATGTGTTTTTCAATTCAGGTTCAAGTTTTGAGAGTTTCTATCCCTTCTAAGCTATGTGCACCCAGGAAGAGTGCAATCCCAGGGAGGGGCTGCGTCAGTGACCACTGCCTCTCAGAGAAGTTTGTCTATGCTTTTTGTCTCCTTTTTTCCTTCTGTGTCAGTAACCTTAGATTGGCACCGAATGTTTTGTTTGTTTCTTTATTTTGTTGTTTGTTTTTATAATAACTTAGTTGAAATAAAATTCACAGAACAATAAAGTAAAGGTGAGGAAAGGGAATTTAAAGCTCTTGCATGTGAATATCCACATACCCTACTGATACTTGTTGAAAAGACTGTTCTTTGGAATCTTGCTAAAAATCAACTGGCCACAAATGTGAGAATTTTATTCTGAGGCCTCAACTCTACTCCACTGATGTGTATGTCTATCCTTAAACCAGTCATATATTATCTTCATTACTATAGTTTTGTAGTAAATTTTGAAATCAGAAAATATGAGTCCTCTAACTTTTCTCCTTTTTCAAGATGGTTTAGGCCAGTGGTTGGCAAACCACGGCTCGCAAGCCACATGCGGCTCTTTGGCCCCTTGAGTGTGGCTTTTCCACAAAATACCATGTGCGGGCGCGCACTACAGTGCGATTGAAACTTCATGGCCCATGTGTAGAAGTCGGTTTTCGGAAAGGAGATAGATGAAACAAGTATACAAGATGAGTGTGGATGGGAGAGTTGGAAGGGGTCGACCTCAGCAAACGTACCTCAATCAGATTGAGGACATTTTTTAGCAAAGGCCAGCTTAGGAGTACCCTAATTAAGTTCATAACAATGTACCTACCTATATAGTTTAAGTTTAAAAAATTTGGCTCTCAAAAGAAATTTCAAATGTTGTACTGTTGATATTTGGCTCTGTTGACTAATGAGTTTGCCGACCACTGGTTTAGGCTACCCTAGGTCCCTTGCCTTCCCTAAAGAAATTTTGATCAGCTTGTCAGTTTTGCAAAAAGGCAGCCCAAATTTTGTAGAGAATGGGTTACTTATACATCAAATGAAGGTGGTCAATAAATGAGCATGGGACATCTTCCCACTTATTTATGTTGTTTCAAGGCTGTTGGCTTTCAAGGCTACTGCAAGCTTTGGTAAAGAGAGTAGAGTGGAGCAAGTTAATAAGACACAAAGATTAACGTTCTTACCAAAATTCAGTAATTGTTCTAATTAGACACTTCTTGGGTTTCTGCAAGCTTTTTTATTTTCTTTTTAAATCTTTATTGTTGAAAGTATTTCTGTATTTCCCCATTGACCCCTGTTCCCTGCCCCCACCCCTAGCCTTCACCACCCTATTGCCTCGTTTCCATGGGTTATGATTATATGCATACAAGTTCTTTAGTTGATCTCTTCCCACCCACCCACTCATCCCCACCTTTCCTCTGAGATTCCACAGTCTGTTCCATATTTCTATGTCTCTGGATCTATTTAGTTCATTAGTTTATTTGATTTTACATATGAGTGAGATCATGTTATACTTATCTTTCTCTGACTGGCTTATTTCACTTAGCATAATACTCCAGGTTGCCCCAGGGTGGCTCAAAGGATAAGAGAGCCTTCTTTTTTGCAGCTGCATAGTATTCCATGGTGTAAAGGTACCACAGTTTTTTTTTATCACTCATCTACTGATGGGCATTTGGGCTATTTCCAGATCTTGGCTATTGCACTGTTATGAACTTAGGAGTACATACATTCTTTCTGACTGATGTTTTGGGTTTCTTAGGATATATTCCTAGAAGTGGGTTCACTGGGACTTCCGTATTTAATTTTTTGAGGAAACTTCATACTGGCTTCTATAATGGCTGCACCTGTCTGCATTCCCACCAGCAGTGAACTAGGGTTCCCTATTCTCCACAACCTCGCCAGCACTTGTCATTTGTTGATGGTAACCATTCTGACAGGTGTGAAGTGATACCTCCTTGTTGTTTTAATTTGGTAGCCGTCAGCCTGGCTTGTACATATCTAAGAGTTTCTGAGTCACTATGGTGTAAGAGGGTGACTGAAGACAAAGTTTCAAAGAGTTGCCTATCTTCTAAATGTGACCTTAAAAACAATTGATCTCATTTCAGTGTAATTTTAATGCATATTGTCATATTACTATTTTTCTGTAGCACTTTTTAACTTATAAAATTTGTAAGTAAGTGTGTGTTCTTTAGCCAGTTAAAAGACAGAGAGGGATAAAAGAAAAAGTTAAAAGTATCTTTATTACTTAAAGAAAAGTCTACTTTATTAAAGTAATAAATATGACAGTTTGGAGTCATATTTATGATATCAAATATCTACACCTATGCCCTATTGTCATGTAAAATATATACATACTAGTGGCCTGGTGCATGAATTCATGCACATCAAAAGGAAGTTAATTAGAAGAAATATTTTAATGTCACTATTCACCCTTTCTCTATAATAGAGTGTCAACAAAATTCACAATTGACAATGACAGATGGAAACACACGTGTGCGATTGGTGCCAGTGAGAGCTTTATATGTATCGTGCATGTGTAAGTCAACTTAGCCTTTTATATATATACTAGAGGCCTGTTGCATGAAGAGATTCATGCAATAGGCCTTCCCTTCTCCTGGCTGCCAGCTTCAGTTCTTGCGGCACCCGGGACCCAGGCCTTCACTCTGGCTGGAGCCACCTTCCGTCCTCTATCTTCACAGCCCCGGCCAGAGCCACCTTCCGTCTTCCGTCTTCGAGGCTCTAGCTCGCCTTCAGTCTTCACTCTGCCGCTTGGAGCCCTACATATGCAAATTAACCACCATCTTTGTTGGCGGTTAATTTGCATACCACGCTGATTAGCCAATGGGAGGAGTAGCGAAGGTACGGTCAATTACCCTGTTTGCTATTAATAGATAGGACAAGAAGGCCAGTGCCCAAAAATTGTGCACTTGAGGAGCGGTCCCTCAGCCAGTCCTGTGCCCCCTTGCAGTCTGGGACCCCTCGGGGGATGTCCACCTGCTGGCTTAGGCCCACTCCCTGGGGGATCGGGCCTAAGCTGGCAGTCAGACATCCCTCTGGCAGCCCAGGAGCCCTCAGGGATGTCCACTTGCCAGAGGGGAGCAGGCCTAAGCTGCAATCGGACATCCTTAGCATTGCTGAGGAGGCGGGAGAGGCTCCCGCCACCACCACTGTGCTGGTAGCCGTCAGCCTAGCTTGTGGCTGAGCAGAGCTCCCCCTGTGGGAGCGCACTGACCACCAGGGGGCAGCTCCTGCATTGAGCATCTTCCCCCTGGTGTTCAGTGTGTGTCATAGTGACCAGTCATTCCCAGTCGTACTGCTGTTAGGGTCAGTTTGCATATTACCCTTTTATTATATAGGACTAGTAGCCCGATGCATGAAATTCGTGCATGGTGGTGGGGGGGAGAGGGGTGGGCCAGACCCCTCAGCCCGACCTGCACCCTCTTTCATGTTCCGGGACCCCGGCCACTCCTGGCCTAGGCACAGGCCTACAGGCTTGGGGCAGCCTGGCTCCCGAGGCCCCATTTTATCAAGAGAACAAAGTTGGCATTAGTTACTGCCCTCACTGAACCCAGTACAGTGCATCTGTGCATACAACTGCCTCGTTCATGTGTCTGCTTTGCCCTACTGAATTAGTAACTTCTTGAAAACATATCTCTGTCTTATCCTGCTTCACCTTCAGTGTCTGGCCCTGGTGCCAGGAACCTGAGAGGATTTGCTGAGTGAGTGAGTGAATAATGAGTGAGTGAATGAGTGAATGAATGAGCAAGTGCATGAGCAAGCAGCTACAGGGTGGGAACTTCTGCAGTGTTGCCATGGCAACATTGCAGAAATTTATGCCCCGCTCCCAGCAGTCCAGCGCCCCTCTCCCGGCTGATTAGTTCCCACCCTTCCTCCAGCAGCCCCGGCCCACAGCCATTCCTTCAGCAGAGGCCAGGGCAGGCGGGAAACTTGGCTTCCTCCATGGTGGGGGCAACCAAGCCTCCTGCTTGCTCCAGCTCCATGACTGCCGGCCACCATCTTAGTTGGGTTAATTTGCATATAGTTGCTCTCTTTGGCTGGTAGGCGTGGCTTGGGGCATAGCAAAGGTATGGTCAATTTGCATTTTTGTCTTTTATTAGATAGGATAGAGGCCTGATGCATGAGTGGGGGCTGGCTGGTTTGCCCTGAAGGGTGTCCCAGATCAGGGTAGGAGTCCCGCTGGGGTGCCTGGCCAGCCTGGGTGAGGGGCTGAGGGCCATTTTCAGGCTGGCCATGCCCACGGGCTGGAAGCAGGTATCTGGGATTTATTTAATTTCTATAATTGAAACTTTGTAGCCTTGAGCGGAGCCCAGGTCTGGCCAGGGCAGGCGGGAAGCTTGGCTTCCTCCATCGCTGGGGGCAACCCAAGCCTCCTGCTCTCTCCAGCTCTGTGGCCTCTCCCATCTTTGTGATGGAGTGAGGAAGTGACAAAGTGATGGTTAATTTGCATATTACTCTTTTATTAGATAGGATAATAAACTTGCTTAATTAGACCTGCTTGCTGATGTAGCTACACCTTTTCCAGCCCAGTGACCCACCCCAATTTCTCTTTCTGGTAATTGTCAGCAACACGGCAGTAAACATCAACACGAAGCACATTATTATTGTAGATCACGCAGGGAGAACAAAGGGTATAATATTTAACTGCAGCAGTGTTTGACTATATTCTGTACAGTGAGAAAACCTGAAGTCATTTTCAAGGTCCACCATTTCTTATTTCTTTTCAGTTGAGTCAAATTTCTAAGCTTTCTAAATCTTCGTTTTCCAGCTAATGAAAAGAAAATAGGATTCCACCGAGTCTCTATTGTGAGGATCAAATGAGATGGGGCCCAGGAAAACACTTCACAGACTTTTGGTTACATTGTAAAGTGTCTCCACCTGTGTTCCTGGGCTGTAGAAACTCCAAGGAGGCTAGTCTCTAGGGAGAGAAAGCGGGCATTGCTATGTGACATCATTACTGGAATAGACCTTACCATATTAGCCTTTTATATGTATAGATTACACTGTCGTCTCTGAGTCTTAATGCAATATCTGTTCACCAGCCTTTTTCACCATGTGGAAAAAGAATAGGATATGCCATTGCATCTAATGTAGGAAACAGGATACTGATTTGTTTCATTTTAGTGGCATTTGGGTTATTGGGATCTGGTTTACAATGAATGAGTAAGTCCCTTTCAAAAGGAGGTCCTCCATCTTTGTTTCTGAATATGACAGCAACCTCGGTTACATGGGGAGAATTATATCTACCTGGATCACTATTATGATCATATTTAATTGCCATTGTTACTTCTGTGGGATCAGTACCTTCAACTGCTGCTTCAGATTGGGGTTCCTTTTCTACCTCATGTAGCATCTTGTATGATTTTGTTAATTTGTTTATTTCATGCATGAGGTTGTTGATGTTGATCATGAGTCTTTCAGAGCAACCTTAGTTTTCTGGCATTGCTAATCTTTTACTCATCACTTCAGCCATGTCTAAAATGTAGAGTTGAGCAAACTTTTGGGAAACATCATCTGAAGGATGTAAAGTTCCAGTACGGTGACAAACTTGACCATGTATTCTAAAACAGTATGGCCCATATCCTGGTGGTGATGCAATATTTGCACCCACTGAAGCAAAAGAAAAATCAAAAGAACTATTTATGGAACAAATATTTTCCATAACATTTTTATTGTCAGAATCCTCATTTATCATTTTTTTTTAAAACATACCAGGTATTCTGGAAAATTTATATTATTTGGGAAAACTTTACCTTTGCTGCAACATCAAGTAAACTTTCCATCAGATGGTTTTTCAACAAAGAAATTTAGTGATAGGCAAAATTGACATCTAACAGTCATTCTACCACAACTGTTTAATAATTGCATCCTCATTTACTTCATTTTCACTGTGAAGGCAGTTCCTACCAGTATTGGTAGTACTTGTCGATGACAGTTTTTCAAATATATTCTGGTGATGACACCACTTTCTTTCAGCCACAGAGGTTGTGCCAATAGTTGATCTTCAGACATATTCTGTCAATGATGCCGCTTTTTTTCAGCTACAGAAGCATGTTGTGCCAATAGTTGTTCTTCAGACATATTGTGTCAGTGACTCTGGCTTCTTTCGGCTGCAGAGGTACAATTGGGGCCGGCTGGCCGGGGTGGGATCATGGGAGAATGGCTTGCCTGGAAGGGACAGCAGGAGGGCTTCAAGGTGTATCCAGCTGCGTCTCTACCCAGCAGCCCCAGCTCACATGTCCAACCTCACAGCCCCAGCTCGCACCTACAGCCTCCCAGCCCCGCAGCCCCACCTGGCACCCTACCTTGACCTGGTGCCACCCACTCACCTGCTCCATCATCCCACTGTGGTCCCGCTCTTGTTGGGGCGATTCGGGGCTAGCAGTGCCTCCACTGCTGCCCACTACCAGCACCGCATTGCTGATGCCTGCCGTGTTCCATGCTGGCCCCTGGTGGTCAGCACATCTCATAGCGAGCCATCGAACTTAGGGTCTCCTGGTCAAACTCACAAGAGGACAATTTGCATATTAGGCTTTTATCTATATAGACTAGAGGCCCGGTGCATGAAATTTGTGCACTCTGGTGGGGGGTTCCTCAGCCTGGCCTGTGCCCTCTCGCAATCTGGGACCTCTCGGGAGATGTCCGACTGCAGGTTTAGGCCCGATCCTGCAGGGAATGGGCCTAAACCAGCAGTCAGACATCACTCTCACATTCTGGGATCACTGGTTCCTAACCGCTCACCTGCCTGCTTGCCTGATGACACCTAACCATTCTGCTTGCCTGCCTGATTGCCCCTAACCACTTGCCTGCCTGTCTGATTGCCTCTAACCACCTCTGCCTCACCCCCCGCCGTCTAGGTTTCATCCAGAATAACAACTGGAATGACATCTGGAAGTTCATTCAGCTGTCTGGTCTAATTAGGGAGAGGGAAAGAGAGATAGAAACATCAATGATGAGAATCACTGATTGGCTGCTTCCTGCAAGCCCCCTACTGGGGGTCAAACCTGCAACCTGATCTTGTCCCCTCCCTGGCTAGAATTGAACTGTAACCTGATTCGTAGGTCAAAGCTCAACCACTGAGCTACAGCTGGGCAGGAGAGTTCTCATTTAATGTTTAATGAAGTAAAAATACATACAGGGCTAAAAATAAATATACAGTTAAAGGAATTATTATAATCAAATGCCCACATAAACACTACCCAAACAATAAATTGAACATTAGCAGCCCTCAAATTTGAGTACACTATTAACATTCTCACAAGATACTTCAGGCTCATTTAATGTCATCAGTGAAAGATTTCAAATATTTAATGAATCAATAATGCCAAAATAGAAACTTTTCCAGAGAATAGAAAATAAGAAAACGTTATCTAATTAATGTATAAGGCCAATAAAATTCTGACAGCAAAATCTAAAAGGCATATAAAAATTGGGGGGATTAAAAACCAGTTTCATTTCTGAATATACATACAAAATGCTAAACCAAATATTGTCAAGTCAAACCTGGCAATATATTAAAAGTGTAAACACACATGCGCGCACACACACAAAACATACCACATCAAATTAGATTTTTGCATGAAAAAAGTTTGCTTCTAAGCAAAGTCACAAAATTAAGATAAAGATTAAATATTTCAAATAACTATGGCAATATATAAAAAATTAATAAATTTTACTTATAATCATAATTAAAATCACTAACTACATAGAAATTAGAGAGAAAATCTTTCATCTGATTAATAATACTTGTAAAATGTCTGCAGTAAATACCTTACTTAAGGAGAAATATTCAAAGATAAATTATACCCACAATTAACACTACTGTTGATCACACGGTAGATTCTAATTTGTGTGAAGAAAAGAAAAGAAAATTTAAAAAAATAAAAGTTTTCAGAAATCTCATAATTAAAAGATTACATGATTTTTATGGAAACATGTTAAAGAATTATGCTGTTACATCATTAGGATTAGCCCTGGCCCATATGGATCAGTTGGTTGGAATGTCGTCCTGGTACACTGAAACGCTGTGGGTTGAATTCCTGGTTAGGGTACCTACCTGGGTTGCAGCGGGTATTTGAGAGTCAACTGATCCATGTTTCTCTCTCTCTCTCTCTCTCTCTCTCTCTCTCTCTCTCTCTCTCTCTCTCCCTCTCTCTCTAAAAATTGATACTTTGCGTGAGAATTAAAAAAATATTTGAATAATAAATAATTTTAGTATGATTTCTAGATGCAGGCTCAATATAAAAATGTCTTGTATTTGCATGGACAGATACATTTTAATGATGAAATAAAGAATAACCTTTTGCAACATTATCAAACACACAGAATTGCAACTAACATGTTAAACAAAATATGTGCAATTCCCCTACACAGAAACTAATACTCTGTTTCATATTAAAAATTAAGAGACCTATCTAAATGTGGGAAGATCCTTTGTTCATGGATTGGGAAATTTAATATTATGAAAGTATAGTTTCTTACTAAAGTGATTTATGGATTCATTTTGGTAGAATAAATCTCAGTAGCGTATGTGTGTGTGTGTGTACTTAAAAATTCTAAAGATGTTTCTAAAATCTTATGGAAATTTAAAAAGCCAAAAAGAGAATAGCTATGGCACTCTTGAAGAAGCTGGAATTTTGGGGGGGTACTTGATTATCAAGATTTAATATAAAATACTTGTTTAAAGTTATAGTAATTAAGGTACCCTTAATAGTATAAGAATGCACACATAGAAAATTTGAACTATTTAGACAATCCCGAAACAGAACCATGCATACATGGAAATTTTATTTAAAATGAGCATGTCATCACAGATCAACTTTGTATTAAATCATGCTAGATCAATTAGATATTCACAAATAAACAGATGAAATATGACCACAACTGTAAATTAAACAGAAAAAATAAGCTAGATGCAAAAAGCAAAATAATAACCTAAAAATTACAAAAGGAGAATATTTTAAGTATTAGGGGTTCTGATTTTCTTTATTTTCTTAAAGTGATTTGACTATATTAAAATAATAAACTGTTGTTCATTAAAAGAAACTATTAAGAGAATTAAAATGCAAGGTACAGAGAAGAAAACGATATTTGTAAGATACACAACAGACTCATTTCTTGAATATATAATGTCCACAATACAATAAAAAAGAAAAATGGGCAATATATATAAAAGGTGTTTCACAAAGCACCTTTGGGCATATTAAATGTCCAATAACATATGAAAAGGTGTTTAACCTCACTAGTAATTATGAAAATATTTATTAAAATAATTATAATATACCATAAAACATCCATCAAAATGGCTAAAATAAATACAGTATAGGACCTTGTCCTACTGAAGATATAAATGGGAATCTGTCCACACACCTGGTAGTGAATTGTCACAGACACTTTGAAAACTGGCATTATCTGCTGAAGTTGAGCATACAGATTCCCTATGACACACCAACTGCACTCATATTTATGCCCAATATAATAAATCTGTTTATGTGTTCAAGACTTATAATGTTAATAGCTGTATTATTCCTGATAGTGCTGGATTCATTTGCCATGGCTGCCATAACAAGTACGACTCACTGGATGGTTTAAATACCATTGTCTCATAAAAGTTCAAGATCAAGGTGTTGATGGTATTGCATCCTTGTGAAAGCTATGGGAGAGAATCTGTTCCATGGCTCCTGCTTAGCGTCCTGTGGTTTCCTGGCAATCTTTGGTCTACTTACCCAAAGAGTCTCACGTCAGCCTCAATGTAGATTGGCCCAGTTGGTCTTCTTCTCAAGGCTTTAGATGTTCTATTCTACACCTCTGCCCATAATCTCTTGCCCTCAGCCATCTGTGGGTCTGCCATCTACACACACCACAGTGCCTATCAGTGGCCTCTGTTGTTTCTAGTTTGAAATCCAAAATGTGTTGCCACTTCTGTCCATACTCCGACTCAGACAAGATAGATACCAGTCCTTCAGGCAGCTGACAGACAAGCCAGAACACTGCCAAAATATCTCTACTCTGTCTTTCCAGCCCAAGGGAGGGAACTGGGCACTGAGTCACTTCATCCCAACCACACCACACCAGGCTAGGAAGGAGATGGAGCAGGAGCAGATGAAAACAGCATCAAATGACTTAATTTTTCACTTGATTTGTGTTTTACTTGATTTGGTGTTAGCTTGGTTATTATAGATTTTTTTTATTATTTTCCAGAGGTCCTATAAAGTTAGTTTAGTCAGTCTCTGATTGTTTATTGGATATTTCAGTAATGGAAGCCTAGCACTCCATATGCTACCATTTTGTACAGGTCTATATTTATTTTTTAACTAAGATTCTTTCCTTTTTTAGTGAAAATGCTCATTTTTTTCTACTCTGACAGTATATTAATAGTAGGTCCACTAGTGTTTATATAACATTATAATCTGACTACAGTTTATAGTAATGGCAATTTGGATGTACAATGATTACATAAGTTCAGATTTTTTAAAGGACTCAGATAAGACTTTAATAAAGGTAAATTATATAGCATACCTTTTTTAAAAAAAATACCAGTCCAGCTTTGAGGGCCCTAGGAACTTTTATATGTAATTCCCATGGCCCTTTCTTAGTCTTGTAGGATAAACTTCACCTCAGGATTATAAACCATTAAATATTCATTTCAGAAAAACTCAAGAGAAAAATGTTCATGGGATCGTTCTATGCCCTACAGGTCACCTAGTCAAGTAAGGCTGTGTAACCATTAAACCAAGTATAAATCTTCAATCTCCACCTCCTTAAGCAATGCAAACAAGCTGGCCCTGCCTGTCAGCAGGAGAGTTTTGAACATTAAACAGTATAATATAAATTACTAGCTAGTTCTATCTATCCATACCATGGCCAAGAGGCAGTACTACTAGACTTCTAGACATTCCTGGAATAAGCATAGTATTTTACCTCATATAAACATGGGAAAAAATGGAAAGACAGAAATTAACTGTATTCTTATTATATCTCATGCATATTCTGGGAACAGGGATTTCTACCTTCATAACTACCTGCCTCTCATACTCTTTCTGGTCAAAAAATAAAAAATACTGAATGATAATGACCAAAAAAATTACTAGGAATTAGTTAAAACTGATCCATTTCTTCACTTCTTGTTGAAGGTATTTCATACATTCAAGTCGATGTGACTCAAATGACAATATTTTAGTTGGAAAAAATAAGAAACTTGTACAAATAATGTATTTTTGAAATAGTTTATGATTATTCAATTTGCAATATAAGGTTAAACTGTGACTACTGGATAATTTTAACATTGATTTCTAACTTATTTTTAGAGTGAGATGTGCTTATGGGATTCTAAAATAAATTTATAGGAATTACATGAGTGCTTCCTCCATGATTTAAAGAATCCAAGAGGGCAGAACTAGATCTGTCACCTTATGGGAGAGTTAGCTTCTCCAGTGACTTAATATTTCCCTATTTCAAAATGGTTCAATCATTGAATATAATACATGGTAGTTCATAAATTGCACAGTGGTTATTAATTAAGGGCTCACAGAAATCCATAAGAAGGTTCTTAGGTCTTGCTATTGTTTAGACAAAAAAGGAGATAATAAAGCTAAGTAAGTTTTGTATTTTTACATTTCAACTCAGGAAACAGAATAATAAATTGAGAGAGTGTGTCAAGAATGCAACACACTTCTCAGAAAAAGAGCTCTATTTAACTACTATGGATCAAATGATTCAAATGAATCATTATATTCTTATAGAAAATTAATGGTCCTGAATTTGTTCATTAATTTTTGTACTAAGGACATTTTTCTTAGAGTTCTTTGATGTCATCTCTTTATAATAAAACCTTTCTTTCCATTTAACAATACATTGATAGACATCTAAAATAATTTTTAAATGTTAGCAAAATAGTCCAAAGAAGATATTCATTAGAAATAAAATTTAATTTCTATGAAAGGAACCCATTAAATGACATATATCTTGAAGTAGGAGTTAGAATCCATTTTCTTACCTTTAGTGTTTGTTCTGCTTCATAGATATAATCTTTTTGAAAATTACCATTTTGAGTACTTCCTCATAATCTGTATTTTATTAAATGTTAATGTAATTGCAAAAGGAAATGAACCAAACCAATTGTTCACAGAAAATGAGACACATTTGAAGTTTTGTGGACACATTTCACTGAATTCTAAAGAAAGATGAAAACATGCAACTTTTCAAGTTGTCACAAAATCAGAAAGTATGGGTATATAGCTTTCATTGTTAAATGTTTAATTATGCATTGACATTCCTGCTTTGAAATAATGTAATTATAGAATGAAGTAAATTCATCAAGATGTCAGTTTCTTTCACAGAGATTGTCACAGGCTCAGGTTGGGAGAAAGTAAAAAATATGAGTATTGCATTTTTCAAAGAATTATGGTGAATATCTTAAATATATATATATATATAAATATATTATGGTGAATATTATATATATATATATATATATATATATATATGTATATATATTGCTATTTAAGACTAGAAAAGAAATAACCAAAAATTCTCCAACTTGAAATCAATAGATCAGCATTTAAATAGCCAGAATGGATAGCCCTGTTTAGAATATTTTTCTTGTTTTCACTCACTGACACTAAACCTAACTAGAATCAGAATGTGTAACACTATTTCTCTAGAAAGTGAACTCTCACTTTAGATTTAGTATATCACACTGGAACATATATTATTTTGAGTTTTCAAATATACAGAATGTAGATAAAATATTTTTAAATATTAAAAGGGAGCCATAAAGAACATTTAAGCAAATATATGAAAATTATCTTAATAGCTACTAAATTTGATACTCCTACCCATGTGTTCAATAAAATTAAAAAATATAGTTATAAATATGCATTTCCATTCATTACAAATCCCTAGAACTCAATAAAGATGATTCCTAACATTTTTTTCTCATTCTGGGACCCAGAACATTGATCTAAATGATCAGTTTAGATGTACCTGGACAGAGTATCGTACATATAACAATACCTACGTGGTTTATTTTCTTTCAAGACAATTAGGAAAAATAAATTGTAAAGGTTACATTATTTAGACCAAACATGCCATCAATTCTATCTCCATAAATTAACAATGCATAATTACTATATTTGAGATCATAGGTCTGGACAAGACAGGATTTTCATCTCTCTGTCCTGCATTATATCAATTCTAACACTTATCTATTGCTATGTAATGTGCCACTGCCAAACTTAATGGCTCAAAACATTAACTAGCGTTTATTTTGTTCACAAATCTGCAATATGCACAAGGTTTGGCATGGACAGTTTATCTTTGTTCCATGTGACATCAGCTGAAGCAAATTATTGGGGACTCTCAGCTTTCAAGATGCAAGAGTTCCATGGCTGGCAAGCTGATGCTAGCAGCTGGATGGGATCGCAGCTGTTGCTATAAATCATGGGCCTTAGTTTCCACAGATTCTTCCCAGCATTACGGTGGTTATGTTCTAAAAACAAAGGAACTCGGGTTGTGACAATAAGAAATATATATCTGCCGAAACCGGTTTGGCTCAGTGGATAGAGCGTCGGCCTGTGAACTGAAAGGTCCCAGGTTCAATTCCGGTCAAGGGCATGTACCTGGGTTGCGGACACATCCCCAGTGGGAGATGTGCAGGAGGCAGCTGATCGATGTTTCTCTCTCATCGATGTTTCTAACTCTCTATCTCTCTCCCTTCCTCTCTGTAAAAAATCAATAAAAATATATTTTTTAAAAAAAGAAATATATATCTGGTCTCTACCTCAGCTCCTGGCCAGAACTCCTACAAAGACTGTAATTTTCTACATGATCAGGATGATAGGTGAATCTTTTGTTATAATATTTGTGTTTGTTTTTGTTTTCTGTTTGTGTGTGTGTGTGTGTGTGTGTGCCCAGCCCCTAAAACATCTACAGAGCAATAGGGTGAAAGGATAGATAGATAGATAGATAGATAGATAGATAGATAGATAGATATAGATATAGATATAGATATAGATATAGATATAGACATAGGTATAGATACATAGATATAGTTATCCATAACAAGCCCCTTTCAACCACACCAGAGTTTATGCTAATGAGTGACTTCTAGAAAGCCCCTAAGGATGTTGGGGCAATGATTGCCAGAGGAACCAACCAGGCGATTAGAAAATTAAAACTTTCATCCCAACCCAGCTTCCAGGGAGAGGAGAGGGGCCGGAGGTTGAATCAGTCACCAGCAGCCACTGATTTCCTCAAGTGCGCCCATGGAATGAAGCCTCCGATAAAAACCCTAACTAACGGGGCATAGAGAGCTTCCTCACTGGTGAGCACATGTTGGTATTGGGAGGGTAACACTCCCAAAGAGGGCATGGGTGCTTTGCACCCTTTCCCCTACTTTGCCCTCTGTATCTCTTCCATCTTAAATAAGGAAAGAATGTTAAACTATTTTGACAGAAAGAAGCACATTTAAATAAAAATTAAGATGAAATGGTTGTCTCTTTAATTTATTAATATGTATGCTATTATACTGGCTTCAAGCTCAGCATAAAGATAGCACCTTGTTCATTCACTAATTCAACAATTATTTATTGAACTACTAATATGTGCCCCTTACTTGGATAGAGTCTGGAGACAAAATAGTAAACAAAACAGATTAAAACCCATGTCTCTGTGGAGCTTATATTCTGATGGATGAAGACAGACGAAACACAATGTGTAAATGATATAGTACAGTAGGCATTAAATGCTCTGGGAAAAAATAGAACATAATATGGAGATTGGGAGTGATTGGGCATGAGCACTTTGCAATTTAAATGGAGTAGCAAGATAGGGTTAATGAAATACTTGATATTTAAGAAAAGTCTTACAAGAGGAGAGGGGTCCATGAAGATAGCTACGAGCATTTCAAGTAGAACAACTAGAGCAAAATTCTAAGGAAAGCATGAATTAGATGTGTTTAAAGAAAAACAAGGAGAAAAGTGGCTGGAGTAGAGCAAGCAAAAGTAGTAAAAGATAAAGTCAGACATAGTGGCACAAAAAAAAACAGTTATAAGAAAATTGCAGGTGAAAGATCATCAGTTTGAGTCAAGTGGGTGGCAGTAGAGGCATTCAGTGGTTCAATTCAGTGTGTTACGTTCCAGGTGTCTATTCTATGTCCAACTGGAGAGATCAATGATGGAAGAATCCAGAGGACAGGGAAAAGTTTCTAGTTTTAAAAATAACTTTGGGAGTTAGAAATATATAAATGGCATTTAAAATTATGAAACTGGATGGGGTCACCTAGGGATTGAGTATACATAGAAAAGATTTAGAAGCTGGAAAGAATGAATCTGAAGAGAATGAATGGAAAAGGCCAGTGATAGAGAAAGAAAACAAAGCTAATTTGCCTTAGCAGCCATGGGAAGAAAGCGTTTCCAGAAAGGAGTGGCACCTGCATAAAATACTGCTGGTTCCTGCAGTAGGATATCTGAGAATGGCCGTCTATCTGTCTGACAAAATCACGGGCCACAGTTACCTGTAGTAGTTTACTTTTGTATTGAAAGTTGTCATATATGCTAGCACTCTCTTACCAATTTTTCTTTTTAAAAATAGTTGAGAGTAAGAAAAATTATTTGTAGTAGCGCCATTGTAAATGTATTTTCCTTAAGGTAATTTTTTTGTAGATGGACTCTAGTGTGATGACTGTAATTGGAATCTGTTTTTGAGATATATATGTGAATACCTTTTTATACTGATGCTTATTTTGGCACTCCCTTGGGTAACGTAAATCTCTGTAAAAGCTAGTAAACCACAGTAGATTTGAGTGCTACCAAATTTAGGTTCTAAGGAAGCAAATTAAACAAATGAGGGAAATTAAAAAAAAATGACTACCACATTCACCTTTTAAGTACTGCATGGTAAAGAACTATGCTAAGACTATTGAAAGGAAAGAAAACCTCCTCTGCTCTCTAAAAGGAAATGAAAAACTATTTTCTTGTGCTCAAGAAAATCACCAGTTATGCAGTTCGACACAGTTCATGAAGATGTACAGTAGAATGCTTTGCTTTCTCTCTTTATGTTTCTGTGATTTAAACTGGCATTCAGGAAAATGAGGATCTGGCATTTCTTTCTTAACTCATAATGTTTTTCTCATTAGAGACAAATGTCAATTAAAGTGTATTAATACCAGAATGTATTTTAACTCCTGTAAATTTACAATGATAAATAACAATTTACCACATTCCATTTGGTTTTGGTTTTAGAAAACAGTTTGGTACAAAAGTGTTTAGGTTTTCATTTTTCTAAGTTATAAAGACAAAAGGAGTAAGAACGATTAAAGATTAATAGAGGAGCCTGACAGGAGTGGCTCAATACCCAAACATTGCCAGGTCCATTCTGGGTGAGGGCACATGCCTGGATTGCAGGTTTGGTCCCCTATCAGGGCACATACAGAAGGCAACCAATTTCTCTCTCTCTCTCCTCTCTCTTGCTCTCATTTCCCTGAACCTTCCCCTCTCTCTCTAAGCATGTCGCAGGATGAGGATTAAAAGAAAAACATTAATGAGAGGAGAATGACAATGCAGTTAGTATTTATCTAAATGACAAATTATTTTGAAACATGTTTTTTCCAAACTGTCCCTTTTTAGCATTTTATTGAATTAAAGAAATATATTGAAATGATATTTTGGAAGCAATGATGATTAGGTGTAGAATAGGATTCAGGTCTTATTTTTTTCATTTTTAACCAACTGAGATGAAACAATAAATTATTTATTTTTTAAAAGCATTAATTTGAAAAATTATGTTTCAAAAAGGGAGATAGTAATCTGTTTCTATCACTCTTTCGCCACAAATCTCACTGTATGAATAGTAAAGATGTGCCCCCCCCCCAAAAAAAAATTCATAATATCACATGGAATAAAAGGGGACCCACTCAAGGACAAGAGGCTGTGATACAATTAAGAAAACATATGGGATCATATTGTTGAGTAAACCAAAGCAGAAGAAGCTGTACAATGAGAAAGCCCTGAGTAGTAAGCAGCAATGGAGGAGGTGGAAATGTGCATAGCATTTCCTATTGGCAGAATCCTGGAGAGGCATTAAGCTTGGAGCTGAACTTGGCATATATAATCTGGGTGAGGGCTCTGGGGCCATGGGTAACTAATCACAAAGACATTTATGTGGGGAAGGGAGACATTAATCAGAGAAATTAAAGACTAGCTGCTCTCCTTAACCCATTCCCAGGCCCCCATATAGAGGAAGATTGTCAGCTCTAAATCAAGATGTATTCTCTCCAGCCATAGCCAGTGTGGCTCAGTTGATTGAGAGTCATCCCATGCACCAAAAGGTCAATAGTTAAATTCCCTGTCAGGGCACATGCCCAGTTTTCAACTGGGTTCCCAGTAGGGGGTGTGCAGGGGGTGATGTTTCTCTCTCATCACTGATGTTTCTATCCTTCTCCCTCTCCCTTCCTCTCTCTGAAATCAATAAAAATATATTTTAAAAAAGATGAAAAATATATACCAGACACATACTTATAAAGGAAAGAAACAAAATATAATTCAGGATAAAACACTTTAAAAATAATAAAATGAATATAGAATATTATTATAAAAGGCAATTTTCAAATATTATGACAGTTATGGATATATTAATTTGTACCTTTCAAAAGTAGTCTTTAAATATATATATATATTTCTCATAACAATCATTATTGAGTTTCTATGTACTTTTCAACTTCTCCTTTTGATTCTCTCCTTTTAGACCCTAAGTGTGAGGCGTAGTAAATTACTGATATGGAGGGAAAGCCCCATGTTATTTTTCTCAGTACATTGGCAGAGACGCCACATGTACCGAAAACACCTTCTACTCTCCTCCTCCACTCACACATATCCATCTGGCTCATTCTCGACTCCTATAGTTCCTAAGTATAAAAGAAAAATAAATACATTTCTGTGCTTCATTTTATAATTCACTTTTTATAGTTTATTTTGTTATCAGTTATATTTGGATTATGCATTGAAATACATAATATAAGTTATGTTAAAACTACATAAAGTAGCATAAAATAAATGATAATATAGAAACATATTTAATCAAAGTAATAATCCAAAATAAATAGCTCAGATCTGAAAGTGAATTTTTGCCTACTTTATTCAATTTGCTGGCCTAAACCTTCATTTAGTTCAAGGATTAAAAGCCATTAGCATTTCTCCAAGTCTCATTAAAAGTAAATTAATCTTTGTGAAGTGCATTTTAACATTTATTTCAAGTTAAACCTGAAAACTGTAATTAGTAGAAATCTTGGAACAAGAGCCTCATTTACATCATGAATCATTAAAAGGAAATTCAGCTAAGAATACAAAACAAAAAACAAACAAACATATTAAAAGAATGATATAATTGGTATTGCCTTGATTCAGACAACCTCTGAGGACGTTTCATAGCTTTGGAAGTTTACTAAAATACTGCACTTTCTCCATAATACTTACTCTATCAAATGTACTTAATTTTTCTCCTAAAAATTAGAGGTAATTCTCAAAACATAATGGACATTTGAAACCTAATTTTAAAACTTATAAATGCCAAAGAGGAAAATAATCTTTAAGAGACTCATTATGAAATCCACTCTGTTTAAGAGGAAATTATTTCCAAGATTATAGATTCATTTTTACTTTACAGACATCTGACAACCTTGATTTATGACTAAGACTATGTCTTAAATCAGGGGTGAGGAATGTCCGGCCCCTGGGCCATATAAGGCCCTGGAAATTATTTGGGCTGGCCCTGCCAAGCCATTAAGGGTGAGTTAATTAAATGTTTGACCAAATATAGCAGGCTAATTTTTAAGTTGATAATTTTGTATGGCCTTCAAATTATGTTATGAAAATCCAAATGGCCCTTGGCAGAAAAAAGGTTCCCCAACCCTGTCTTAAATCAACAAAATAAATGTTCGCTGTACACTTTGCTACAAATATTGGCCTCCAATCAAGCCCTATCTTCTCAATACCCCTAATTCTTCTTAGCCTGTTCTGTTTCCCATAGCACATTGTTGTTGTTGTTGTTTTAAATATATATAAAAAATATATTGATTTCAGAGAGGAAGAGAGGGAGAGAGAAAGAGAAACATCAATGATGAGAGAGAATCATTGATCAGCTTCCTTCTGCACACCCCTAATGGGGATTGAGCCCACAACCTGGATATGTGCCCTTGACCAGAATCTAACCAGGGACCCTTCAGTCCACAGACCGACGCTCTATCTGCTGAGCCAAACCGGCCAGGGCACACACTGGTTTTTTAATATTTTACAAAATTTATGTATTGATCATTATTTTTATTTATGTTTCATCACTAGTATTTACACCTCACAAAATCAAGGAGTTTTGTCTATTTTGTTCCATGATATAGCTAAGAACCAAGGACACTGTCATAAAACAGCTGTTCTAAATAAAACTAGGGCAAGTCAATCACATTAAAGAATAAAATAGCAAAAGGGATTTGTTTTCTTCATTGAAAAACAATAAACTAAGAAAACAGAACTGTATTGGCCCTGGATCATGTCAGAGTCTTAACTTCTCTGTCATTGCAACAAATCATCACCACCCATTATTCTACATCTCAACACAGCCACAAAAGTAAGAGTGTCTAATATGTCCTGGTTCGTGCACTTCAAAATACCATGGACATTTACTATATCAGATAACTAGGTTATTTTACTTTTGTATATTTTTATTTTGAATTTTAAAAATTAAATAATAAAACATTGAAGGTACAATATGTAATCACTCCTAAGATTCTCAAATTAAATGAAATTTTTTTCCCAGAAAATTTGGAAATAGTTTACCTTTTCTCTTTTTATTCTTGAAAGTATCTTTGATTTACTAGCTTTAAAACTGTAGTGAATCGAGAAAGTTGCAATTATTGAAAAGGAGCAGGGCTTATTATTTTCTCTTCTTAAATATGAAAAGAAGAGAAAGTGAATCTAAGAAACATATAAAGAATTAAATACACAATAAAATTACTAACTTACTGATGCTTTTCAAGAGAATAATTCCAAGCCTGAAAACACATCAGTACATGATAAATGGAATAACCCTGTTATTTACACATCAAGTTTGTTTGACACTGAACAAAAAAGTGCTCTTGATGGCTGTGCTTAATCTGTAATAAATATGCTATTCATGTTTCATTAGTGAAAAGAAGCAGAATATCCTTGCCCATGTTAGTTGGTACATTTTCCTTTTTTCTAATAATTTTCCAAACATTTTACATCTTATTGTTAACCCATTTTGAATACACTACTTTGAATTAAGACACTAACTCTTTCATCACAAGTCAAAGTGAAATTCATACAAATGAGATAAATATTTCCAAATATTACTTCATGAAAATATCATTAAAAAAAAAAAGTTGTGCCAGGCCAGTGTGGTTCAGTGGTTGAGCATTGGCCTATGAACCAGGAAGCCAAGGTTCAATTCCCAGTTGGGGCACATGCCAGGATTGTGGGCTCCATTCCCAGTGGGGTGCATGCAGCAGGCAGCCAATCAATGATTTCCCTCATCATTGATGTTTCCATCTCTCTCTCTCCCACTCTCTTCCTCTCTGAAATCAATTTAAAAAAATAGTTGGGTGTTGGTATAAAATCCATAATGTTGCAAGTGATGAATTAGTTGTCCTGGCAGGTGTGGCTTTTTAGGTTGGAGTGTTGTCTCATACACCAAAAGGTTGTGGATTTGATTCCTACTCAGGGCACATACCCAGAGAAAATCAGTTGATATTTCTCTTTTACAATGATGTTTCTCTCTCTCTCTCTCTCTCTCTCTCTCTCTAATAAATACATATGTCTTCGTGTGAGGATTAAAAAAATCTCTATATATAAAATCCTAATATGCAAATAGACCAAATGGCGAACAACTGAACAACTGGTCGCTATGACATGCGCTGACCACCAGGGGGCGTGCGCGGAACATGGTGGGCATCGGCCGCTGCAGGATGGTGGAGCAAGTGAGCGGGGGCACCAAACCAAGTCGGGACGCCAGTCGTTGTCATTTGGGTGAGCCTCTGGTGGTTACTGAAAATTCTTTGCTCCTGCTTGCCATGGCCCAGCCAGGCGCTCGCATCTGCTGCTGGTGTAGGCCCCGCTCCTACCCACTGCTGGTGCTGGAGCTGCCACTCACACCCACTGCTGGTGCAGGCCCTGATCTCTCGGCGCCACTGTCAGCAGGTGCAAGCGGCAGCTGCTGGCTCTGATCGCCCTTTACGGCTTCTCCACCTCCCCCTACTCATGAGGGACAATCGAGGTCGGCAACTGCCTCTCGCACCCACTGATGACAATGGCCCCACTCACACCCGCAGCTGGTGCCTGAGCCGCTGCTCTCACCTACTGCCGGTGCCAACCCTGAGGGCTCCTCGACCTCCCCCTGTTCCTGAGTGGCTATTGGGGCAGAAGCCATGGCTTGCACCTGCTGATGGTGCTGACCCCAATTACTCCATGCCATCAGAGGGTGCAAGCGGGACCAGTGTTGTCAGTGCGTGGGAGCAGCGGGAGTGGGGCTTCAGGCAGACAGGGGACCGTGGGCCGTGGCGTGAGGGGCCGGGTGGGGCACGGAGGATGGGCCAAGATCTGCCCCTGTGTCCACTGCAACCTCGAGGCCCACAATTCCTTTCAAGTTGACGAATCGTGCACTGAGCCCCTAGTAATAATAAAAGGAATGACTTGATTGACTTGCTGATTTGCTTCCAATTATCTGTTCAGCCTCATCTACAAATTACTGCAAAATAAGTTCCCACCCAAAAAAACCAGGCTTCTTCGTGCCTCTGCAAATTTGACTGTTCTGCTACCATTTCCTAGAATGCTATTCTGACACTACTTTAAAGACCTAATTCTTGTCCTTTAACATTCATGCAAGCAGTAAATCTCAGCATCATTCCTTGATATCTTTACCATAGTCTAATCTGGGTTATTTGCCATTCCTATATATGTGTGAAAACTGTGCCCTATCCATTATCAAAGTAAATTCTAATTAATTTATTGTTAGCCTCCTTAAGTGAGTTGAAAGCTCACTTAAATTAATAAAATATTTTATTTTCTTAGTATTTTAAAAATTGTTATTGTGCTGTATATCATGAGTACTCAATCTTACTACTGAATGCAAATAAGCTTAGAAAATGATTACACTCCTTGTACAGCCCTCTATCCTAATTACACTCATGACCACATTATACCCCATCCATTCCTGTTTTTAATGGACTTGGCCTTCTTGCTATCCATGTGTTTTATTTCATTATCAGTGAAATAGGAGAGCATCTACTTTACACCAGAAGCAATTTTGTCTCCAAACCCTGCCATTATAGCCAAACCTGAGTCAAACAATTTATATTTTTTAAAGTAAGGCAGGCAAAAAGCCCAAAGTAACTATTGAATAAAATAAATGTCAACAATATTTAATTACATTTCTGAGTAGGCAGGGATAAAATTGTCTAAAGTATCTAAATCTAATCCCAGGAACCCGTGAATATGGCTCTGTTCCGATATCGGCTTGGGTTTTATGAAACTGTTAAAATGTATTGTTTAATAAATATTCTCTGTTAATTAGCCACCTGGTCAGGTCACTGTGCTCCATTGTAAAAATCATTTTGTTCCCATATGGCCTTCCTGTGGTGAAAGCATTAAAGTTCCTCGAAATGTTTGTTTCATATGTTTGCATGTTAATATTGAGACACTGACAGAATAACTGATGGTAAAGGTAAAAAATTCAGCATTCTTTTAAAGAAATAAAGTATACATTCCAAATGTTCCAAAACTGAATCCATTACTTTTGATGTTAATAGCCATACTGTCCTTATAAAAGATTTACCTAAGACATAAGAATTAAAGAGAAGTATGACGCAGCTACATGATAAATGCCCTTAATCTCATTCTTATGACTAGAAAACTTCAAGCTATTCTTTAAAGCTCCTTATAAGAAAGAATGGAAATAAAATGGATACAGTATTTTAAAAATAAAATCTCATTTCCATTTCACCAAACAGCAGTGTTTCACCTAGCTAATACTATGATTATAATTATCCTGTAACCTTGACCATATTTTATTGAAAGATCAATAAACAAAAGTAATCCATAAATAAAAAACAGGGAAAGAGCTGAATTTAAATAAACCAAAAATAAATATATTTATTCTTACAAGTAAATATTTTTCAGAGTCCCATGGACAAATATGCAAATATAACTTTGCTAAGACCCTACTTTACATTTCATAGTCCTTCCAAGTCTCTAATTCCCATGTCCTGGAAAGGGAATTATTGCTAAGCTACCCACAGTTATATGAAAATTGAAAAAATATATATTTGACTTTTCTAAAAATATTTTTACAAAACAATATACTCCAACTGAGTTTTGGACTAAAATTTTTAACTTAGAATAGTTTCAGACTGACAAAAAAGTTGAGAAGATAGTACAAAGAGTTCTCATATACCTCATATCTAGTTTGCATATTTTAAACATCTTACATTAGCATGGGATATATATCACAACTAAAGGATCCGTACTGATACATTATAATTGATTAAAACCCAATAATTTATATTGATTTTTTTAGTTTTTACTAATGTCGATTTTCTGTTAAAGTATTCTATTCAGGATATTATGTTACTTTTACTTGTCAGTCTCCCTAAATTCCTCTTGGCTATGACAGTTTCCCAAACTATTCTTGTTTTTGATATTCTTTAAAGTTTTGAGGAGTAATGGTCAAGTATTGTGTAGACTGTCCCTCAATTGGGTTTTGCTTGCTGGTTTTCTCATGATTAGACTGAGGCTACATGGGGCGGGGGGGGGGGATTACAGAGGTAAGGCGTTATTTTCACCACATCATATCAAGGGACTATCTTGTCAACCTGATTTATCACTCTTCAGGTTGATCTGGATCACCTGGCTGAGGTAGTGTCTGGCAGGCTTTTCCATGTAAAGTTATTCTTTTCTTCCCTCTTCCCATACTCTTTGGAAGGAAGTCACTATACGCACAGCCAAAATTTTAGGGATAATGAGTTGTGTTCCTTCTATTTGTGGATATCGTTTATACAAATAATAATTGAAATTTAACTGAATAGGACATTCTGTCTGGATCATAGCCGAGCTCTCAGGACAAAGATTTGAGATAGAATGATAACCTCATTCTTTTATGTGGGTGACCCACAGCAAAGTTTGTTCAAACAGATGCTGATATGATGAGAACCACTAACTCACCAGTCTATAAGGCTAGTTCCAACAACAGACCTATAAGACCTATTCATAGTTCTAACCTGTGATTCTCCTTCTTATGACAAGCAGCACTGTTAGCACAATACAAAAACTGAAGCAAATTGAAGCTAATAATAAAATCTGGATACCAAAATGTGGATAATTAGCTGAGGAATTTAATGTAAACAGAATGGAGTTTAAACCTGGTGCTGACTTTGTATATCAGCAGGGACTCCACAAGTCACAAGCGCCAAGGCACTAGCCCCTCTGTGGATAATGCACCTGGTCTGAGACTGAAATCTACAGCAATGGGCAGTGCAGACTGTATCTCCATGAAACCCCCAGAAAAACTATGAAAATAAACAAAGGCCACCCAAATTAGACTATTTATGCAGAGCTTGCTATATCAACACAGTCAGCCACTATGACTTAGATTTGGCAGAAACTCAAAGACAGGCAGAGAGAGAGAGAGGGGGGGGGTGGAGAGGCTTCAGGTATGCTCTGGTTGCAGATTGCTCATTTAGGAAAGCTAGAAGTGAGCTTATTAGAAGTGGGCCATCTTATGTGATTGGTTTGGGGAGCATATTTGGCAATATCTGGTTGGTCCTGAGTTGGAAGTAGGGGCAAAGTTGGCACTCATTGAGCAAGTCCTGTTCATTCTGGACCAATCACTGCGGAGATTGTGCTTTGACTTCCAGAGTTGGTTAGTACAGGTTATATATTGTCATATATGGTCTGACCACTGTCCATTTGTATATTGACCCTTTATATACATTTTCCAGATAGAATTATGCCAAATTTAGTCATATTCCAGATTTATTAAACTAAAGTACAATTAAATATGTATATATTTCTAGGGTAGATTAATATCTTCACACTACTAAGCATCTCTGTGTCAAAGTATCAAATCAGTTAAGGTTCTCCAGAGAAAGAGAGAACCAGTAGTATATATAGGAAAACACACACACACACACACACACACACACACACACACACACACGTATGGTTTATTTCAAGGAATTAGCTTATGTTTGAGGATTGGCTTATGAAATTCATAAGGCATGCTGGCAGCCTAGAGTTGATACTGCAGCCTTGAGGAAGACTATTTTTGATTCAGGAAAACCTCAGTTTTGCTCTTAAGGCCTTTCAGCTGATTAGATGAGGCCCATCCATACTAGTAAGAAAAATCTTACTAAAGTCAACTGATTGTAGAAGTTTACCACATTTACAAAATACCTTCAATGGAACACCCAGAATAGTATTTGATTGAATAACTGGGTACCATACATAGCCTAGCATATTAGACACATAAAACTAACCATTGCAATCCACAACAGTAATATTATTCCCATTTGTCAATTCTTTCTTTGAAATCATAGTTTTACCATTTTAAGAAAAGTTTTAGCATTATTATTTGCAGATTTCATTTTTTCCATATAACTTCTTTTAAAACTGTGATAGGGTTCTTTATGAAGTATTTATGACTGATTATTATAGTTGTATTGGACAGTAATTTTAATGTAATTATGTTGAATTAGCCACCATAATGGAGAAGCAACTTTTCATAAATATATTTGTCTGGATATGAAAATGCAGCTGAACTACTTGTTGTACTTTAACATTTTATTATATAAAGAAACAAATAATTTAAATTGAAACAAGGGCACTTAAACACCATTTTATCTTTTAAACAGAGAAAAAAGCTACACGAAGAATTTGTGTTAAAATTCTGAGGATCTTTCTCTTTTTGATTGATTTCATTGTGTTTTCATATGTATAATAGAATGTAGAATTATGGAACTGATGGTGTTCTAGAAGAAGTATATCAAAATGTAAATTACTAGAGGCACTCTCCTAAGTTAAAGATTATAGAAATCAGGTGATAAGGCCAAAGACAGAGGGATAGATACCATCTCTTGAATATTAACCAGCACAGCATGAAAATCCCTGGTATCTACCTACAGAGGGTTGGAATTTTTCCTAAGTCAATGAGACTCCATTGTACTCTGCATGAAGTTAATTCCATTGGTTACATTTTAACTTCTAATAACATTAATTCTCATTTAAATTATTTTTTCTCAGATTGCCCCATATTTTAGTAGAATGTGGACCCATATTCAAATATTTCCACAATTTTAAAATAATTCCATAAAAATTGATTATATTTTTGAGAAAAAGAGATACTGTGAAGGCCAAAGGCCTGCACATGAGCAAAAGAACTTTAAATTTAATTTTATTTCAACTGTAAACCAACCAATTTATGGGGAGAACATGTTTAGATTTTTATAATGCATTGGAATATACATTTACTAAACATTCCTCTAAAATTACAAATCAAAGTCATTTACTCCCATTCAATATCATTCATTCCTTTCTACAGAGAAAAAGCTCTTAAACATAATGTAATTCTAGATTTATGTAAATCTTAGACAAACTCAGACATTCCTCTCAAAAGCAGTCATTAAGAAAATAATTATAAAAGTTATTTCTTCTACTGGAGTCAGTTGAACAGGGATTACAAACAAAATACCCATGAGAACTATCCTATATAATAAAAACATAATATGCAAATTGTCCCCTCAACTGGGAGTTCAACAGGAGTTCGACCAGGGGGCGGGGCAGCTGGCCAACTGCCCAAGGCCCCTCCCCCTGGCTGGCCCTGCCCTAGCCAGCGGCGGCAGCAGGCAGCCAGTGGAAGGGAGGCCCCAGCCAGCAGCCGGCAGCCACTAGGGACCCTACTCTTGCTTGAATGTCATGCACTGGGCCTGCAGTTTAACTAATAATTACATTGGAAAGTATTTGCCCTACAAACAGATATTCTTTTTTTGGAAATTTGTCATTGCTGAAAGTATTACACAGGTCCCCTTTGTGTGTGTGTGTGTGTGTGTGTGTGTGTGTGTGTGTGTGTGCTTCCATTAACCCCCTACAGCAAGTATCTGCTTCTCCCAGGCCTTCACCACTCTATTGTCTGTGTCCATGGGTTATGCATATATGCATACTAGAGGCCCGGTGCACGGATTCGTTCATGGGTGAGGTCCCTCCCAGCTGATCAGAGCCATCTTGCCCAGTTCTGATTAGGGCTGGCTGGTCGGTTGGGGGGAGGGACTGTGGGAGGTTGGTCGGGCATGGAGGTTGGCTGTGGGAGTGCACTGACCACCAGGGGCAGCTCCTGCATTGAGCGTCTGCCCCCTGGTGGTCAGTGCATGTCATAGCTACCAGCCAGTCATCCAGTGGTCTAGTCATCTGGTCATAACAATTGCTTAGGCTTTTATATCTATACTAATAAAAGGGTAATATGCTAATTAGAACAGGAGACCTTCTGGGAAACCTTCTGGACATTCTTCCGGAGAAAGCCATGGTGGCGGGGCCAAGGCAGAGGCGGTTAGTGGTGATCAGGCCAGGAGGGGAGGGAAGTTGGGGGTGATCAGGCCAGGAGGGGAGGGCAGTTGGGGGTGCACTGGGCAGTTGGCAAGCAGGCTGGCAGTGGGGGGCAGTTGGGGGCGAGCAGGCCAGCAGAGGAGTGCAGTTGGGGGTGAGCAGGCCCCGCAGGAAGGGGCAGTTGGTGGCAATCAGGCTGGTGTGGGGGGAAGTTGGGGGCCATGAGCCCAGCAAGGGGGGGGAGTTGAGGGCAAGCAGGCCGGCAGTGGGGGACAGTTGAGGGCTAGCAGACTGGCAGTGGGTGGAAGTTGGGGGCAAGAAGGCCAGTGGGAGGGCAGTTGGGAGCTAGCAGGCCAGCGGGGTGGGGGGAGTGGGGGAAGTTAGGGACGATCAGGCCGGCAGGAGGGGCAGTTGGTGGCAAGCAGCCAGCAGGCACAGTGGTTAGGGGTGATCAGGCAGGCAGGTAGGTGAGTGGTTAGGAGCCAGAAGTCCCGGATTGTGAGAGGGATGTCCAAGGGGTACCAGATTGAAGAGGGTGCAGGCCGGGCTGAGGGACAAACCCCCCTCATGCACTAATTTCATGCACCTGGCCACTAGTATATAGATAAGTTCCACTGTTAATCATTCCCCTTCCATCCCCCACCCCTGCTTTCCCTCTGAAATTTGTCAGTCTGTTTCATGCTTCTAATGTTTCTGGTTCTATTTTATTCATCACTTTAGATTCATCACTTTGCATATGAGTGAGATGATGTGATATTTATCTTTCTCTGACTGGATTATTTCACTTAGCATAATACTCTCCTGGTCCATCCATGCTGCTGCAAATGGTAAGAGTTCCTTCTTTTTTACCATTCCATTGTGTAAATGTAATGCAGACTTTTTATCCATTAATCTACTGATGGTCACTTGGGCTGTTTCCAAATCTTAGCTATTGTAAACTGTGCTGCTATGAACATAGAGGTGCATACATGCTTTCTGATTGGTGTTTCTAATTTCTTAGGACATATTCCTAGAAATGGGATCAGTGGGTCAAATGGCAGTTCATTTTTTTTAGGAAACTGCATACTGATTTCAACAGTGGCTGCACTAGTCTGCATTCCCACCAGCAGTTTACTAGGGTTCCCTTTTCTCCACATTCTCACCAACACTTACCATTTGTCGATTTGTTGATGATAGCCATTCTGACAGATGTGAGGTGATACTTCATTTTCATTTTAATTTGCATATTTTGAATGATTAGTGACTTTGAGCATCTTTTTATGTCTCTTTGTCGACTTTGTCCACTCTGTCCTTCTCTTTGTCCACTTTGGAGAAGTGTCTATTTAGGTCTTTTGCTCATTTTTAATTAGATTGTTTGGCATGAGTACCTTATATATTTTGGGTATTAAAACTTTATCAGATGTATCATTAGCAAATATACACTGAGTGGCCAGATTATTATGACCACCTGACAGTTGTAGGCAAATTAGCCATATACTGCATCTTATGGGATGTGGAAGCTGAAGGCCTGTTCGAACACCTTTAGTGTCTGCAGTTACCAAGATAAAATGTCTCCAATTTGCACAGGAACACAAGGATTGGACAGTCGAGCATTGGAAAAAAGTCATGTGGTCTGATGAATCACGTTTCCAGTTGCATCATGCAGATAGCAGAGTGAGAATTTGGCGGAAACAGCATGAAAGCATGCACCCCACATGCATGACTACAACCCTTCAAGCTGGTGGGGGCAGTGTTATGGTTTGGGCATGTTTTCCTGGCATGATTTGGGCCCTTTAATTAGTATGGAACAACGTCTGAATAGCACAACATACCTAAGTATCATTGCTGATCAAGTTCATCCTATCATGTTGATGGCGTATCCCAATGGAGTTGGCTTCTTCCAACAAGACAATGCGCCATGCCACGGTGCTCATATTGTGCAGGAGTGGTTTCAAGAACTTGAGGGAGACTTTACCTTGCTTAGGTGGCCCCCACAATCACCAGATCTCAATTCAATTGAGCATTTGTGGGACGAAGTTAAAAGAGCCATCAGGCAGCTGGTTCCACAACCATCAAATCTCTCAGAACTGGACAGTGCTGTTCACTAGGAATGATGTCAGATTCCTTGCATCACCTTTCACCATCTCGTGGAGTCAATTTCAAGAAGAATCGCCGCAGTATTGAAGGCAAAAGGTGGCCCAATGAAGTACCGATGGGGTGGTCATAATAATCTGGCCACTCGGTGTATGCAGTTGGCTCTCTTTTCATTTTGTTGATGGCTTCTTTTGCTGTGCGGAAGCTTTTTATTTAGATGTAGTCCCATTTATTTATTTTCTCTTTAATTTTCTTTGCCCTGGGATATGTATCGGTAAACATATTGCTATGAGAGATGTTTGAGATTTTGCTGTCTATGGTTTTTTCTAGGATTTTTATGGGTTCATGACTTACATTTAAGTCTTTTATCCATATTGAATTTATTCTTGTGTATGGTGTAAGTTGGTGATCCAGTTTCATTTTTTGCATGAACCTGTCCAATTTTCCCAACACTATTTATTGAAGAGTCGTCCTTTACTCCATTGTATGTTCTTGCCTCCTTTGTCAAATATTAATTGAGTGTAATGGCTTGGGTTGATTTCTACACTCTTTGTTCTGTTCCATTGATAAATATGCCTGTTCTTATGTCAGTAAGTCTGCTTTGAGTATAGTGCTCTATAATATAACTTGACGTCTGATATTGTGATTCCTCCAACTTTGTTCTTCTTTCTCAAGTTGCTTGCAGCTATTCAGAGTCATTTTTGGTTCCATATTAATTTTTGGAGTATTTGTTCCAGATCTGTGAAACATGCTGTTGGTATTTTAATAGGAATTGCATTGAATCTGTAGATTTCCTTGGGTAGTATGGACATTTTAATGATGTTGATTCTACCAATCCATAAACACAGTATATTCTTCCATTTGTTTATATCTTCCTCTATCTCTTTTTTCAATGTCCTGTAGTTTTCTGAGTACAGGACTTTTACCTCCTTGGTTACGTTTATTCCCAAGTATCTCAATTTTTTGGTTTCAATGATAAATGGGATTGTTTCTTTAGTTTCTCTTTGTGAGAGTTCATTATCTTATATAATAAAAGCCTAGGTGGCATCACACGTGACACCCTTGTGCAAGATCATCACATTATGGCCACTGTGATGTCATCACAAGATGGCCGCCAAAGATGGCCACCACAAGATGGATGGCAGGGGAGGGCAGTTGTGGGTGATTGGACCAGCAGAGGAGGGCAGTTGGGGCAACCAGGCCTGCAGGGGAGGGCAGTTGGGGGTGACTGGGCCAGTAGGGAAGGGCAGTTGGGGACAATCAGGCTGGCAGTGGAGGGCAGTCGAGGGTGATTGGGCTGGCAGGGAAGAGCAGTTGGGGTGATTGGGTCGGCAGGGGAGGGCAGTTGGGAGCGATTGGGCTGGCAGAGGAGCAGTTAAGCATCAATCAGGCAGGCAGAGTTGCTGTTAGGGGGCAATCAGGCTGGCAGGCAGAAGAGGTTAGGGGCAATCAGGCAGGCAGGCAGGTGAGCAGTTAGGAGCCAGCAGTCCCAGATTGTGAGAGGGATGTACCAGATTAGAGAGGGTGCAGGCCAGGCTGAGGGATACACCTACCCATGCACGAATTTCATGCACCGGGCCTCTAGTTTATGTATAAAAATGCCATAGCTTTCTGGGTGTTAATTTTGTATTCTGTTACATTGCCAAATTCATTTATTAAATATAGTAGTTTTCTTATGGAGTCTTTAGAGTTTTCTATGTACAATGTCATATCATCTGAGAATAATGACAGTTTTACTTCTTACTTTCCAATTTGAGTACATTTTATGTTTTCTTCTTGTCTGATCACTATGGCTAGGACTATCTACACTAATAAAAGAGAAACATGGTAATTAGTGTACGACCGCTACCCTTCCCATTGGCTAATCAGCATATCCTTATGCAAATTAACTGTCAGCCAAGATGGTGGCAGGCAGCCAGGCAGCTGGAAGCGAACATGAGGCTTGCTTGCTCCAGTGACTGCAGACTCCAACGTTCCCTGCCTGACTTGCCAGCCTCTCAGCTGCAACTATGTTGCAAATATAGAAGCTAAACAAAACCCCAGAAACTGGCCAGCCTGACCGCAACATTGTATCAATGTTTGCAGCAGCAAGGGCTCAGAGCTAAAGCTGGCCCAGAATAAAAAAGAAAAAAAGAAAAAAAGGAGCGGTTGGGAGCTTCAGTCACCCCAGCCTGAAAACGGCCCTCAGCCCCTCAGCCAGCCTGGCCAGGCACCCCAGTGGGAACCCCCACCCTGATTCAGGACACCCTTCAGGGCAAACCAGCTGGACCCCACCCGTGCACCAGGCCTCTATCCTATATAGTAAAAGGGTAATATGCCTCCCGGCACTGGGTTCAGCAGAGCAGTGAGGCCTCCCGGCACCAGGATCAGCATGACAGGGGGCAGCGCCCAAACGCCCTGATCGCCCTGCGGCTCTGTGTGTGACAGGGGGCAGGGCCACAACCTCCCTATCCGCCCTGCTCTGTTCCTGATAGGGGGGAGCTCCCCAATCCCCTGATGGCCCTGCGGCTCTGTGTGTGACAGGGTGCGGCGCCCCAAGGCCCCCCACCCCCACGGGCCCTGCTCTGTGTGTGACGGGGTAGAGCCATAACCTCTCCATCGGCCCTGCCCTGAGTGTGACAGTGGCGGCGCCCCAACCCCCTGATTGGCCCTGCTCTGTGGGTGATAGAGGGTGGCGCTCCAACCCCCCTCCACGGGCCTTGCTCTGTGTGTTACGGGGGAGAGCCATAACCTCCCAACCCCCTGATGGGCCCTGCTCTGTGCATGACAGGGGAGAGCTCCCCAACAACCTGATCGACCCTGCTCTGGGTGTGACAGGGTATGGAGCCCCAACCCCCTGATCGGCCCTGCTCTGTGAGTGACAGGGTCAGCACCCCAACCCCCTGATCGACCCTGCTCTGTGCATGACAGGGTACGGAGCCCCAACCCCCCTGATGGGCCCTGCTCTGTGAGTGACAGGGGGCAGTGACCCTACCCCCTGATCAGCCCTGCTCTGTGCGTGACAGGGGGTGGCGCCGCAACCTCCCCATGGACCCTGCCTTGAGTGTGACAGAGGGCGGTGCCCCAACTCCCCAATCAGCCCTACCCTGAGCGTGACTGAGGGTGGCATCGCAACCTCCCGATCCACCCTGCTCTGTGCATGACAGGGGGCGGCGCCCCACTCCCCAATCGGCCCTGCTCTGAGCCCGACCAGGGGCTGCACCTAGGGATTGGGCGTGCCCTCTGCCACCTGGGAGCAGGCCTAAGCCAGCAGGTCGTTATCTCTCGAGGGGTCCCAGACTGCGAGAGAGCACAGGCCGGGCTGGGGGACCCTCCCTCCCCCCTGAGTGCACAAATTTTTGTGCACTGGGCCTCTAGTGTTGAATAAGAGTGGTGAAAGCAGACATCTCTATCATGTTCCTGTTCTTATGGGAAATGGTTTTAGTTTTGACCATTGAGTATGATGTTCACTGTAGGTTTGTCATATAAGGCTTTTATTGTATTGAGGTGTGATCCCTCTATTCCCACTCAGCTGAAAAATGGGTTTGGGATTTTTTTGAATGTTTTTTTCTCCATCAATTGATATGATCATGTGATTTTTGTCTTGCAATCTGTTTAGGTACTGTATCACATTTATTGATTTGCAAATATTGTACCAGCCTGCATCCTGGAATAAATCCCACTTGGTCATGGTGTATGATATTTATTTTTTCATATGTTTTTATTGATTTCAGAGAGGAAAGGAGAGGGAGAGAGAGATAGAAACATCAATGATGAGAGAGAAGCACTGGTTGGCTGTTTCCTGCATGTCCCCAACTGAGGATTGAGCCTGCAACCCTGGCATGTGCCCTTGACTGGAATTGAACCTGGGACCCTTCAGTCCGCAGTCCAACACTCTAGCCACTGAGCCAAACCAGCTAGGGCTATGATGTTTTTAATATATTGCTGGATCTGAATTGCTAATATTTTGTTAAGGATTTTAGCATCTATATTCATCAAGGATATTGGCCTGTAATTCTCTCTCTGTGGTTTATTTATCTGGTTTTGGATTTAGGGTAATACTGGCCTCACAAAAAGAGCTTAAAAGTGTTCCTTCCTCTTAAATTTTTTGGGATAGTTTGAGGAGGATAGGTGTTAGTTCTTCTTTGTATATTTGGTAAAACTCCCCTGTGAAGCCATCCAGACCAAGGCTTTTGTTTGCTAGAATTTTTGTGTGTTTTTTTTTATTACTGCTTCAATTTTATCCATTGTTATTGCCCTATTCAGGTTTTCTGATTCATCCTGATTGTATTTTGGATGATTGTATTTTTCTAGGAATATGTCCATTTCATCCAGGTTGTCCAGTTTGTTAGAATATAGTCATTCATAATATTTTTTTTATGATCCTTTGTATTTCCATGGTGTCAGTTGTTACTTCACTTCTTTTGTTTCTGATTTTGTTTATTTGGGTCCTCTGTCTTTGATTCTTGATGAGTCTCACTAGAGGTTCATCAGTCTTGTTTATCTTTTCAAACAACCCACTCTTGGTTTTATTGATTTTTGTTTTTGTTTTTTAGTTTCTATGACATTTATTTCCACTCGGACCTTTATTATTCCCTTCTTTCTCCTTTGGCTTTTCTTGTTGTTCTCTTTCTAACTCTTTAATTTGTAGGGTTAGATAAATTATTACAAGTTTTTCTTGTTGTTTTTTGTTTGTTTGTTTGTTTTTAGGTAGGCCTGAAGTGTTATGAACTTCCCTCTCAGAACTGTGTCCCATTGATTTTGGATTGTTGTGTGTTCATTTTCATTTGTTTTCAGGATGTTTCTTTATTTCTTCTTTGATCTCTTTGGTAACCCATTCATTGTTTAATAGCATGCTATTTAGCCTCCATGTGTTTGAATGTTTTTGAGTATTTTTATTGCAGTTGATTTCTAATTTTATGCCACTGTGATCTGAGAAGATGCTTGAAATGATTTTAATCTTCTTGAATTTGTAGAGACTTAGTTTGTGTCCTAACATGTGTTCTATCATTGAAAATGACCCATGTGCACTTGAGAAGATTGTTTGTTCTGTAGCTTTGAGGTAAAATGTTCTGAAAATGCCAATTAATTCCATCTGATGTAGTGTGTCATTTAGGATCACTGTTTCCTTATTGACTTTTTTTGTCTAGATCTATCCAGTGATGTCAGTGGGTGTTAGAATCCCCTACTGTGATTGTACTGCTGTTGATCTCTTCCTTAAAATACTCCAGAAGTTTTTTTAAATATATATTGATGCTCCTGTATTGAGTACATATATGTTTACCAGAGTTATATCCTCTCATTTTATTGAATCCTTTAGTATTATAAAGTGGTTCTCTTTATCTCTTGTTATGGTCTTCACTTTGAAGTCTATTTTGTCAGATATGAGTATTTCTACCCCAGGTTTTTTTTTTTCCATTTCCATTTACCTGAAAAATTTTTTCCATTGCTTCACTTTCATTATGTGTGATTCCTTTGCTCTGAGATGGGTCTCTTGTAGACTGCATATATATGGGTCATGTTTTCTTATCTATTTAGCTACCCTGTGATTTTTTATTGGAACACTTAAGCCATTTATATTTAAGGCTATTATTGATAGGCACTTATTTATTTCCATTTTTATTCTGTATGTCTGTGTTCTTTTCTTTCTCTTTATTTCTTCTTACATCAGTCCCTTTAGCATTTCTTATAGTGCTGATTTGGTGATAACTCTTTTAGCCTGTTTTTGCAAATAGATATTATTTATAAATATATTCTCACAGTGTTTTCATGAAGTTCCCAGTTTGCTAAGCTTGAATTAAAGCCTTTTGATTTTTGTTTGTTTGCTTTAAAAACTGAATCTGTAATTAGTAGTCATGGGTAAGCTACAAACAAATAAACTAAGCCAAGCTTAATGCCCAAGGCCACCAGGGAACAAACTGTCTATAGAAACACTGAGATTAGTGCATTATTTGAGTAGTATTAGACAGGGATGCTTCTTGAAGGGGAGACTTTCAGTTAAGTGTCCTGATTACCTCTTAATGATTATGATGCAAAATTCAGAAGAATGGGGTTATAACACCCTCAATTTATCCTCTGTCATTGATTCCCTTGTGAGCTTTACTTTGACTGACTTACCAATCTACAAGATTCTGAAAACCTTCTAAATTATTACAGAATACAGAATTTTAATTAGGATTTAGTGGTAAATATACAATGTTCCTTTGATTGCCATAATCATGTAAGACAAAGATGGTGCTATTAGTCCAAAAATATAATTTCCCATTATTATTTTCCTAAAATTATGATAAACAATAACTCTTCACTTTAAAATAATTTGGTCTCATTTATAATTAACCCACATTTAAAAAGCACACATGAAAATGATCCACCTTGCACTAACTGATTTGGCTCAGTGGATAGAGCGTCAGCCTGTGGACTGAAGGGTCCTGGGTTATATTCCAGTCAATGGCACATGCCAGGGTTGCATACTCAATTCCCATTAGAGGGCATGCAGAAGGCAGTCAGTCAATGATTAACTCTCATCATTGATGTTTCTCTCTCTCTTTTCCTCTCTGAAATCAATAAAAATATATTAAAAGGAAAAAAAGAAAATGATTCACCTCAACAACAACAAGTAGGGTATGCAAATATGGACATATCATTTTCAGTTCCCAGCTCCCAAATGCTGACCTTCCTTTATTAAACATTTTATCTTTCCCACTTTTCAAACATATTTCTTCTTTTCTTTGCCTATAATACCTTTTCTCTATCCCTCCATATTATTTGCATCCTCAACTCTTTACCCATATTTCCAAAGTTTTATAACGATGGAGCTACAACTCACTTGTGCCTCCAGAGACACAGGTTGCATATCTACAGGGAGCCCCCATCTTGCTAACAAAAAACACACAAAATCATTAGATTTTGTGTGTTTTTTAAATTATGTCACTATGCCTCCCACTGATATAATATGTTACAGAATATAAGTAGGTCCTGCTGCCATAGCATAATTAAGTGGCAGACTCTAACAGCAAGACCTCAAAGAATAGCAAAATTAAAAATGCTTATTTATGAAGGATACATAGTACTTTTCATAATAGAACCATCAAAGCAAATGTTGGTTGTATATTTGCAGTGTTACTCTGGCTCCATCAAAGTAGAGAGAAAAATGCCCTATCTGACAAAGAGAATTATGCAGTCACCTGGGTCAGTATGTTTTCTTGTTCTACTTAGAAGAGATAAAGCAGAACAAAAATCAAAAGGTAACATTAAAATAAAATCAAAGAGGAAGATTTCTACCCTTATAATTTATGAATCTCACACTAGGAAAAACAGGTGTACTACTAAAAAATTTAGGAGAATAAAAATTTAGGAAAAACATTTCCATTGTTTTTCAGAGTGCATACACAAATGTAATCTGTAAGATATTTTTTAATTGGTAGTGCTAAAATTTCCCCTTATATTTTGCCTTGGTTCTTGAAATACAAATAATTAAATTTGTAGGAGAATACATCCATTACTTACATCATATGTTGGTTTGAATAACTGATATTATCTACTAAGAGACTTCCATGTGGAATAAAAATTCCTAAAACCTACTTGCCAGCTTTACTAGTATATCTGCTTGTTATTTTTGGGATTTAGGCTGATACATTCCAATTCTCTTATAGATTACACATCAGTACAAAACGTTAAATATCTTTTACTATATGTTCATAAGATAGAATAAAAATTATTTTACATACACAATAGCATAGTGCCATGTTTACATAGATAATAGTCAGTAAAAGGTTGCTTGATAATACAAGCAGTTTGTTGTACATTAAAGAAGCCAGTGGTATATACATCATAAAATCAATTGATAATTTGGAGACATTTTCAATATTTAACAATAACTAAATAAACTATATAAAAGCACTAGCAGAATTTATTTATTTGAGCCCAATCCTTGTCATTTATATCTTTAGTGCCCAGAACATGGCCAATGTAAATTCTGATTACTTAGTAAAAGTTTTGTATTAATATGATCTATTTAAGTCATGAGAAAAGCCAGGTAGATAAGATGATATCTATCAAGTTCAGGAAAATAGGAAAACAAAAACTACAACTCTGTAGATAAAGCTGTTTATCCCAATTGAATCGGATAAAGCCTCTGAAGCAAATACATTCCCAGGATGGCCACCATCAATTTATTCCCTCCTGTTTGTAGTTACTGCTTATCACATGAAGAGTTTTGGGTCTACATCCACTCACCTTGAATCAAGCTGATCTAATTTGCTTGATGAAAAGAATGTGTTAAAAGTGACATTCTGGAAGTTCTGAGGGTAGGTTTTAGAAAGCCTCGCAGTATCTGCCTGGGTCTCTTGAAATACTTGCTCTTCAGATACAACCCAGAACTCAGCCACCGTACTGTGAGATGCCCAAGTCACATAAAGAGACCATGTTGTAGAGGACCTACAGTGGACTGCCCAACTCAAGTCTCAGCTTACAGTCAGCATCCAGTAACTACAGCAACCTTCTCACACATAAGCAATTGTGAGCCTCCAGATCAGGGGTCCTCAAACTTTTTAAACAGGGGGCCAGTTCACTGTCCCTCAGACTGTTGGAGGGCCGGACTATAGTTTTTAAAAAAAAAACTATGAACAAATTCCTATGCACACTGCACATATCTTATTTTGAAGTAAAAAAACAAAACGGGAACAAATACAATATTTGTATTTGCATGTGGCCCGCGGGCCGTAGTTTGAGGACCCCTGCTCCAGATAATGACAGCTTCACCTGACATCAAATTATCACCAGATGAGCCCTGGTTGGTGTGGCTCAGTTGGTTGGGTGTCATCCTTTGCACTAAAAGGTTGCCAGTTCAATTCCAAGTCATGATACATGCCTGGGTTCTGGGCTTAACCTCTTGTGGGCAGTGTGCAAGAGGCAGCCTATCAATGTTTTGCTCTTGCATCAATGTTTTTTTTTTTCTCTCTCTCTCCCTCTCCCTTTCTATCTCTCTAAAAATCAATAAAAATTCTTTAAAAAATTACTACCACATGAGAGACCCAAATGAGAACTGCTCACCTAAGCCACATTAGCACATATGAAAGAAAATAATAAATTGTAGTTTTGAGCCACTAAGTTTTAGAAAGTTTAGTGATACAGCATACAGAACTAGAACAGCCTATTTAATTTCCCAAGGACTTTTTGTTAGTGAGTTGTGGCCCACCAAATAAACTTATCTCTACTCACATCTAACAAGTGCTGTGTTTATCAATAACCTTGTTTTCTTCACCACAGTTTTCTGCATTTTTCCCTTAGCTCTGCAAGTAGATTATAAACATGTGTCCTATTTTACTTCTGTATCTCCCACTTGAAAACCGATTATTAACTAGGTGTAAGAGCATATTAGTCAGTTACTGCTGCATAGCAACTAAACTCAAAATCTCACATCCCTGGGTCAGGTTGACTGCAATTCATAATCTAGGCCGGGACTAACTACTTAGCTCTGCGTCAGGATGTGGTTGATCGGGACGTGTATTCAACCCATGGGTTGAGTCTAGGTCCGCCCTGTATGTGTTTCTTCTGAGGCTAAGGCTGAAGGGATGCAGCTGCTGAGGGCGTTTTCTTCTTGCAGAGTATGTTGCTTAAATCCCACCGGTGGACAGTCCACGGGCCAAAGTGAGTCACATGGTCCATGACATCAATGAGCTCAGGAGGTGCACTTGCCCAAGTACTCCCTGCTCCACTTTGCCAAATAAAAGCATGAAAGGAAACCTTTGCTGAACAGTAACCTAAATAGTTATAAAAAATCATAAGAAATATCTTATAATTGATTCTGGAATTCAATTTAAAACTTATTTGTACATGTCATAGTAGATGTATATTTTATTTTAAAGACATGTCCAAACTTGAAAATTATTTTTAAGACCCCATAATAAACCTGAATCCGTGCTTCAGGATATACACAATATAGTATTTCATCCCTAGCCAGTTTTCTCAGTGGTTAGAGCATCGGCCTGAGGACTGAAAGGCCACAGTTTCAAGGGCATGTACCTCGGTTGCAGGCTCAGTCCCCTGCCCTGGTTGGGCATGTGTGAGAAGCAACCCGATGTGTTTCTCTCACATTGATGTTTCTCTCTCTCTGTCTCTTCCCGTACCTTGCGCTCTCTCTAAAAATCAATGGAAAAAATATTGGCAGTAAAGATGAACAACAACAAAAATACAATATTTCAGAGAAAATGTTCATTGGTGAGGCTATAATAATTAAAGTCATCAAAGAGAAGTTATTTCCCCTCATGTAAAAATAATGCAGAATAATAGACCATTGATCTTTAGTATATAGCCAGAAAGTAGCTGGCACCCTATTTTGTATTTTTTATTATTTAATATTAGGACTTATTTAAATAAAACTGGTCAAATTTAAAGGTAAGCCATTTAAACTGGAAGTTCATCTTGTAAAAAGTCACTATGCTGGAAAAAAATGTGTACTTGGTATTGCACTATTTTCTTCTAATGTCGTAAGAACCATAGTAAATCCAGTGACATATCAATGCCTTCAAGGTTATAACATTAAAATGTATTGAGTTCATATATTATGGACATCCATATCTGTCCCAAACGAACAGTTAAAAACACAGAAATCATCAACCACATATGTACAGCATGACTATTATTAAATAGAATAAATCATCAATTCCAAATTATTTGTATTCCCTGCTGTACTGATGCATGTTAGAATGATGCATTATTTTAATTCTGAGTAAATTGTGGAGGTATGTCTAAGATTTATAAGGTAGTCCATGATAAATACTACACTTTCAAGGTAAGGATGTGCCCTGAAGTATAAAAATAAATAACTATGGAAAAAGTATCAACTTTAAAAAAGTTGTTCAGTTAGATTTATACTCTTGAATATTTATAGACTATGATTTGTCAAAATATTGAATTTTTAGTAAAAGTATTGTTGAAACACTAAAAGCCTTTATTCTGGCAAACCACTTTGTAGTTCTGGTCTCCATATTTTTATAATTTCCTTTACATTATGATCTACTACAGGTAAAACTAACCCATAGTGAAAAAAAAAAAAACTAAGGTTTTCTGGGTGTGAAGCATTAACTAGAAAGGCATGTGTAGAAACTTTTCAGTGCAGAGGAAATTATCTATTTTGTGAAAAAGGTGTGGATCACATAGCTATGTGTGTATGTCAAACTTATTGAATTGTACACTTAAGATTAAATATTTGGGATGTTTTCAATTTGTCTGTTATTAACAAAGCTATAATGGGTATTTTTAGCATTTCTTGAAATATATGCTTACATATCTATTGATTATATACTGAGAAGTGAAAGTGCTGAGTGTACTGGTATTAGTCCACTAGGATTGCCGTAACAGAGTATCAAAGACTGGGTGACTTAACAGAAATGTACTTTCTCACAGTTTTGGGGTTTGGAAGTCTCAGGTCAAGGTGCTAGCGCAGTTGATTTCTGGTGAGGCCTCTTTCCTTGACTTGCAGACATCCATCTACCTTTTGCTGTGAGTTTATACAGATTTTCTTCTGTGTGTCCACTCCTGGTGTCCCTTCCTCTTCTTATAAATTTGTGAATCACTCAACACTAGTCCTATTGACTAGAGCTCCATTCTTATTACCTCCTTTAACCTTAAATACCTCTTTAAATAGCCTATCTCCAAATACAGTCATGAAGGATGCTATCGCTTCAACATTTGAATAAGGGGGTGACAGCCTATAACACTGGCTCATGGTCTCTATGCTTTTTGATGAAAAGAGATATTTGAAAATTGCTTGGGGCTTTTGGATTGAGGAAGACATAAACCTTTACATGGCCATAATTTTATGAGACTATAATTTCTGCTGTACTTTATTTTGAAGATTTTTTATTGTAGTGTCTGCCCTGCATTTTATAATTCAAAATAAAAAGCAACATATCACACTACTCTTCAGACACAGATTACCATATACATTTGCTAGCCCTGTTATAACAGCCACAATGGTGCTCTAATGACCACACCTACATAACAACACAATGTGCCCCATTGTTCAGACTCAAACATATATAACTGTTCACAGTTTGCTTAGCTTGGAATATGTCCATTTAGAAAACAAGACATCACAGAAGGTGCTGCGATCAGCATTAAGCTGGCCAAGTGCAGCAGAGGTTCTGAACCTTGGCTCAACCTTGGCTGCATATCAGAATCACCTGGGGAGCTTTTAGAGTCCCTGTGCTCATTCTGAAGCCCCGACAAATTAAATCAGAATCTGGAGGTGAGAACCAGGCATCAGCATCTTTTAAAAACTCCTCAGGTAATTCCTATATGCAGCTGAGACAGAGAACCACGGATCTGAAGCTTCAAATGACTGCAGTTCACACGAGGATAATTTTCTTAAGTCTGATTATTCACTCAGCATTATTTTTAGACTCATGCTATACGCCTTCCTTTGCAAGCAAAGCACAGCTGGTACTTAAATTAATGATAAATATTTCAAATTAAAAGCCTACATATGAATATAATACAATTCAAAGGATAAATGTGTTTTATTAATTTGTGAATCACATGTTTTATATAAAGTATGTCCCACTCATACATAAGTGGTATGAAAAATATTAAATACAAGAAAAAATTGAAATCAAACTTTTAAAATAAAGTGAAGTTTCTCACTTTTGGAGTGAAAAGTTATACATAAACATAAAAAGTAAGGTTAAAATAAACCATGTGGTACTAAATTAGAGTCAGGGACAATAGAATGAACAAATATTTAATTAACATATAAACGAATAGATGTCAAAACAATTACAGATAACTTTTTCACATATGTTATTACAGTCATGTGCTGCTTAACATCAGGGCTATGTTCTGAGGAACATGTTGTTAGGCCATTTTTGACATTGTGCGAACATCATATAGTATACTTACACAAACCTAGATGATATAGCCTACTATACACCTATGCTATATGGTACACTACTGTTGTATATGCTCCATCATTGACAGAAATGTTGTTATACAGCATGTGACTGTATACCTCCATATGTTTATGATCTGACTGCAGATAAGGCTTTGAAACAAGGATACTCCAGCAACAAGCACACCCAGTGCCCAGATCTTAGTTTCTAAATTCCATCTACACTAATAAAAGACAAACATGCAAATTGACCATACCTTTGCTATGCCTTAAGCCATGCCCACCAGCCAATCAGAGCGACTATATGCAAATTAACCCAACCAAGATGGCGGCTGGCAGCCACGGAGCTGGAGCGAACAGGAGGCTTGGTTGCCCCAATGATGGAGGAAGCCAACTTCCCGCCTGCCGTGGTGGACTCTGAGCTCCACTGAAGGCAACAGAGTTTCAATTATAGAAGGTAAATAAACCCCAGATACCTGCTTTCAGCCAGCCATGGCTACGGAGCTGGAGCGAGCAGGAGTCTTCCATCCCACCTGCTCTGGCTGGCTCTGAGCTCCTTTCAAGGCTACAAAGTTTCAATTATAGAAGGTAAATAAATCCCAGAATAAAAAAAAGAAAAAAGAAAAAAAGGAGAGGCTGGGAGCTTCCATCTCTGGGGGGGGTTGGCCAGCCTGAAAACAGCCATCAGCCCATCACCCAGGCTGGCTAAACCTTCATGGGATGAGGGACCCCACTGGGGGGGTCTTGACCAGCCTGCAAACACCCATCAGCCCCTCACCCAGGCTGCCCAGGTACCCCAGTGGAGACCCCCACCCTGAAGAGTGTGTGACCAGCCTGCAAACACCCATCAGCCCCTCACCCAGGTTGGCCAGGCACCCCAGTGGGACCCCCACCCTGATCCGGAACACCCTTCAGGGCAAACCAGCCAGCCCCCACCTGTGCACCAGGCCTCTGTCCTATATAATAAAAGGGTAATATGCAAACTGACCCTAACAGCAGAACGACTGGGAATGACTGGTCACTATGACACACACTGACCACCAGGGGGCAGATGCTCAATGCAGGAGCTGCCCCCTGGTGGTCAGTGTGCTCCCACTGGGGGAGCTCTGCTCAGCCACAAGCCAGGCTGACGGCTGCCAGTACAGCAGTGGTGGTGGGAGCCTCTCCCGCCTCCTCAGCAGCACTAAGGATGTCCGACTGCAGCTTAGGCCTGCTCTCCACTGGCAAGTGGACATCCCCCAAGGGCTGCCGGGCTGCCAAAGGGATGTCTGACGGCCAGCTTGGGCCCGATCCCCCAGGAGTGGGCCTAAGCCAGCAGGTGGACATCCTCCGAGGGGTCCCAGACTGCAAGAGGGCATAGGCTGGGCTGAGGGAACCCCCCCTCCCCGCCCGAGTGCACAAATTTTTGTGCACCGGGCCTCTAGTTTACATAATAAAAGCTTAAGTGACTGTTACAGCAGAATGACCAGAAGGACTGGTTGTTATGATGCACACTGACCACCTCGGGGCAGACACTCTGAAAGGAGCTGCCTCCTGGTGGTCAGTTCACTCCCACAGGGGGAGCTCCACTTAGCCAGAAGCTGGGCTCATGGCTGGCGAGAGCAGCAGCTATGGGGGGAGCCTCTCCCACCTCCACGGCAGTGCTAAAGAGCAGCGAGCCAAGTGGTAAGGAGCAGCAAGCAGGCGGGTGGTAAGGAGTGAGGGGTCCCAGACTGTGAGAGGGCACAGGTCGAGCTGAGGACCACCCCCAGAGCATGAATTTCGTGCACCAGGCCTCTAGTTCTCTAATAAAAGGAATCAGGTCCCTTGGAGAAGTAGCTGGTTCTAGTGTTGAGGCAGGCAAAATATAAGGTGAACTTTAAGCTTTACTATAATATGCTCTCAACCCTTTGTACTTAAGGAAGTGCTCAAGTACAAAGGGTTGAAAGCATGTTATAGTAAAAGCCAACCATAAAGAACCACCACTAACCAAAACTGGAACAATATGAGCAGCAAAAGAAATAGCATAGTGTTAAATTATAACCCAAGGTATAGTATACATGAGTCCATACTGAGGTAAATAATGATTGTGATACAGGAATTTTGGACTGGAAACGCGTGATGTTCCCCTGGGCAGAGTGGTTCCCAGGCTCTTATCTGGTGGAGTCAAAGAATGAAACCATGGACGAAAGGTGGAAATTTATTGAAAAATGAGCACAGACTCCCACATGGGGAGGGGGAAAGAGTCCCACTGAGTCCCTTTTCCCTACAGTTTATAAAGCCTGCAGATCTTTGTGCCTTGATATTCCCTCTGATTGGTCACTATCCCCTTCTGATTTGCTCACTATAACAACTCCAGAGCTCAAAGGTCGAACCTCACATGGGACACCTGAGGCTCTCCTTCCCTTCTCCCTCCTTGTTGCCCTATTCCCTCTGAGATTTCTTCTTCTCTCTTTGAATGAGGGGCTTCCTTCCCTTTATTCTGAAAATGTACACCCTTATTCTACAGAAATGTGCCTTCTGCTGTTTCCAGCTCCCTTATTCTATTGAAATGTACCGTTTGGAGCTCTGTAGCCTTGTGCTTTGTCTATGGACCCCTTAATTTTTTAAAATTTCCTAAACCTATTTCACCTCTAAAACTCCTATTTTACCCCCAAAACTCTTTTGAATTGAATAGACAAGTGGTGGAAAACAGGTGAATCTTTCTTACAGAATAATTCCATTCCATGTATGTAGATACTTGTGCTTTCAGAGTTTGGAGCTTTACACACACACACACACACACACACACACACACACACACACACACCTTTAGAGTGATCTTGACCTAGTAACTTGCTTCTAAAGGACAGAATAGGTAAGGAGATAAATAACAACTTCACCTTGAAGAAATATGGTAAACAATCTTTAACCAAATGATGAAATAATAGCCCCAGTGATGTCTGGTATATATCATGTACCCTCTGGTATTCTATAATGAAAGAAATGTTTCATCTCTGTGGTATTCCTGCCATAAACGCATAAACTCAGTCTAATAATCAGAAAAAACATCACAAAAGTCCAAATTAGAGGATGTTCTACAGAATATTTGGTTAGTACTTCTTGACATGAAAAGTCATAAACACACACACACACACACACACACACACACACGAAAGACTGAGAAACTGTCACTGAGCAGAGGAGTCTGAGGAGACAGGAGAACTAAATGCACTGTGGTGCTCTACAGTGGGTCCTTGAACAGAAAGAGAACATTATAGAAAAATTGGTAGAATTGAAACTAAAACTGTAGTTAAGTTAAAAATTAATGTGCCAAGGTCAGATTCTCAGATTTTACAAAGGTACCATGGAAATGTAAAATGTTAACAATGGGGAAAACTGGGCAAGGGATACTCAGGACCTCTCTGTACTCTTTCCTGTTTTTCTGAAAGTCAAAATTATTCCAAAATAAAAGGTCATTTAAAAATCTATGTAACTGAAAACACATTCCTGTAAGTATAAAACCATGGGTAAACACATGTAATTATTACAGGCACCAGAGAGATTTCTTCTTTTCCCACTATTAAAAAGTATATTTTAAAAAGAAGGAAATGTGATAGCCATTAAAACCCAATTGCTCTTCGCCAATAAGTAAAATTGTATTTTATACTATTCCCAAAGCAGCTATGTAAATACATGTACTATGCTTGTTTTGGGTATAAATCAAGCATCGAAACTAAAGGCCCATTTACATAAATGTTTCTTCGGAGATTTTTTTTTTCTATTCTGTGCATCTGAGAGTCTAAGTGAAGCAAAGGGAGGAAGTCAGCTGTCTAAATTATTTGTCTTATCACAGATTTAATGAATGGAATTTTATTTCTCTCAACATCTCTTGAAACCGATTGCAGTTCTGCAATTTTATTTCTTTAGAAAAAGAGTTTAGCTTAATATTGCCACTGTTCCAGCATGTATTGTTTCTATGGAATTTTACTTAGGTCTTATAATCTTATTGGGCTAGAAAATGTTCCTGAAATTACATCTTCACTTTAAGTGTTAATTCTACTAAACCACAGTTGGACCTACAGATTGTGTAAAAGACTGCTGCATACAATTTACGCCTTTGGTAGTCAAGATCTAAATATTAAGAGTCAACTAAATGAACTCTTTCATAATTTAAAGCAAGAAGATGACATAACCATAGAATTTCACAGATGCATATAATTATAATAAATTAAGTGTTATAAATACTTAATGAATAGAACAAGTACAGTCCTAATTTTTATTTTGGTATTTCAGTGTATACATGTTTGTATGCTTTTCCACCTCTATCACATTCTTTTTCCTTTTATTCATTCTCTTGTGTTGTTTTATATATCTACTAGAGGCCCAGTACACGAAATTCATCCACTGGGGGGTGGAGGTCCCTCAGCCCAGCCTGCTCCCTCTCACAGTCCGGGAGCCCTCAGTGGATGTCCTGCTGACAGGGAGCAGGCCTAAGCCACAGTCTGGCAGCAGAGGCTCAGAGCAGGCACTGTGTGTGTGTGTGTGTGTATGTGTGTGTGTGTCCACTGGGGGCCTGCCCCCAGCCACACCGTGGAGGCTCAGAGCAGGCACTCCGTGTGTGTGTGAGTGTGTGTGTCCCCACTGGGGGCCTGCCCCAGCCATGTCAGAGGTTCGGAGCAGCCAACCTGTGTGTGTGTGTGTGTGTGTGTGTGTGTGTGTGTACTGGGGGCCTGTCCCCAGCCACACCATGGAGACTTGGAGCAGGTGCCCCTCTGTGTTGATCTCTCAAGCTCCTGGACATGCCTGCATGTTGTTCTCTCCCTTGAGCAGTAGCCAAGGCAGGCAGAAAGCTTGGCTTCCTCCATTGCCGGGGCAACCCAAGCCTCCAGCTCTGTGGCTGCCGCCATCTTTGTTGGGTTAATTTGCATACTCACCATGATTGGCTGGTGGGTGTAGCTGAGTGACACCAATTTGCATGTTTCACTTTCATTAGTGTAAACTAGAAGCCTAGTGCACCAGTGGGGTCTGTTGGGCTGACCTGTGGGGATTGGGCCGAAACTGGCTCTCTGACATCCCCTGAGGGATCCCATATTGCAAGAGGGTGCAGGCCAGGTCAAGGGCCCCACTGGTGTACAATTGGGGCCAGGGAGGGACCGCAGGAGGGCTCTAGGGTGTGTCCAGCACATCTCGCTCAGTCCTGATCAGCTGGACCTCAGCAGCAAGCTAACATACCAGTCAGGGCATCTGTTCCGTGGTGGTCAGTACGCATCATAACAACTTGTTGAACAGTCAAACAAACAGTTGGACACTTAGCATATTAGGCTTTTATTACATAGGACCATATTTTGTTTTCTAATAATCAAATAGTAGATAAAAAGAATAAATGTTAGAAGAGAAATGATGATCAACTAAAAATCAAACTTCTCAGTAACTACCTTCATTTCTCTAAACATCTGTAGTGGACTGTTACTTTGATGATTCTTCAATGAACCATGTTGCCCAGATTTCAAGCCTTATGTAACACTCTTCTTACTGCTGACTGTTTTGACACAGAAAAAAAGCAGTAGAAGTGACACTGTGCCTGATCTGGGCCTAGCCCTTAATTGACCTGACAACTTTCCACTTTCTCCTCTTTGGAATGCTTTCTCTAAAAAACCCTTTCTTGAAATCCATCCACCATGTTATGAGGCAGCCCAAGCAGCTATGTGGAGGAGAACCATGGCTCCTGATTGATATACCCAGTTGAGATCCCAGTTGAGTCTCCAGATGACTATCAAAACCCCAACACCCTAGCAGACACTACTTGGAACAGAACAAGCCTACAGAAACATGAGGGAATAATAAATTTCTATTTTAACACATTACATTTTGGAATGGTTTGCTTTACACTAAATAAATGAATACTTAGACTTTTGGAAGAGCCATTGTTACACATGTCTCTTAGGATGGTTGCTTCTATTGTCAGTGAGTCCCTGAAACTAAAGATAAATGACAGTTTGAAAAGAGCCCAGAAAACATATACAATATGTTAATTTCTCTTAATATGCTTATCTTCTTCCAAGAGGAATTAGGGGTCTTTAGCAAGTAACTTAAAATCACAGTCTAGTACATAGCTATTCAAAATATACTTTTCAATTGGCAAAACTAGTGTCACCTGGAAACTTGTTATAAATACAGAATTTCAGCCCACAAAGATCTGCTAAGTTACAATCTGAATTTTAGCAGGATCCATGTCTGACTAATTTGTACATAGATCTAAGAATAAGTAGATAAAATTAAGTCACACTTGATAGTATATAAATCTATCTTCCAGATCAAGTGACAATTTTCTTTCTATGCAGACTAATGATTCCTCAAATATAATTTACCTAAGTCAGAAACCAATTTAATCATAGACTTTTCCCACTGTCTCATTTCATGTGAGAACTAAAAATTATAAATCTTGTACATATGTTGTATTTTCGTAAGGTCAATATCACCATTTGTTTGATCTACTCCAGTGGTCACTACCACTCTTAGAATGGGCAAGTGAGGACCCTATCTTGGGTCTTATGCCTTAAGGACTCTGTGCTTTGAAGTCTTTCCTAAAAAAATTTAAGTTCTCCTCTGGTAGCTGGAACTAACAAGGCTAATAGTGCCATCTAGCAGGGTGCCCAGAGACTGACCTATTGCCCAACTAGGGTCCAGTCTGGTTCTCTCCTTCAGCTCTATACTTGCCCCTTCCTCTCCCTTCACACATCACACCACCTGGGGCCAATAAGCCCAAAGGATCTTTCAATTTTATGCCTCTGAGTCAGCTGGAGCAGTAGTTCTCAAGAACATTTCTCCTACTGATATGTGTGATATTTCTTTCATGGGATTAGTGCTGACATACTGATTTTAGTGACTCTTACTCACATTTGATGTATGATGAGGTCACACCCCTAAGCCTTAGATGCAGTCAACATCCCACCATAACCATTAGGGTTAACTGTGTGTGCAATCCCATGAGGCAGCTTCCACCTGTCCATGTTCCCAACCTAGTGACACCTCCAGTCTACAGCACACAGGGTAGCAGGAGAAGCATCAAGAATCATTTCCCTTATGCCCCCTTCCTCACCCCAACTCTACCTTCCAGATCAGGCATTAACCATGCCACATGAATGACACCATTCTTCTCACTCTACCTAGAGACTCCATTCCTATATTCCCCACTGGTAGTAGTATATGGAAAGTAGGGATGACAACAACTTTGAAAGAGATTCTAGTCTAAGAATTCACTGAGTATAGCCTAAAGAGTTTAAGAGAAGATATAGTCCTACCTTTACACTATAAAATAATAAAAAGTGGATTTAAAATTACCAGAAAAAATTATCATTCATATATTACTGTATTGTCTGAGCAATATAATTTGTAATCATTAACTAAGCAAAGTAACAACATTGGAGAGTCTTTGGAAGCAAGCATTCATTGGTGACATGACGGATGATTCAGTGTCATGATTAATGATATAACCAACACTAAATGGTTTTGAAGATTGGCAGAAGCAAATTCTATGTTGATTCAGTACACCATGGGAAGAGACACTTATTGAACTAAGAACTGTTGTTACTATTTACTTAATGGTGGGTGCAATGGAACTAATCAGAAATAACACATCCTAATATATAAAAACCCAGGGTCCGTAACGACTGATCAAAGGCTGGACTGAACACCAAAAGTCAGTCCTGCAGTCAGTGCTGGGTTGCCCTGACGACCCAGCACTGACTGCCGAGGGGGCTGCGGATCAGGCCCAGAGAGAGGCCAGGAGAGAGAGGCAGGGTCTGATCTGCAGCCTCCATGGCAGCTGTTGATCAGCCATTGCCTCTCTCTTTTTTTCTGGGTTTTGCCAACAGCTGCACCTCTGTTTCTCTCTGGGCCTCCTCGGGGCTATTGATCAGCCCCGTCTCTCTGATCAGACCTGGAGATAGGCTCAGAGATGCTGACTGGCATAGAAACCGACCAATCAGAACCAAATTGGCTGGCAGGGGAGGGCAGTTGGGGACGAGATCAGGCCAGCAGGAAGGGCAGTTAGGGGCGATCAGGCCGCCAGGGGAGAGCAGTTGAGGGTGAGATCAGGCCGGCAGGGAAGGGCAGTTGCGGGCAACCAGGCCAGCAGGGGAGGGTAGTTGGGGGCGAGATCAGGCCGACACGGGAGGGCAGTTAGGGGCAAGATCAGGCCAGCAGGGGAGGGCAGTTAGGGGAGATCAGGCAGGCAGGCAGAAGGGTTAGGGGCAATCAGGCAGACAGGCAGAGGCAGTTAGGGGCAATCAGGAAGGAAGGAAGGTGAGCGGTTAGAGCCAGCGGTCCCAGATTTCGAGAGGGTGTCCAACTGCAGGTTCGGACATCCCCCAAGGGGTTCCCAATTGGAGAGGGTGCAAGCTGGACTGAGGGAACCCCCACTCCATGCATGAATTTTGTGCACCGGGCCACTAGTATGACAATAAAGAACACAAAGAGGTAGTTAGTTCCTGGACCTGAACAGGAAGACATGGTACCTGAACACCACAAAAAATCTTCATTTTATAATAAGGACTTGTGTGTCCACAATTATTCCTCATTATGGTTTTCCAAGCATCCCTATATTTCCTATGTTTGCATAGTTCTTATTGATTTTTGAAAACCTACATCGTGTGCCCTCTAATCCAAACACTTTCCTTAAAAAGTGTTTAAGAAAAGATAATTTATAAAATAGCTCCGCTATAAATATAGGTATAGATGAGGATACAAATAGAGGGACATAGATATATATTCCTATACAACTGAGATCAGTGCCATTTATATGTCCATCACATTTTCAGACTACAAGTTCCTTGAGGGAAATGACTATGTATTATTTATCATTCTATTTTCTAGACATGATAACTGATATACAGATAGAGATAAAAAATAATTTTAAATAAATAAGTAAATAAACTTAAGTCTCTGACTGACTGGACCTCCGGCAAATTATTTTTGTAATATTTATTTTCCTTGTTAATGCAGGAGATCATATATATATATATGTAATTCTTATAAAAATACTTTTAAAATATAGCACATTTTAAAGAAGAAAGTGAAAATAATTCATAATTCTACCATAGTCATGTTAACATATTTTCTTCTAATTTATTTACAAAATATGCACTTTTTCTAAAATAACAAGGTAATTGGTGGACAATGAGAAATTATAAATTTTTATCCTATTTTCTTCCAATTAGAGAGATTAGTGAGATTGAAAGTCATCCTAAAAATATTTTCTGGTCAAAATTAAAGAGAAAAATTTATCTATTTTAACATTCCTCTTGTTTTCATATTACAAATGGAGCAATTTCAACAGATGGCCCAGTGATGGGTATTATTTTTAGCAAAGTTAGGTTTCATTGTATGGAGCAAAAAAGGGAAATAAGAAAATATCAATGAAATTTCTCTGCATAATGATATAAAATGCTATCCCTATCTTGGGCAGCTTAAATTTTTAAAAATTCTGCTATCACTTGGAAAAATGTTTACTTTCTTTAACATAAATTTGGACTATAATATCACCAAGAATAATAATTGTTTTTTCAATTTGGGTTTGTGTGTGTGTGTGTGTGTGTGTGTGTGTGTGTAAAAGGATTGCATATATATTTCCCAATAGTTTCCCATAAGAGACTGGAAATCCAATTAAAGAATGCATAAATATATCTTGACGGGGTGATGATGGAATGAACCTAAAGAGTATTGAACATAAAGTGGCCATGCCCACTGTAATCAATTCATCCAAAGCTGCCCCCTTGTCCTGAAGCAATAACCCTACTTCAACAGCACCTTGTGGATTATGGCAGTTAGTGGTATGGCTGGAGGGGTTTTGGGGTTGTGTGCCAATCCCAGGGTGAGAACATATCTTATGGGTATAAGATTTCCTACAAGAGAAGGATAAAGTGGAAAGGGATTCTCAGAGAAGGAAAATAAGGGGGATCCAACAGGGTTACCCATTAAGACATTCTGTATGAGGATTCTTCCACCTTTTTTATGTTGGCGTACAGAAACAGTTGTATCTAACATTCAGCTTTTAGGTTTTATTTAGTTTTTATTTTTCCTGAAATTCCATCTAGTTGTTCCCAAAGTTATTGTTAAACACACAGGTTCACGGTCTATGTAGAGTGAAGAGATGGGGCTCTAAAGGAAATGAAGCCAGCTTAGTGGTGTCAGCACTGAATTGAAGAAGGACAGTCGTCCCAAATCCAAGTGGCAATCTCTAGCCTAATTTTAAAATATCACATTTTTTTATATTTGCTTCACTCATTCTTTAAAGAAATAAAATAATAGAGATATTTCTAAGCTCTCAGATTTCTAGCCCCATCATAGTTTCCACAGGAGTAACTCATCTGCTGAAGTTGTACAAATCATTCTGTGTTGGTTACTTTTAAATTTTAACTGTACAATCCACTGTGTCTAAAATATAAAACAGATGTAGAGTTATTTAATGTGTTTTTAAGATTTACTAAAATTAGTGTAACATTTTTCAAGTGGCTGTGTCTACTCATCATTATAGTAGCTCACTTTGATTTAGTTTATATTATTATTATTATTAATCCTTATTCAAGGATATACTTTACTGATGAGAGAGAGAGAGAGTATGTTCATGTATGAGAGAAACATCTATCAGTTGCCTCCCATTCCCACCCGCACTGGGGACGAACCTGAAACCTAGCGATGTGCCCTGACCTGGAATCAAACCAGCAACCTTTCACCTTTCAGTGCACAAGAGGACACTCCAACCAACTGAGACACACCGGCCAGGGCTATATTGTTTATTTCAAACACAAGTATGAGTAGTATTTTATAAATATCCTACAATTTATCCATTCCTCAGCTGTAAACTATATCATATTTACTCTTTTCAATTGCAAACAGTGATGAAATAAACATCCTTTTTCAGATTACTTGTGCACATGTAAGATGTTTATATTGGTTATATTTCAAATACAATTGCTAAGTTGTATGTTATGTGCATTTTCAACTTCAATTGATTTTTCAAAATTATTCTCCAAAGAGAAGCAATAGCATTGTGGGTAAATGCAGACGGGGGAAAAATAGATATATATTTTTTCCCATTTCCCAAATACACTGGAACAGAGGTTCTTCAACCTGACTACACATTTGAATAGCCAAGGAACATTTCAAAATTACCAAACCATAGGCCCATGCCAGAGATTCTGATTATAATTGGGCAAGGGTTAGTCCTGGCCATAAGTGTGATTTTAAAGCTCTCAATACCTAAATGATTCTAATGCAAAATCAGGGTAGAAAACCACTTCAGTGGTTCTCAAGTACTAGATCGCATTGCCGTCACCTGGACTGGAGGGCTTGTTATAACATAGACTGCTTGGACCCACCACCAGAGTTTCTAATTCAGTGTGTCTGGGGTGGGGCTTGAGAATTTACCTTTCTAACAAGTTCCCAGAGGACCTGACGTCATAGTCCACGGCCTACACTTTGAGAAAAGCTCTTCCACAGCCACAGAATGGGGGCGGTGGGGCAAGCCTTGACAACCAGCATTGACAGCTGCTAGGCAATGATTTCCTGTTTAAACAATTTCACACCACCAACATACTTTGAAGCCATTTAGTGTCCAGACAAAAAAAAATATAATTGTTTCTCAACAGACAAAAACTGGAACTCAGTGCAAACCTCAATAATAATCAAATAGCTTCCTCTCTTGACTAACATTAGTGATTGCTGTTTCTTTATCAGTTACAACTTTAGCCCTCTCCTGTTTGCCTCCTACATAAATATTACTAAATTAATCCCCGAATTACTCCACTTTTATGGATGAGCCAATCCAGCAAAAACTTCTAAAATAAGCCTAAATCACCTACCAAAGCCCAACTCCTATAACAAGCACCCCCATAACCTCTGTAAACACCCAAGTATCCCCGTAGTGTGCAGTCTCCCTTCCAGGAACAAGTAATGAACCCAAACTTGCTTGGCCACAGGTGTGTTTCTGGTGGCCTTTGGTAGACATGACAAAGGTTACCAATAAAGTGGGGATGAGGATATATATATACAGGGTGTCCCCCAAAGACATATACACATGTTGAATAATTATTAATTCTAATGGGTTAAATCTGAAAAGAAAGAAACATCAATTGAGCTATCAGCTATTAAAGTGTGTAAACATTTTGGGGAGATACCCTGTATATATATATATATATGAAATACTACTGAACATACTTTATCATTATAAATATTAAATATTGGGTGTACCAATATTCTTAGTAGAATTAAAGAGGAATTATTCACAAAGAATAAAAAAGAAAAACAATCAATCAGATATCTGGTCAAAAATAACAAATGTCAAAATGAGAATATTATTTTACTTACTTTTTCCCAATGTAAAAATTACATAACCAATTAGTTATCAAATTATTTATATTACATAATTTTTAACTTAAAATACATCATAGACTTTACCTATGTTACTCATTGGGAAATAACTAATGAATAATATTCATATTAATAATTATTAGTATTAAAATATACATTACATAATTTAATCATTTCTAAATTTCATCTTTCACAGCAGGATTGCAATAGATATTTTCTAAAGTATAAATAATTAATTTTAAATGACTCCAAATTCTTAATATATTTTTCTTTATAAAATAATTATTTTCCATGTTGAACTTTAGAAACATTTCTATAGAGAAAAAAAAACAATAACTTGAATTCAAGCCATTCTTCCATTTAAGCTTCTTCAAATAAATTTAATAAAATATTGCCCTGGCCTGTGTTTCCCAGTGGTTAGAATGGCCCATGCAAGGCGGGGTTGCAGATTTGATTCCAGTTCAAGGGGCAGGTACCTGGTCGGGTCATGTGCAGGAGGAAAGCAATCGATGTCTCTCTCACATTAATGTTTCTCTCTCTCTCTCTCTCTCTCTCTCTCTCTCTCTCTCTCTCTCCCCCTCTCCCTCTCCCTCTCTCTCTCCCTCTCCCTCTCTTCCTTCCTTCCTTCTTTCCCTTGAAAATCTCTAAAAAGAAATGGGAAAAATATATACGGGTGAGAATTAATAAAAAAATTAATGAAATATTAAATCTTATTGTAGAAATTCTGTAACCATTACAAAATGCATTTGTATATCTCTACATACAAATGCATATATAATTTTATATGCATATGAGGATTGTCTGTAATAATATTTTCCTCCTGTTATTTCATCTAGATGGTAGAGACTACAGCTGTTTTAATTTTGGTATAACAGTTGAAAATTAAGTCCCTACAAGGAGGAAAGTGGCTTTTCCACATTTCCATAATTTATAATTCATAGAATTGAGGCTAGAATTTAGTTCTTTACCTTATATTTTCTGGCTTTGAGATGTGAACCTAATACAATCCCTCTCCCCATATCCTTAATTTTCCCAGGAATGGAAAAGAATCATTTTTAAAGGCTACATTTCTCTTGAAATGTCCAGTGCCTATTAAATATCACTTTGTTATCTGTAATTTTATGCTTGCTTTACACCAGGAAAATGCAAACATTAACCAGGTAATGAACTGTTTTATCTCTGATGCCAAATGCCCTATATTCTATTTGACTCCTTTTGAATTTGCTGCTTCAATGCCTTGTGGAGAGACCTGGTCTTAATCTATAAGAGCAAGCTGCCAGCAGTTAGTTGGAAAGCAATTTGCCTTAGCCTTTGCATGGCTAGTGCTTTATATTGAAACGGTATTGGCATAACACTTACACCATTTGATAACTCAACTGCACCGACAAGAGAAGCTAACCAAGGAAAGAAAGGACAGCCAACAAGGTTGCTGGCACTGTCTAATCGGGTGGCTACAGAACAAGCTAGCAGCTTTGCAAAAAGGAAGCTACCTTGAAGAACCAGCTTGCATGGGATTAGGGACATCTGTAGCTCTGTGGCCTTCATAGCCTTTTATATGTTGCCAGTATTCTCCTATATACACCATGAAATGTTCCTTGGGGTTAAAAAAAAAGTATGGACTCTAGACAGAAGCAAAGATAATTCTACACTACTGAAACTGTCTTTTCTGAGAGGAGAGAATCTGTTTACTTTATTGTTCTGAGAAAAAAAAACAATAATAAGCAAAAATAAACATAACCTGATTCCTCACCTCTAACTGCACACATAATCTTCTAATCCTCTTAGCTCTATGGATTCCTTTAATATACTTATATGTAAAGTCTACACTGTGGTGCAATGCCATTCTGACTTAATGAGGGGCAAAAGTCTTCTTTTTTCCCCACAAGTGAAATCACATTTGAGCACTCAAAACTGTAATTTAGCAGATGCCTGGAAACTGCAGGTTGGTAAGAAAGGTGAACATATGGGCAGTAGCCTCCAGGGATGTAAAGCTTCAGCTGTTGTGGGGAGTCTTGAAAGCAGAACAAATGCTGTGCACAGTGGAGGGACCCAGAATTGTTCCATCCTGCATGATGAGTCGTATTTCCCTATGGCTGTTGTGCTTCCTAAAGTTTAATATTTTGCCAACACCTGACCTAATGGAGGGGGCAGCAGCAGAATCTGAGATAAATGGAAAGATTAAGCATCAGTAAAGTTAAATTGAAGTATGTGTTATTTTAGATACTTAAACAGTGAGAACCAGAAAACCCAACTCAAATAGGCCTGAAAATTTAGGAAATGCATTATTTCATTAGGAGTCCAGTAGAGCAGGCTCCGAAGCAGGACAGTCAGTGGGGTCATTCTGCTCCTGTTCTGTCTGCCTCCTCGTCAGCTGTATCCCAAGTCTGCACCACCACTTCCCCCAGTGGTTACCGTAAGATCTCTGTGGCAACAGGGAATTGGGTAAACTGAAAAAAATTGTCATCTTCACTGGAGAGAGAAATATTGCTTAGCTGTGAGCAACTAAACTGCAATGAGTTACTTCAGAGGAACATAAAGAAGAAACAAAAAACAATCAATTGCCTAGTCTCTAGTGTGGTCTTGCAAGTAGGATGATAACTTTCAGAGAGCATTTATTTTGTGCAGGCATATTACTTATAGTTTATTATTTAAAACTTGAAATTATTACTGGACCTTGAATGTCAGGTTCTTTTGTTTCAATGTCATAGAAATGGAACCCAGTACAAGATCAAGCAGACAGAGTTTACTGAAAAGAGCTTGGGCACTGGAGAGTCAACCAGAAAAGAGAAGTAGAGCTCCCACAGTTTTGTGGAGGCTTCTATAAGGGCCCTGGGGCTTGTGAATGAGGATGACTCATTCAGTTGACTCACTATTATGACCCATTGTCATCTGCTGGTGGTTGACCCCAGGGTACTCATAAGATGTTTTCCATGGTCAGTTGACCACTCCAAGGATCTATAAAATAATGCTTCACACCCTAACCAGTTTGGCTCAGTGGACTCAAGTGTCCCAGGTTCGATTCTGCTCAAGGGCATGTACCTTGGTTGCGGGCACATACCCAGTAGGGAGTGTGCAGGAGGCAGCTGATCGATGTTTCTCTCATTGATGTTTCTAACTATCCCTCTCCCTTCCTTTCTGTAAAAAATCAATAAAATATATTTAAAAAATAATGAGAAGAATATCCTTGTCTTTAGCTAAAATTCATTTCATTAGGGCAAATAGAGATGACTGTATTGGGATATAAGAGTTAAGAGAAGGAAATAGCTTCTAATTAATGGGGAAAAAAATCAAGGAAGGATAATATGAGTTTGGAATTAAAGAGTAGGTGGGATTAAGATAGGCAGAGCTGGAAAGAAAGTACCGGAAAGGAAAGATTAGCTTGATTAAAATAGGCAAGTATGGAAGTAATCTGGTCTGTTAAAACATAGGATAATTACAATGAGTCAGACATTTCTTACTCACTGCTTTACATTCTCTCCACTCATCTCTTATTTTAGCAAAGATTGCAGCAATTAACTCTAAGCATTTTTGACCAGCATAGGCTGGCTTCTTGTAAGTGTAACTCAAGTGTGCCTGCCTTGGTTGCCTACTATGAGTCTCTTACTTTCTGCCATGAGGTTTCTCAGAGACATGGAAGTCAGATAACTTCAGAATTCCTTGGCACTCAGATGCATACAACTCAGAGGTCTGGCAGAGGTCTGGAAGAGTTTACAAGTAAAGCAATCCTTATCAAATAGAGCGCTAAAGATGTTGGCTAAATGTTTATCCCTCCATTCTTCCAGTTGATGAAGTTTAGCTGCATACCATACAGTTTCTCAGAAGTCCTCTAACCATAGATAGTCTCCAACTCCAGCTCTAATCTGCCTTCATTCTGGCTGAGAGTTTACACATCTGTCTCTCCTACTAATCTTTCAGATATAATGACCTCAAAATATTTTGGAAAAAATTAACAAATAAAAGCAAGACAAAGAGTGGTGTCCTTTAGAAAATGGAAATAAGCTAGAGGAACAACAGAGATTGAAAAAAAATAAGTTTGTTTACAGACTTATTAAGTTCAAAAAGTGAGTCGGCTATTCACATAAAGCTGTTAATACAACTGCAAATTTGCATTCATATTGGAATTTAATAGAATGAAATGTGTCACATTGTCACACAAAATAATAGTTAAAGTCAACTAATCATCAATGAAAAACTTTAGAAAGAAAAGACCCAACATAGAATCTGAACTAAGAGAAAGAATCATCAGAGAATATGGAGAAGATCTAAACCTGCATAAAACTGGTTTCCAAGAGGGAGAGGGTAATCAACGGTCTAAATGTTAAAGAAGGTCTAAGAAGGATTACAAAAATCTTCCATTCAAAGACTAAACTAACTAATGATTTGAGAGAACAGTGACATAAAAGTGACAGGAAAATAAGTCACATTACAAAATTTTCAAGAGTACAAAATTATAAGAAAGTAAAATTATATAAATTCTGGCCTTTGCAAAGTTTTTCACTGAATGTACAGAAATGTGGCAAGGCAAGGGGTATCAGTTTTGAGACATTGGAAAATATAAGCTTCTTTGGAAAGGAAAATCAAAAATACAAGCAACTGACCTGGTTAACATTATACCATTTTCCTAGAACTAGATGATGAGTAGCACTCAACACAGACATGGGTAAGAAGGATTTACCTTGAAAATGAGATGATATCTAGCTTTCTCTGAGGTAAATGGCAAAAAATTAGAATGGGTATAATTAAAAAAAAAGATTTCACACGAAAAGAATAACAGAGGCAATCATATTTGGTTACAATAATATTTGAAGTACATTTAAAAAATAATTTAAATTTAAATAATTAACTCAAGCAATATGAAAGTCTATTTAGAAAGTCTATTTAGACTTCTGAGTATTTATCCAAAGAAAGTGAAACACTAGCTCAAAAAGATTATGCACCACCCCCTTGTTTATTTTGAGGGCATTATGTAAGTGAAATAAGTAAGACAAAGAAAGACAAATACCATATAATCTCACCTATATGTGGAATCTGGAAAAAAAACAACAATAAGCTCATAGATACAGATTGGTGACTGCTAGAGGAGGGCGTGGTGATTGAGCAAAATGGGTAAAGGGTCAAAGATTGAAGCTTCCAGTTATAAAATAAGCCATAGGATATAATATAAAGCATGGTGACTATAGTTAATAATACTGTATTGCATATTTTGACAGTTGCTAAAAATAGATCTTAAAAGTTCACACAAGAAAAAAAACCATAGATGGTGATGAATAAAAACTATATGTGGTGATCACACCAAAATATATCAAATGTTGAATCATTCTGTTGTATGCTTTACATTAATATGAATTTATATGTCAATTATACCTCAATTTATAAAAAACACTAGGACCAATATATTCTACAATGGCCTTAGAGTTATTTTTTTTCTATTCTTGCTTTTACTGTTCAAGGTGGTTTGCTTATTTACTCTCATCTATAAACTATTGTTATATTCTCCTAAAAGGGAAATTTACTATATAAGCCTTCTTTTCTAATCCCTAAAATGTCAGTAGTAGTTTAATACTCCTAAACAGGGTATCTTAAATCAAAACTTTCCAAAGAGATAACTCTATAAGAGCCTAATAAATTAAATACATAATCTTTATCCTACTTAAAAATCTTCCTTATAACTAGCCCCGCTATATTCTAAATCTTGTCCTACATTTCTTTCAGATTTTTATTTCACAAAGCTGGCAAACAGTATGACCAGCTGTTATTTGGAAATATCCAACAGTTTTCAACAGTTCCTTTTCAGCTCAAGTAATCATCTTTTCCTGGAGAGCCCTTGTCTCACTCTTATCCTTAATTATTTCCTGTAACAAGAATAGCCATTCCTCAATCCCTTAAAATCCTTTCCAATAGCTTTCACAGTGATATAATTTTTAAACTAGCATGAATTTCACCTTTAGATTAAAGAGATTTTCCTTTCCTTTAAATATAAAAAGGATAAATATAAAAAGGACCCTAGTAATAATGATTACTTTGTGCCTTGTATTGAAATTACATATCAAAGTGTGAAAATATCTATAATAATAAAAGCCTAATGTGCAAATTGACTGAACGACCAAACAGCAGAACGACCATCTGGACGATCTTCCAGACAACCACGCTATGACACGCACTGGCGCCAGGCCAGCTAAGGTGGGTGCAATGCAATTGGTCAGGGAGTCCTGCCATCACCCCATGATTGCCCTGCAGAGGGAAGCCTGGCCACTGGCCAGCAGGGATATTGATTGGGGGGCTCCACGATCGCCGTAAAGAGGGAGGCCCAGGCCACCCTCTGCCTGGCAATCAATCGCAGAGCCCCGGCCAGTTGATTGCCCCGGGCCACCAGGCTGGCAGTGCTGTGATGGTTGGGCAGGGCCTCCCTCTGTGGGGAGATTGATCTGGGGGCCCTGTGATCAATCCCCCTGCAGAGGGAGGCCCAGGCCAGCCAAGCAATCACACCCCATGCCTGTTGCCCACAGAGGGAGGTGACTGGTGGCAGTGGAGGGGGGTGCAGCTCTGCACAAATGGCAAGTAGTGGCAGTGGCGGGGGCAGAAGACAGGTAAAGAAAGCCCTGATAGGCCCTGATCACTGGCCAGGCCTAGGGACCCTACCTGACTTTTGTGCACCGGGCCTCTAGTCTATATTATAAAAAGCCAGTGGCCTTAACGCCGTAATGCCAGAATGACCAAATGACCAGTCACCAGGAGATTCATTGATGGGTCCTGTGGTGGTGGCGGGTGGGACTCTGGGTGGGACTCTGGGTCCCGCGGCGCCAGCGGGGGGGGGGGTGCAGGGGATTCTGGGTCTCATGCGATTCCATGCACTGGGCCTCTAATATTAAATATAAAAGAGTGAATATTCCTTAAATATCCATATAGACAATTACTTCCTTGAGGCAAATGTAAAGTCTATACCATATTGTTCTCAATCACATTTAAGACTTTAATAAACATTTTGTGAATTAAATGGTATTTTACTAAAGTAGAATATGCATGCACACTATCATTGAGAAGAACTCTATATACTGAGTTAAATGACACAATTTAGAGATTCTTCTATACTATTATCTTTTTTACTTAATTTAACATTATTTTATGTTGTTTTAAACATGTATAAGTGAAACCATCTCAGGCAACAAGAAAATTGTTTTCATTAAATGTACCACAGTATAAAATTTGTTTGGTACAATTTGTTGATTTTTTCTGGAGTATAGTTTTTGAGTTGCACAATAATAATATAATAAGCTAAATTATTTAACTTTTCACTGAAGTATAGGCTCCATAATAAAGGTGCAAATAATAAGTCTATAGCTGAATGAGTCATCACAAAGTGAATACAATTATGAAATCACTAACCAGTTAAACAAATTGAAACAAGTTTCTTCAGAGGACCCTCCCCTCCTGCCCTGTCCCAGTTGCCAGACTCATGCTCTTTTCCTAAGGAAACCGTGATTCTGACTTCCTTCAAAATATAAATTTGTCTGTTTTGGATTTTTTTTTCCTCAATAACTTTGTTTTAATGGGTTTCAAAATTCTGTTTTCATTAAAAAGTACTGATTCTAAGAACTAAAAACTTTACTGCCATACACACACACACTTACACACACATGTGCATGCACAAACATCCAAGTGGTCCACAAACATTCTCCTTTCCTTCTGAAGGTTTTATGATGCATTGTAATCACTAACCAATGTTTCACTATTAAACGCAAATGGCCAATTGAGACAAATAATTCTGAGACCATCTTTACACCACTGATTAGGACTAGGGTGGAGATATTGGGATACTATCCATTCAGCTTGCTGAGCTTTCTGGGCAGACTTGGTGACTTTGCCAGCTCCAGCTGCATTCGTCTCCATTGTTTGATGACACCCACACCAACTGGCTGTCTCATGTCACAAACACCAAAACAGGCCAGAGGAGGATAGTCAGAGAGGCTCACAACACACATGGACTTGCCAGGAATATCAACAATGGCAGCAGCATCATATTTCAAAAACTCTGGGCCATCTTCCTGCTTTCTCCCAGAACGACGATCAATCTTCTCCTTCAGCTCAGCAAATAGCACTGCGAACTGTGTGACAGCCCCGAACAGCTGCGTGTCCTGGCTGGTCCAGGATAATCACCTGAGCCATGAAGCCAGCTGCTTCTAGTGGTGGGTCATTTTTGCTGTCACCAGACACATTGTCAGGAGAAACATCATTGACAGACACAGTTTTGAGATTAAAGCCCACATGGTCCCAGAAGAGCTTCTCTCAAAGCTTCATGGTGCATCTCAACAGACTTTACCGCCGCTGCATCGTTGACTGCAGCAAAGGTGACAACTATGCCAGGTTTGAGAACACCAATCTCCACTGGGCTCACAGGGACAGTAACAATGCCATCAATTTTGTAGACTCCTGGAGGGGTAGACGCAGGGTTTGTCATTTGAGTAAGTTGGTTGCAGAATGCAATCCAGAGCTTCAGGCAGCATGGTTGCACTGGCATTTCCATATTTATAAATGGCATTCCATCCCTTGAACCAAGTCATGTTAGCATTTGGCTCCAGCATATTGTCACCATTCCACCCCAAAATTGGCACAAATGCTACATGCTACGGTCAGGGTTGTAGCCAATTTTCTTAATGTATGTGCTGACTTCCTTAACAATTTCCTCTTATGTCATCTGGCTACAATGCAGCTCAGTGGAATCCATGTTGTTAACAATTAGTTGTTTCACACAGAATATGGAAGCCAGAAGGCCACGCTCCCACATCTGCCCACTCTTGGAGATTCCTGCTACAAACTCACCAACACCTGTAGCAACAACCAGGACATCACCGTCAGCCTGAAATGTGCCTGGAATCATGTTTTTAATGAAATCTCTGTTCTGAGGCATCAGTGATGGTCACATAATACTTGCTGATCTCGGATTTCCATATACCACGCTCATGTTCAGCTTTCAACCAGGTATACTTGAAGGAGCCTTTTTCTATCTCAGCAGACTCCTCAGATTTTTTGATCCCACCACATTTGCAGATCAGATGGCCAGTAGTGTTAGACTTGCCCAAATGTATGAGTCCAATGATGATGATATTGATATGAATATTTTCCATTCTCATTTTGGCTTAGATTTAGTGGTGGTTTTCACATCTGTGTCTGACATCAAACCCATTGTAAAAAAGCTGGATTTTATATAAGTGAGATTATACAATATTATACCATTTTGTGTTTGCTTCTTTTGCCCAATATTGTACTTGTGTGATTCATCTGTGTCTTTTAAAAATTTTAATAGCTGCAGTGTACTCATTCCATAAATACATAATTTATTTTGTAGGTAATGGAAATCTGGATTTTTTAAAAAAATATTTTATTGATTTTTTACAGAGAGGGAGAAGGATAGAGAGTTAGAAACATCGATCAGCCGCCTCCTGCACACCCCCTACTGGGGATGTGCCCGCAACCAACTTGACCGGAATCGAACCTGGGACCCTTGAGTCTGCAGGCTGCAGGCTGACGCTCTATCCACTGAGCCAAACCTGTTAGCTGGATGTTTTTTAATGTGAAACTATCACACATAAAGCTGCCACAAACATTCTCAAGTATGTGTTGTGTGGCATATTTGTGTGTGCTTCTGTGGTATATGTATGCCTGGGAGTGAAATACTTTAGTAATAAATTATACATATTTTCAGTTTTAGAAGACAGTGACAGTTTTCCAAAGAAGTTGAACCAGTTTACATTATCAGAATTTGCTAGAATTTTGCACCACCTTATAGCATCACCTCTAGTGTATGAAAATTTTCATTATTTCATATTCTTGTCAACATTCACTGTTGTCTGATTTAATCTGTTTTAATTTTTCATGTAGTTAATCATTTATGTCCATATTTTAGCCACTCAGTTGTATGTGTGGTGATATTACATTGTTGTTTTAGTATTAATTTCTCTGATAATTAAAGGGTTAAAAATGTCTTCATATATTTATTGGCTATTGGTATCTATCTGTTTTTTATGAAGTGACTGTTGAGTTATTTTGTGGGATGGTTTGTTTCTACTTTTAAATTTATATAGCTTCTTCAGTTTTTGAAGCAATAAATCTGCTTACATATTTTGCAAATATCTTTCCTGTTATATGTCTTGCAATTTTACCACCATCATGTTGTGTGTCAATTGATGAGTATAAGATTTTAGTTCCAATATCTCTCCAATTTATGCATTTTGTGTTCTATTTAAGAATATTTTCTTATCCAATGTTTATGAAAAAATTATACTATACTCTTTTAAGTAAATCATTTTAAATGCCCTTTATTGACAAATATTCTTTAATCTTGTATTAAGTGGTTTTAAGTATAGTTTTCAATGTTATCAACCTTTCCTAGTATTTTACATAAATTTTCACAGAGAAGTTATGCTTTTATAACAGATATTTGGATTGAATTTAGTTATTTTTTTTCTCAAGCTATGTTTAGAAAATGAAGTTTCATAACTTTACTTTGAATTTAATTTTAATGACTGACTTTTCAAAATGTGTATAGTCAAACATAGCTTAAATAATATAAGCGATCATATATATTATCTGAAAACTCAACTATTAGAAATTATTTGCCTTTTCTAGAATGTTATTTTCTAGAATGTTATTTTGTTGTAGGCAATATTTACAATAGCTTAATTTCTATTCTAACATTACTGTTCATTGTCTTCTAAAATCAGATGTAATGCCATTACACATGGTAAATAGGCATTACTATTCAAATAAAAAATCTACTAAATTAATGACATGCCAAAACAAATTTATGACTGATAAAATGAATAGTAATTACACATGTGTAATTTGTTTTATTTTACTAACATCCAAACAATGGCATAAATTAATAGCTAATATCAATCACTATGACAGAACTAAAACTAATTACCTGAAAAATGGTGAAGTATTGAGAATGTGAGTGGTACACAAAATTCTCATAAATAGTGACTAATTCCAAATGTCTCATCTATTTATCATGGTAACTACTTAGTGCAATGGCTCTCAAAACTGAAGAGTACATAAAAAGCCTAAGGGAGCTGGTTAAAAATACAGATTCCCAAGTCCAACACTTAATACTTTTAGCTTGCCCTGGCCGGCTTGGCTCAGTTGATAGAGCGTTGGCCTGCGACTGAAGGGTCCTGGGTTCAATTCTGGTCAAGGACACATGCTTGGGCTGTGGGCTCAATCCCTAGTCTGGGAAGTGCAGGAGGCAGCTGATCAGTGATTCTCTTTCATCATTGATGTTTCTGCCTCTATTTCCTTCTCCCTTCCTCTCTGAAATCAAATATATTTTTTAAAAATAATAATTTTAGCTTCATAGGTCTTATATTAGGTACAGAAATCTGAATATTATCTGGTGCCTTGGAATATAATTATACAGACAATGAGTATAAAGTCCATGCAGGGTTAAGCTTATCCTGGGTAAATCTATAAAATAAAAGGAATCTATCACTAATATCTTCACAGTTCCCATTTCTCTCTTGCTCACCCTCTCTGCATACTTATTCTGGTGTTCACACTGACCGGGCACATATGAACAAGATTTGTATCAAGGAGGTCTCTCTCAATCAACAATGAGCTTTTAATTTCATTTCATTTTACTTTACGATGCATTTAAATAGACATATGTAGCTAGCTGCTGCCATACTGTACAGTTCAACATATACAATGAAGGCTATAGACATAAGAAATGACCTCTATTGACACAACAATTTCTTGAGAAATACTCATGTAAAAACAATATTTATGAAAATTTTATAATTTCTAGATAAGAATATTGTGTCCTAGAGCAACTTAATAATAATAATAATAATTACAAACACTTATATTCACACCATGCACTAATATATCAGTTATGTCTCTGCTATTTACTTTTTGTGTGACAAATCATAGGTGCATAGTGTTTTCAGTCAACTAAGTTTTTTAAAAAGGTTAATACTAGTACCAATATCAAAAGTTGCTGTAAAAATCAAATAAGTTGGTATATTAGAACTGCAACCAAATCTGATATAAATTCTTTCAGCAATCCCTAGAAAATGCTTCAGGTCAGAATCAACATGTTGAAAGGCAGTTGTGCGTCGTTGATGAAATAGGAAGATAAGTAACTGAAAAACTGAGCACAAAAATCTTGAGTCACTCAGGCCATTTCTCTCTCTGAACTGCCAATACCAGGCCTCAGAAAATTTGTTCTAGAGGGTATGAGGAATCAACTCGGGATTCCTATTATGGATATTTGGGGAAGAGAAAGAAATGGAATGGAAAGAAGAAAGAAAATGCAGCTCTAGCTAAGGGTGAAAACGTTAGATATCTCTGCTATCAAAATAAAAGCATTTCTTAATTCTCCAACAGTGGTAGGAAAAAAAATCTGCCTGTATATATATCCTACAAAATTCTCGATAGAGAATCTAACCACTTAATATCATCATTTGTTCATTTATGCAATTCTGCAGTCACCATCTAATTCAAGGAGACCTGCTGAGAAATCAATCATAATCTTTTAGAGATGAAACTAGAGGCCCGATGCATGAAATTCGTGCAAAAGTAGGTCTTCCTTCCCCCAGCCGCTGGCGCCAGCTTCCCTCCGGCACCTGGGACTCGGGCTTCTTTCACAGCCCCGACTTTGTCTGGAAGGACGTCATGTCTAATTAGCATATTATGCTTTTATTATTATAGATAGTACCACGCATTTCTATTAATCAATAGTTATTTGAACATTTAAAAAGAGATAAAGATTAATGTGAACAAACAGAACTAACACCCACTATAAAAAAAGAACTTTTAATTCATTCATATTATTTATGTCCAAGATATTTAAAACAATAATGTACCATAAAATAATCACAGACTACTAATAAAAAATTGCAATCAGAGAACAAAATACACAAGAAATTAATATATATATTATATTAATATTATATATATATATATATATATATATATATATATGTATATGCACACACACACGCGCACACACACACACACACACTAGAGGCCTGTTGCACAAAAAGATTCGTGCAATAGGCCTTCCCTTCCCCTGGCTGCGGGCACCGGTTTTCCTCTGGCACCAGGGACCCAGGCCTTCACTCCGGCTGGAGCCGCCTTCAAGCCTTTGCTGCCCAGGCAGGAGCCGCCTTCAGTCTTCACTCTGCCACTTCGCACCTCCGTATGCAAATTAACCACCATCTTTGTTGGCAGCTAATTTGCACATCTCCCTGATTAGCCAATGGGAGGCGTAGCGAAGGTACAGTCAATTACCATGTTTGTCTATTATTAGATAGGATATATATATATATATATATGTATATATACATATATATATATGTATATATACATATATATATATATAATTGCTTAACTAAAATAATTAAATGGTCACAAATGAGAAAGAAGATGGTGACATGAGTAATATCAGAAGTCGCTACTAGAACATAGAGAAGAAAGATATAAATAGAAATTATAAGAGGAAAGCTAATATTCAAGGAGTCCAGCATTGAGTCATTGAGTCCAACATCTACAAACTCAGAGTTTCAGCAAACTCAGGAGAGGATTTAAGAGAAGAAAGTTCTTGAAGCTAGAAAATAGATTAACCAGATTGAGCTCACATAGACCAGCAGGATCAATAAGCAGAGCACAACACAGATAAAATGCTATGAAATTTTCATTCTAACCATTCAGAGAAAACATTTTTAATGGGGGAAAAAAACACTAACAAATTTTCCTAAATGAATGACTCAAATAAACACTAGACTTTTATTCAGCAGAACTGAAAGCTAGTTCTGACACAAAATTATATTAAAACCAGAATTTCTAGCCTGGTCAATCTTTTTATAAATTTTGAAAGAAAAATATGTGTAGATTTGTATAAATTTTAAATTACTAAAATCAATGTTTTAAAGAACTGGAAAATCAAGAATTTCGAAAACCTGGGATTAAAAAAACAAAAACAGAGCTACTTAGTAGGTTTTAGAATATGTGTTGATAGCTGAATCCTGAAACTGAAAAGATTCTTCTTTAATGAAAAATATTTACATAATTTTAATATTTCATTCTACTTATTGATTCTAAATTTTGTCACTGACCTAGAAGCAAAATACAGGCTAAAAATTATATTTTCTAGCAAATAATCAAAATTCTATTTGTCATTTATACCTCAATTAATGCATTTAAAAATATAGGTAACTAAAAATATGTAAAACAAATATAATTAATGTACAATAAAAGAGACAATGCAGTACGATCTGAAAGGAAGAACTAGTCTATTATAGAATACTTCAAAAGGGGAAAATAAAAGCTGTTTACATTGATATCAAAGAAATGTAGAATAAGAATATTTAATATTACTACATTGTACAGCCACATAAATAAAGCAGAAATTAACAATAGTTATTTTAGGGAATGGATCTCCAAGTAAGGGAAGCTGGCACTTTCCTTTAAATTTTATTTTATTTGCTGTTTGAATATTGTAACATATGTTACTTTTATAATTTCATCAATTATTGACTTATTTTAAAATATTTTATGTAATTCCCATTTTAAAATGGCTTTGGCATGCTATATTTTCCTATTCAAAGAATTAAATTTTAACATAATTCAGAACCAAGTCAGTACACATGTTCAGCACCTATGAAAGTCCTGTGTCATTATGAAGGAGTTTTCAGTATATGAGTTTCATATTTATTGAAACAAACACTCATTAAACACTTAACTATTACTTAATTTCTTGATCTGGCTGTATTAAAAGATACCATAAAGCAAAAGCTGGCAAACTTTTTCTATAAAGGACTAGAAAGTAAATATTTAGACTTCGTGAGCAATAAGGTCTTTGTAGCAACTACTCAGCACTGTTGTTGTTGGTTGAGAACAGCCATAGTTAGTGCCGAAAAAAATCAATGTGGCTGAGTTCCAATAAAACTTTATTTACAAAAACAAGTAACTAGCCATATTTAGCACACAGACCTTATTTTGTCAACAAATGTGTTGTAAAGTAATCCAGACTTACCTGCTTTTCTTCATGTTCATTTTCTTCTAACCTATTTGAACAATTTTGCCACATTATAATTTACATGTCAATATTAAAATGCTGAACATGTTGTAGCAAATTATAAATCATTTGGGCAATTTCATTAGGAAACTAGAATTTCACACTCCCCCAGGGAACCCTGGCCTATTCCCTGCAAAACACTAGGGGAAGGGATTGGACAAAGGGGAGATAGATACATGCTGCAGTGAAATTGGGGTGGCATAGGGAAGATGTCTGTCAGTCACTCCTAGGAACAGAGATCATTGGCCAGAATGGGCATGGTCACTGCAAGCACTGAAAATATGGGAATACATAATGCCCCAAACAAAGGAATTTGTGCCAAGCCAGCTCAGTCAAGGTTTCCCAAGCCTGAGTGGGGCGGTGAAGGATGAAGAAAAGACAGAGAGAATAAGCTGGGTCTGTCAGTGGTCGGCAAGCTCATTAGTCAACAGAGCCAAATATCAACAGTACAACGATTGAAATTTCTTTTGAGAGCCAAATTTTTAAAACTTAAACTATATAGGTAGGTACATTGTTATTAACTTAATTAGGGTACTCCTAAGGCTTAGGAAGAGCCACACTCAAGGGGCCAAAGAGCCGCATGTGGCTTGTGAGCTGCTGTTTGCCGACCACGGTGGATCTTCTTGTGCCTGGCTGAGGCCACAGAGAGAGATCCAGAAGCAAGCTGAGCCTTTATTTTATAGCGAGAGGTAAACAAGGTAGTGGTCACCATAGTTATAATGTTCTTGTGAGTTTCACTTGTTTTGCCAGCACTTGATGCTCCCACAGCCCATTAGCTTCCCAGATAAGATCTAGGGAGCATCATAAGGTCAAGTCTAATTTGCTAAGAGGACTGTGTCCTCTAAGCTGGGACTTGTTTGTGGCTTTGCCAACAGGTCAGTCTGAGGCTTAACCCTATAGTGGCACCCTACAGGAATTCTCTCTCTGGTTGCTCTTGGGACTCTTGTTGCTCTTGGCTCTTGGCTCCCTGGCATTCACCCATTTGGCCCACAGCCATGTGGGACCCCACATGCAATGAAGTAATGGACTGCAGTTGGGAACACAAACTAGGCTAGCCTGATGCTGGACTGGAGTGTGCAAATATGGAATGGAAATTCTGGACACTGGCTCCGATTTTAGCCCTGCTAAAGGCAAACTTGGACTTATTCCTTCGCAGGACTAAGGGAAATGAAACCTTGGGAACTCAGGGGTTTGATTCCACAGACATAAAGCTTTCTACCATAACTCATCCTCCCATTTGAGTCTCAGAAAGCTTTTTCTTAGAATATCTCAAGAATTCCATTCCTACCCTCAATAGGTGGGGATGAGCACTTCTCTCAATACCAGTAACAGGTCTAAACCATTAATAATTGTACGCTCCATGCTGAGGACATATGGCTTTCCTAGTTTTATTTTTGTTTTTTTAAAACCAGTTAATTTAATAGAATTATAAACCAGTTTCATGATCTAGGTTTTTTACACGGAATAGAAATAAGAAGGTTTCCCACATTGCCCCTTGAGACAATGCAATCCACACTTTTTTTCAGGTTGTCTATCTGAAAAATATACTTATTTCAATTTTAACTCCCTGATGCTTGTAACTAAAGTAAGAGGCTAAATGCATTGTGAAGACTGATTTTTTAAAAAAAATATTTGCTACACTAACATAAAAAGGATGTGCATTGCATTCAATAGGGTCACTGATAGAATGACCTTAATTTCTATTCAGTGTACATGGGAAATGGTGGGGCTGGCTATTGCCTGCCAGCTTGATAAAACTGACAAGACAAAGAGATAAGGAAGTTCTACATCCTCTTATTTTCATGTTTAGCCCTTGGGGTGTTTTGTACTACAGTGTTTTTGCTGCTTTGTCTGGCAAAGCCAGGTGAAGATATTTATGGAAAGATTATGATATGCCCAGAAGGAGACAACTGACAGCAATTTGACACACACACAATGGAGCTTGAAATCTCTGAACAGAAATTTATGCTGAGTCCAGGATAAAAAAAAAATCAAGTCATTTGAAATGCACTGGTGTTTAGATTTGATGGTACCACACAAAAGAGCACATTATATATAGTGGGCTCTGCCTATTTTTCTCAGAACTGAAAAGGGCATGTGCAGAAATTTTATGCTATATTGTTGTATAGTCCTGCCCTCTAAAGTTCAGAAAAGGGGCCTGCCTTCAGGTGCTGCAAACTGCAGCCTTCACAGAAAAGAGGCTCAGTTCTGTGGATGAAAAAAAGGCCACATGCTAACCTGACTAGTCAGGGGAGGCCTGCATGGCGGTCTTGCAAACTCAAAGACCTAAAGTAACCACCAAGGATGGTCTGAAATTAAAACTTTAACTAAAAGCAGTTTATAGTGGATAGTCAAGTCCTAGGGCAGTCTCTTCCCTGAAAAAGATCAATCTTTACTTTAACTGAGCCTATTATCTTCTTGCATCTAAGATCACATGCCTGAAATGTCAGGGTAACTTGTAACTTCCCCTTTTCCGGATCTCTGAGGGCTCAACCAAATGTGCCGGGCACCAGGCTAGGACCATGGAGACCATCTATTCCTTCATTGTTATTGTTATCACCAGAGGCCCGATGCATGAAAATTTGTGCAAGAGTAGGCCTTCCTTCCCCTGGCTGCCAGCACTGGCTTCCCTCCAGCACCCAGGACCCGGGCTTCCCTCCTCCAGCTGCCAGCAGGCACCCAGGACCCGGGATGGCTTCCCCAGGCCACCCACAGGCACATGGGACCCAGCTGGCTTCCATCTGGCCCCGACTTTATCAGGAAGGACGTCCAGAATGACGTCTGGTCTCAGTAGCATATTACCCTTTTATTATTATAGATGTTAATTGTTGACTAACTATCCTGCACCCTAAGTAAAAGAAGTGTGTGTCTATCATTTTGCTTTTTATCCAATCTGAAAGTTTTCCCACTTTGCTTTCTTCTCAGCCCTCCCTAATCTATCACCAATGGATTTCATGTAACCCACTTACCTCTCCTCCTTTGATTGTAATGTATAAAACAACGTGAAAAATTGCCATTCTCTGGAGCATTATCCCAATATGTTGAGATTCTGCTTCCTGGCAATTGTTGACAGTTTGGCTCAAGTAAACTTACAAAAAAATTATTTACAGGTTTGAATGTTTTTACTTTAACAGTTCATAGTAAGTAGGATTAGTGTGGAAAGGTTTTATATTACACTAGGGGCCCAATGCACGAATTCGTGCACCTTGAAAGGAACTGTGGGCCTTGAGGCTGTGGTGGGCATAGGGGTGGGTCTCAGCCCATTCTCCGTGCCCCCTCCTGGCCCCTTCCACTGTGGTCCCCAGTCCCCTGTCTGCCAGCAGCCCTGCTCCCGCTGCTGCTGCTCCCACATGCTGACAGCACTGGCCTTGCTCGCACCTGCTGACAGCATGGAGCGATTGGGGCCAGCACCAGCAGTGGGTGTGAGTGGCGGCTTCTGCCCTGATTGCCCCTCAGGACCAGGGGGAGGTGGCGAAGCCCTGATGGCGACAAGAGATCTGGTTGGCACTGGGTGCTGGCAGGGGGTGCGAGCAGCAGATTTGGTGCTGGCAGCAGGTGCAAGTGCCTGGCAGGACCGCAGCACATGGGAACAAAGAATTTTCAGTAATTACCAGAGGCCCATCCCAATGACAGTGACCGGCACCCCGCCTTGGTCTGGTGCCCCTGCTCACCTGCTCCACCATCCTGCCACGGCCAATGCCCGCCATGTTCCACGCTCTGCCGCCTGCTGCTGATGCCTGCCATGTTCCACACGCTCCCCCTGGTACACGTCATAGTGACCGGTTGTTTGGTTGTTCAGTTGTTCCACTGTTTCGTCTATTTGCATATTAGCCTTTTATTATATAGGATTATGCTCATTCTTGCATTCCACCTAAACCTAGGCTGCAGCTGGGAAGTCACTACTCTTTGCTGAATCCTACCACTTTTTCTTCTCCGCTAGTTGCATATTTTGCTCCCAATTCTAAAAGTTCCTCACCACGCACATATATCCAAAGTAGAAAATATATTTTTCTTTTTTATTGCTCTTCTAGAAAGACTTATCTCTCTCCATTTTTGGCTAAGCAGGGGGGAAGACTGGCAGATCCAAAAAATATACTTGATATTTATGTGTGTACTTTACTCCCAGGTATTCCTTCCATTGATAGCCCAACATCTGTCTTTCCTTCTTTTGAACAGGGTAAACATTTTCTCTTGGAGATTTGTAAGCTATGCAACTCAGTTTTACTGCAACACAATCCTTTCTCATACACTTTTATACTGGAGAATGGGTGGCTTCCCAAGGAGCAAACACAAGATTTACATCCTTAATTGGGGACAGAACGTTATTTAAAGCCAGTAGACACAGACTAGCCCTCTTTTCCATCTCTGAAGAAAACACTAGACTCTCTCATCCTCTAGAAACTCATTAATCTTTACATACAGGGGTCTGTGGAACATCATAGGAAAATGACCAAATAAGTCTATTAGTCAAGTTAGGAGTTCTTAGCCATTCTGAAGTCAAATCAATTATTGAAGCCCATTTTAAACTGGCTCTCGGCACCTATTTGGAAATTGTTGATCACCTCTCATTCACTACCTGGTAAAGACTGATTGTGAATTGTTGGGGGTGGGGAATACAATTAAAAACAAAATCTGCCATTTCAGAAAACCTCTCCACAATAGAAGAGAGAGAAACCGTTTTATTATTGAATAAGCATTAAATCAGAATATGATGTCCATCTGAGGCATATTAAAGAGTTTATAAACACAGTAAAAAATCTCACTCTTTTAACCAGATATAATTCATTTCACACATGTTGCCAAGGTAAACATTAGTCCTCAAGAAGACTTGACAGGAACATTTATCACACAGAGTTCACCTTAAATTTACCAGGCAATTGGATTGGCCATATGTTTGCTAATTGCCTGTATCCAAAGGAATTAAATAAGAATAAGAATGTGAATATAAATATAACTATAATAAATATAAATATAATTATAAATATAAATATAAATATATAAATATAAATATCCTATCTAATAATAGACAAACAGGGTAATTGACCGTACCTTCACTACGCTTCCCATTGGCTAATCAGCACGATATGCAAATTAACCGCCAACAAAGTTTGTGGCTAATTTGCATACTGAAGGTGGGGTCTGCAGCGCATAACGCTGCCCGCGGGACCCGGGCCCAGCAAGGCAGGGCCAGCAGCGTGTGAAGCTTCCCACAGGACCGGGCCCCAGACCCCTGACCCAGAGAGGCGGGGCTGGCAGCGCTCGAGGCTGCCCACAGGACCAGAGACCCGGATCCATGACCCAGCGAGGTGGGTGGCAGCATGCGAGGCTGCCCGCGGGACCTGGTCCTGGATCCGCGACCCAGCGAGGCAGGGCCATCAGCGAGCGAGGCTGCCCGCGGGACAAGAGACCCGGATCCGTGACCCGGTGAGGCTGGGCTGGCAGCGCGCACAGGGGCAGAGTGGCCAGGGTTGGGCAGGGCAGGACGCCTGTCTTCCACCCATCCCCTTCCACCCATCCCCAGTCACTCCGGGCAGGTGAGCAGTGCGCACTGGCTTCTGGCTCTGCCAGGCCACTCCGGGCCTGTGGGCAGTGCACAGAGAGCCTCTGGACAAGGGAGGCGGGCTGCTGGAGGGTGGGCTGTACTCCCCACATAGCTGCACTCCCCACATAGCTGCACTCCCCACATAGCTGCGGTGGCAGCCATGAGCGCACCTAGCGGAGCCTGCAGGCCAAGCTGAAGTAGCGCCTGCAGGCCATCAGCGCCCAGGAGTAGCTGCGCAAAGTCCCACCCTCCTGCCCCAGAAAGGTGCAGGGATCACAGGGGACAGCCAACCGTGGCAAGGCCAGATTTGACATTCCTCCCTGGGCAGCAACCATGGGGGGTTTGCGGGATCCTGCAAAGCCACAGGCCCTCCCGGATGGTTGCACATCCTCTTCTCCCCACCTTGCATGCAAACATCCCCCAGCACACTGTCACCCTCGCGTGCCGCAGACCAAGGTGTGCACAAATTCCTGCCGCCTCTCTGCCACACTTCCATCAACCCCAGCATACCTAATACCCCCACAGGATGTGCACACATCCCCTCCGACACGCTCACATCCTTTGGAGAGTGTCTGGGTGTTCTAGATGCTGAGGGTGGGCGCCTATGAGATGACAGTGAGAGGGCGGAGTGGTGACGCCCTGTTCCCGCAGGAGGCCAGTGCAGCGACAAGATCACCTCTGTGGGGCTAATGTAGGTGCTGAGGCAGGAGCAGGTGCAGACAGACACACCTGGCAGGCGCGGGCGGCCCTCTCTGAGGTGCCTTCAGTCAGCGTTCAAGATCAAGAACCCAGAGGCAAAGAGGAATTCTGTCCTCTAAGTGAAATAGTGGAATAGTCAGGGCGACTGCAGAGGAGGAATGTGCACTTTGGGTGCCAGCACCCATGAGCAAAGGCTGCCCTGACTGAGCCTCGCTTGCTTGGGGCCTAGCGCACTCCTGCCGGGCAGTGGGTGACAGGACGTGCTTTTCCGAATTAATGAGAGAAAACGTTGATTCTCCCGCTGCCCACAAAGGTGGAAAGTGAAGTAGGGAGACATGTGGGGAGTGAGCGAGGTTCCCTGACTGGGGGTTCCAAATCTGCTGTTGGTTTCTTTCACCACTGACTAGAGATATACAGGGTGTCTCCCCAAAATGTATACACACTTTGAATACCTACTAATTTCAATGGTTTTAAGCATGAAAAGAAACAACAATGGAGCTGTTATCTGTTAAAATTGTTGGCACAAATAGGCAGTCGGACATTCCCTGAGGGGTCTCAGATTGGAGAGGGTGCAGGCCAGACTGAGGGGGCACCCCCCAGTGCACAAATGTCATGCACTGGGCTACTAGTATAAATATAAATATAAATATAAATATAAATATAAATATAAATATAAATAGTAAATATTTTGTAATCCTCACCTGAGGATATTTTTCCATTGATAATTTTTAGAGAGAGTTGAATGGATGGGAAGAGACAGAGAGAAACATCAATGTAAGATAAACATTGATTGGTTGCCTCTGGCTCATGGCCTCGGGATCAAGCCTGCAACTGAGAATAGAGCCTGCAACTGAGATATGTGCCCTCAACCAGAATCGAACCTGGGACCCTTCAGTCCACAGGCCGATACTCTATCCACTGAGCCAAATGGGCTAGGGCCTCAGAGGGAAGGGAGGGAGAGGAGAATGGAAAGAGATTAACCAAAGATCTTATATGCATATATGCATTACCTATGGACATGGACAATAGGGTGGTAAAGGCTTGGGGCAGTAGGATCCCAGTGGAAAGGGGCAATGGGGGAGAAAGGGGAAAACATCTGTAATACTCTCAACAATAAAGATTTAAAAACAAAAAAACAAAAACAAAGGAATAATAAAACTTCTCAGTCACATCTCCATGAAGTAAGGTATAATTTGGAGCAGATGACCTATGTTAAATTCTCATGGGAATGGGGAGATGGGGACACTATCTTTCTTGATAATTACATTTTCAAATGGTGGCTCTTAGGTCCTTGAGAAAGCCATTCTCAATTGTTAGTCTGACAAGAGGCTTTTATTTAGCATTTTAAAAGGTTTTTACATTAGAGATATTGTGGGTTTGGTTCCAGGCCACCCTAATAAAGAATATCACAATAAAGCAAGTTTGTGTTTTTTATAAATTGAAGGCAAGACCCTCCACCAGCAAAAAGATTACAACACCTGTGAAACGCAATAAAGTGAAGTACACTTATGCCTGTATATACAGTGCATCTCATTTTGGCAGAGAAGGAGTCATAATTATTAGTACTCTACAATGTGGAGATGGTCAGGGGTATGGAACAGCAGAATGGAGGTGGGAAAAGCAGGGGAAAGGGGGACACCTATAATAGTGTTAACAATAAAAATAAAGTTGTTTTTTTTTAAGTAAACACTCTAAGAAAAGGGAGATGGGGAATCTTTTTCCCTTCCTGCTCCAGGGAAAATTCTGTTTTGTTTGTTTTCTTATTTAGATTTATAATTACATTTTACAGAGTCTGTCTTGAGAAGGTGCCCTAGCATCCCGTATGTGCAGCCTCCTGTGCCTGCTCATTGTGGAATCACAAGATATGCATCTGTGTTTTGTTTTTATTTTCAAATTATTGAATAAATTCATGTACGCTGAGGATTCATACACCCTTCTAAACAGCAGTTACATTAAATATTATTTATTACTTACTAACTACATGTGTCTTCCCCTCAAAGTTCCCTAAAACCTTGAAAACTCAGTTTAAGAGCTTTTGAATCTCCTAACCTCATTTTTCTATTGTTCCCCAGTGAAGAAAACTTCACTAATTTTTGATGTGCTACTTTGATACTCATATAAATCTTATTCACTAATTTAAGGGCAGTATTTTAAAGAACAGCTAAGAAACTCCATGAGATATTAAAAAGAAGAAAATCAAGAATTGCAGTATTACTATGTGCAAGTGTAAAATTCTATAAAGCAGTTAGTCAACAATGAAGTTATTACTACTGGGAACCATTGAGCTTTAAAATAGCCAATTACCAGTCAGTCAATCAATGCATATGTACTTCTCTACAGATATACACAAATAGAATACAAACAAATCAGGGAAAATATTGAAGATAACATACTCCTTCAGTATATTACACTACATATTAAGCAGCAAAAACTGCTAAGAATTTAGGTCATATGAATAAGAAAATATGTCTTATTAAATAAAAATCCATCAAGCTCTGTCTCCAAGACACAAAGTTAATCTTCCTGTACATGTAGAATATTGATATAAAGTTGACTGGTTTAAAAAATTAAAAAAAAAGGTAGAGCAAAATATAAAAGTTAATAACAAAATTATAAACAGAGAAAAATATCTTTTAAAGAAAAAATCCATCGAATGTCTGGATCAATGAGTTAAATCTGAATATTAATTACCCTGGCTGGGTAGCTGAGTTGGTTAGAGTGTAATCTCCATAGGCCAATGTTGTGGGTTCAATACCTACCAGTCAGGACACATACAAGAATCAACCAATGAATACATAAATAGGAACAACAAAGTGATATCTCTTTCTCTCTTCCCCCCCATCCTCTCTTTCTCCCTCCCTTTCTCTCTCTCTCTAAAATCAATAAATATTTTTTTAATCTGAACACTAATTACAGAATTTTTAAAGATAAACAGTAATGAGAACAAAACATCAAAATGTACAGAATTTTTCCAAAACTGTACTCTGATAAAAATATGTAATATTTAATGATTTGTGTTATTAAATAAGAAACTATGATAGTGCATTAAGATTCAAATTAAAAGTATAAATCCTGATGTAAATTGCAATTTTAAGAATATAATAACAAAAACTGCCAACATTTAGAGACTTTCCCCATAACTATATTCAGAGACAAATTTGGTCTTTACTCATTTTTATTGTTAAACAAAAATAATAATAATAACCATAACTAAAAATGAACTTAGTTTTCATATTTATAATTAAACATATGTAACTGAAGTAGGATTGAGCAATATTAAATGATATATAGATATGTGGCAGGATAGTGAGAAACTAGGAAAATTCCTAGGCAAGTGGAATGGGGAAACAGACAAGAAACTTAAACAGGGCCAAATAGTTTGTGCAGTTTTCAGCCAGCTTGTGAATCACAAGACTTTATCCTCCCTGAACAAGGATGCTTGAGAGTAAATAGTTAATACCTCTCCTCCCTAACCAGAGACTACAGGAAAGGGAGGAGGAGAAAAGATGAGGGTGGGGGGTGATTAGCTCACACACTGAATAAAGAAGTCAACAGTCTTGGGACTTGCCAAGATATTCTCATAAATTCTGGGAAAAGCCACAACAAAGTAAAAGGGGGGCCTTGAAATCTAGTCTGTTGCCCAAGCTATCCAACAGAGGAATGTTGACATCTGCAGACAGAAGAGTATAAAACCTTGAACCCCCACCAAGCAGTGTGCTTAGATTAGGTGGGTTGCCCATGTGCTCTACACCAAGTGTATTTTTTAACATTGTGTTTTTATTGATTTTTTAAAGAGAGAGGAAGGGATAGAAACATCGATAACAAAGAAACATTGATTGGCTGCCTACTGCACACCCCCTACTGAGTATGGAGCCTGCAACTTGGGCATGTACCCTGACCAGGAATTGAACCAGTAACTTCTTGGTGCATTGGGACAATACTCAATAAACAGAGCCACACTGGCCAGACAATGCCAAGTGTACTTTTAATAAATTTGCTTGCCTCACTTCCTTAATACGTTTACTTTGTTACAATGCTGCTGTCTGTCAGGCATCTGAAATCTTTCTTATGATATTGACAAGAGCTGAGGAGGGGTAGCCCTCCCCCTCTGATTCAGGGGGCTGTCAGCTAACAGATACAGATATATTTTTTAAATAAAACAAATAAAGGTAGCATAATTGAATTTAAGATTTTTTTGATTTTATGTACTGTATATATAATTTATTTCAGCCAGTCTAATCCAAAAAGCAAAGGCAAAAACAAAAATATACAGATTTAGAAGGAATAAATATTTTAACTCTGAATATAAACAACTTAAAATGTAAATAGTTAATACCTCTAAAATATGCAATATCATTATTTTGGAAACTAATTTGAAAACTACAAAAATTATAATTATTTATATATATATATATATATATATATATATATATATATATATATATATCATATATATTTTTATGTTCCCACCGAAAATGTAAAAAAATAAAATAAAATAAATATGAAAAAATAAAGATATTTAAAGGTAAGCATCTTTACATATACTAACTCTAGCATTGACTACTACATGAAGCAAAATTTTCAAATTTAGTCACCAGTCTACAGTTTCCTAAACAAATAAGTAAAAACAAACCCAAATATTAGTATATCATAATCCTTTCAGAAATTAAGTAGATATTATTGCTAAACTACTATTGAATAGTTTCAATGACAATTTTCAGGACCCCATAATTGTGAAATAAGAAGTACATTGATAAAGTGATGTCACCCAGAAATGAAGAGTCTTCTAGTGAACAGGACAATAGCCAACTAGATATTTGATCAGTGAATCATTCCACTGCCAGAAAATGATTCTTCCTGTTTCTGACAAGCATATGTGGCAAATGATATGCGTCATCATGAGTTTTTGCACTTTTGTAAACAGGGAGTTTTATATTTACTCTATATTTGCCACATATCCTATTGAGAATTTGGGGATTATTACATTTATCCATCAGCTTCTAAAAGAGATGTGCTAAAACATCTCTCTGGTTGTGCAGTTCAACCATAGATCAATGCCTATTATGAAAGAGAGGCCAAGGTGAAAAGATAGAAAAAAATAGCCCAAAAGATATCTCTGAGATCAAGAAACAGGTGCAAAGGGAGTGAGATAAACAGTTGAAAGTTGTTAAAATAAGATCATAAATTTAATATTTTATTCTTTTGAATTTTAGATGATAACATTATCCATAATATGACCATTACTGAAGCAGAGTGGAGGTAAGCATAGGATGTGAAGCAATCTATAAATTGTGATGACAGACTGACTGTTCCAGGGCCTGTTTTCAAGAAACAATGTAAGATATTGGAAATGATAACCAAAATACTTAAGGTGAAAAAACAGAAACTCAGTACATAAGTATAGAGTAAGATCCCATTAGCAAGAAAAAGAAATAGAGTTGTTTGCCCCATTTAAGGCAGAAATGAATAGATGGGTAGAAAATATAATATAAAAATGGAGAAATAAAAAAATGGCTAAGCTCTAATGAGGTTCAGAAAGAAATAGAAAAGATAAGACAATATTTGACAAATTGATATTAAAAGATTCCCAGAATGAAATCATGCTACATGTTTTCATAGTGCATATTTCAAAAGCACATCCTAGTATAAGAAACAGAAGTAAATTATAAAAGTAACTCTTTCTGGATCTATGGGAGTAACACATCATGAAATAAAAAATATGGCTTATAAAAGTTATCAAAGAAATTGCTAAAATACTTGGAGTTAATTAGCATAAGATTGATACGATTTCTTTTCAACAACATTATAGGCAATCAAACAATGGCATAAAAGTTGGGAGGAAAAAACTTTGAAAACACAAGTATATTTCCATCTAGAATAATATCTATAACTAGTGGCCCAGTGCACAAAATTCGTGTATGGAGGGGGGTGTCCCTCAGCCCAGCCTGAACCCTTTCCAACCTGGGACCCCTCAGGGATGTCCAACTGCCGAGGATGTCCCACAGGGATTGGGCCTAAACCATCAGTTGGACATCCCTCTTGCAATCCGGGACTGCTGGCTCCTAACCGCTCACCTGCCTCCTGCTTGATCACCCCTAACCATTCTGCCTGCTGGCCTTATCAACCCCAACTGCCCCCCCCTTCCAGCCTGATTACCACCAATTGCCCCCCGCCCCCGTTGGCCTGATCACCCCCAACTGCTTCCCCGCTGGCCTGCTCACTCCCAACTGCCCCCCCTTCCAGCCTGCTTGCCCCAAACTGCCCCCCCACTGGCCAGCTCACCCCCAACTGCCCTCCGCTGATGGCCTGATTGCCCCTAACCACCTCTGCCTCGGCCCCACCACCATGGCTTTGTCCAGAAGGAAGTCTGGAAGGTCTCTCAGAAGGTCTCCCACTCTAATTAGCATATTACCCT
>NW_005871316.1:281949-294294 GCF_000147115.1 Myotis lucifugus
GTTAATTAGACCAGACATCCTTCCAGACAACCTTTTGGACGAAGCCAGGGTTGTGAGGGAAGCCCGGGTCCCCATTGCCTGCTGGGGGCTGGAGGGAAACCCAGGAGCCAGGTGCCAGAGGGAAGCCGGTGCCGGCACCCGGGGGAAGGAAGGCCTACTCTTGCACAAATTTTGTGCATTGGGCCTCTAGTTTAAGTATAAGTAGTTATTTTTAGAGTGTTTGTCACCTAGAGACCCTTTCTTAAATTACTGTTAAATGATGCTATCCAAGAAAAAATAAAAAATAACATACAAAGAAAATGAATCCAGGAGGAAAATTAACACATATGAAGAGCAAATAAATTACTAAAATTTGTTTACTAATTATCCAATAGTAATAGTATTTGTCCATAAAAGTTCAGAACTAAAATGCCAGAGGTTAAAAAAATTGGATTTATGTTGGGAAAGGAACGAGATAAAGGTAAGAGATGGAAGGGAGCAAAGAAAAGTGAAATAATATTTAAAATAAGCACAAATGGAAAAATATGCTAAGAGATAGTCTATGGTTAAAATGTTTTTAGAATTTGAACATAAAAATAATAGAAAAATAACCAATTAAAAGAGAGATAGAGAGAGAGAAGAAGAAGAAGAAGAAGAAGAAGAAGAAGAAGAAGAAGAAGAAGAAGAAGAAAAGAAGAAGAAGAAGAAGAAGGAGAAGGAGAAGAAAGAAGGAGGAGGAAGAGGAGGAGGAGGAGGAGGAGGAGGAGGAGGAGGAGGAGGAGGAGGAGGAGAAGGAAGAGGATAAGGAGAAGCAGCAGGAGCAGCTGAGGTATCATAAAGGGAACATTGATTAGTTTCATAATCAACATACTTATCCCATAAGCTAATATCAAGCAGACCAAAAATTAGAAATGATATAGTGTCATGACCTTTGATTTGTTATTCTATAAAACTTATACCCAGGAATAGAAAATAAAATATTTTATTACATAATAAAAATATTAAGGCCATATATTAGAAAATAGTGGCTTTCTCCAGAAATTCTAAGAATTTTCATTTTACAGGATAAATTCTTAGTTTACAATGCAATGTAATTAAAAATCAATAGTATAAAGATAGTTTTAAAAACTCTGTAGGGAGAAAAAATACCCACCCATATTTCACAGAGTCACCCCTGAGTAATGTAGGGATACAGAGAAAATATATGGAAAAGAACTTCAGTGAAAGCACTACAAAACAAAATCTGTTGGAAGAAACTAAAATGTATTTACAGAAAAATTTAGAGGGCTCAATAAATTAAAAGAGCTAGTTTGATTAACTTTATAAGGTAGAGAAAAATACCAGAGGTAAAAAAACAATTTTGTATTTGAAAACATAACAAAAGATTAGTAGTGAGAGAAAACAAATGAACATGAATATATAAATTCACATAATAGAAAATTATAAGTATAGAAAATATGGGCAGAGGCTTGAGGAGTGAAACATTTCTTGGGTGAAACATGAAGATGCTGCTCAGTCTCACTAGTACTCAAGGAGATGCAAATGGAGAGGAGGAAACAATTTTTACCCACTAGATTGGCAAATTTTAAAAAGTGTGATTACACCAAAGTTTGAGGTTATGGGAAAAATAAAACTCATATAAACTGATGGTAAAGCTGTAACACAGTAATATTAAAGTACAATTTAGTATTATAAGCAAAGTGAAAATGTGTTTTCCTGTAGAGCCTAGCAATACATATATTTACATCCTAGACTAGAAATTTGTAAATATACACAAGGAGATATTTATGAAGATGTTCATTGTGGCACCCTAAGAAACAGCTTATTATGCTTCAATTAGGTCAATTTATACTGATAATAGACAAATATGTAAATTGACCATCCCTCCACGACACCCACAGCCAATCAGAAGTGAGTATGCAATTAACCTGACAAAGATGGCAGCACCCATAGAGTCCTGAGCCAGAAGCAGCAGCAGTGAAGAGCTACCAGCGGCGGTGGGTGTGGTGGCCGGGATGCCGGCCAGCTGGCTTGGGTGGGCTTTACCCTGGGCTGCTGGGGCCTGCGCTGAGGCGACCAGAGTTGCGGGCAACTGCGGGTGTGTCCAATGCTGGGGCACTGGGAGATGTCAGACTGCAGCCCAGGAGGCAAGCGCCAGAGGACCTGGCCGCTGCCTACCCAGCACTGAAGCCGCCTCCTACGAGATGTATCCTAGCCTAGGTGTGCGGGAAGTGGGTTCAGGGAACCTCTCCCTTTGTGGTACCCAGAGCCTGGCTCGGAGAGGTGCGATGGAGAAAGGCCGTGTTGGTTGATCAGGAGCAGCAGACCCGCCCTAGGCTGCTTCTCCCTGGGAATTTGGAGACCCACTTCCAGTCCAAAGGCCGACGTGAACATTGGGCATCGTTTGAAAAATGATTGTTTTGCTTGGGAATATGGTTACTGTAGAAGGCTGGGAAAGAACAAAATCTGTTACCAGTCCTCCTCCAAACAGACACCCTCTGGAGCTGAAAGCCTCAAGAGCAAGCGCTCTCACGCCCCCATCTCTGGTCCTACCAGCGGCCGAGGCGGATCTGGTGAGTAGGAGGCCACCCTGCCTGTCATCAGTCTGAGGGAGGCATGTCTGGGAGTAGTGAGAAGGGGCATCTTCTAAAAGAAGCTTCTCTGTCATTACCGTTTCATAAATTTCTCCACTTTGGTAACAAGACATTTACTTTTTATATATTCAGAAGCAGGATATTTCCCACATGCTCCAATTGGTAGGATGCAGCCCCCTGCTCTGCATCAGTCACAGCTGAAAAAAAGAGATGGCCATTATCCACATATCCTTCCCCCTCAAACTTCAAAAAGTTGGGTCAGCTTCCTTTCCAGGGAGCTAGGACTGATTTTTGGGTCCCAGATACACTGGACCTGGTTGCTGTGGAGCAATCTACCTGCTCAAATGACAAGGGCAGGATGAGACAGAGGATGTATTTGAGTTTTGTTCTGTTTTTCCAAAATTGCCTGTTACAAACACTTCTGCAGTAGTCCTCAATTGTATGTACTCGAAGTATTATATTTCCTCCATTTGTACACATACTCCTTTCTCCAAATTTTAACATTTTTGAAACCAGGATACATCTTAACAGAGAGGTTAAAAGAACTTGCTAGCTGCTAGGCATCTACATGGATGTGTATATATATATATATATATATATATATATATATATATATATATATATATATATATATAGCTAATATGCAAAGTGTCCCCTCGGGAGTTTGACCAGAAGACTGGGAGTTTGATCACTCTCTATGACATGCACTGACCACCAGGGGGCAGTGTGGAACAAAGGAAGTCCCCGGCCTGCAGCCAGAAGGCCCTAATTGGCCCTGATTGCTGACCAGGCCTAGGAACCCTACTCATGCATGAATTTCATGCACCGGGCCTCTAGTTTATAGATAAAATGTGGCATTATCATGAGTTGGAATACTATATAATTAAAGAAATACATTACAAAATATATTCTTTTTTTCAGTATGAATTATATCAAATTTTAAAAAGCTGAATAAGAATGCAAGTAAGTTGAAATAGAATATGTACATTAAATATACTAGTATATAATTTTCTTAATTAATTTTAATTTTTATTGATTTTTAGAGAGAAAGGGAAAGAGAGAAAGAAAAAGAGAGAGAAAAAGATCAATCCACTGTTCCACCTATTTATGCATTCATTGGTTGCTTCTTGTATGAGCCCTGAATGGAGATCAAACCCACAACCTTGGTGTGTCAGGACAACACTCTAACCAACTGAGCTACCCAGCCAAGGCAGTATATATAATTTTTAAGAGCCCATTGACACATTAAGTTTTATTCACTTATATGTACATCTGTAAATAAAGGTAAAGATGGAGGATTGGCAGGTTAAGCATTTAATTTGCCATAATATATTTCTATGATGAGAAGAAAGGTATTGTAACAGTGGGAAATTGTAACCTACCCACCCCAGCAGTCTTTGCCATTGTTTCTGTAAGTGCTGACTCTGACTAATATGTAGCTTGTAGATAAACATCGTGTTTGTAAAAGAATCCTAGTAACTAACTAATAGAAGATACAGACTCCAACCTTCAGTCATCCCAGCTCTAAAAGAATTGCTGACCTTCAACCATAAAACCAGATTGACGAAAACCAGGAGGACATACACCAGACAATCAATTAACCAGTTTGAGGTCCTTATTGGAATGGACTGTGCTGGTCCACCCTCTCCCCTTGATCTCTTTACTCTGCTTTCTCTCTCCCTCCTTATAAAAACCTCTGCCTGCACTGAGATATTAAGATGGTCTCTGAGGCATGAGCCTGCCAGCTTCTCAAACTGCTGACACCTGAATATATCACCTTCCTTTTTAACAGCACCTGTCTCGTAAGTTTGACTTTTGTGATGACAGGCAACTGAACCTGATTTTCAATTACAGTTTTAAAATGGAAGATTTTAAAAATTTGGAGGAAGAATGAGGTCTCAACTAAGGGGAATGATAAGGTGAATCAACCTCAATCTGTGCACCTGAGATCAATCATGAAATGAATTTTCAAATGATAAAAATATGCAATATGAGCATATCATATAATTAAAGATCCTGGGTTTTGTTTTCTGTTTCTATCAATCCATGAAATTATTGTGAATATAACATTGACAAGTGTGTGTGTGTGTGTGTGTGTGTGTGTGTGTAAAACTTTCTGCAAGTTTTCCAGCCCATATCAAACAAATACAACCAAATTGGTGTGTTGGTATCTCCTTATGTTTATAAAGTATGCCAGCTGGCTTGCTCAAGGCCAAATTGGTAATTGTACATAAAAGACTACTGCCCTTAGACATCAAAATGTAGAAATATGCCCTGGTTGGTATTGCTCAGTGGCTAGAGCATCAGCCTGTGCACTGAAGGGTCCCAGGTTCGATTTCTGGTCAAGGGCATGTACCTGGGTTGCAGGTTCTATCCCCAACCCCAGTTGGGGTATGTGCAGGATGCAGCCATTTGATGTGTCTCTCTCACATCAATGTTTTTTTTTCTCTCTCTCTCCTTTCTCCCTCCCTTCCACTCTCTCTAAAGCAGTGGTTCTCAACCTTCTGGCCCTTTAAATACAGTTCCTCATGTTGTGACCCAACCATAAAATTATTTTCATTGCTACCTTATAACTGTAATGTTGCTACTGTTATGAATCGTAATGTAAATATCTGATATGCAAGATGGTCTTAGGCGACCCCTGTGAAAGGGTCGTCCGACCGCCAAAGGGATCGAGACCCACAGGTTGAGAACTGCCGCTCTAAAGCAATGAAAAAGTATCAACGGGTGAAGATTTACCCCTAAAAAATGTAGAAATTTCACTTTTTCAGATAACTAATTCCCACTGGACACACTGAAATGCAAAAAGCAAAACATCATTCAAATAAATAGAACTGAATGGTTTAATGCAGTGTAGTAACATTTCTAAGTGAACGACTGGGAAAGTTTTCAAGACAACTTTCCTCAAGGGAATTGATTGTGTACTTCAGTGCAGAGAATTTGATTAAATATTTATGATAATGTGCTTTATTAATTATATACAGACAGGTGCTGAGAAGAAGTAATTAAAAAACAAAACAACTTTCAAGATTCTTGTAGATTAAGGCTTAACTAATATATTAATAATATTGAGATAAATATATTATAATTATCATGTGTGCTCCAAATGATTGATAAATAAATGGTCCCATTTCCATAAGGTTCCCTAGTCACTTTCTATTTTTTTAAAAATACCCACCACAGGATATATTTTTAATTTTAGAGAGAGAAGAATGGAGAGAGAAAGAGAAACATTGATTGACTGCCTATTGTATACACCCTGACTTGGGGTAGAACCTGTAATCCAGGTATGCGCCCTGACAAGGAAATGAACCCACAACCTTTTTGATGTACAGAATAATTCTTCAACCAACAGAGCCACCTAACCTGGACTCTGCTATTTTCTGTGCCTGTGGCTAGAGACACCATGGTCACTTAATCTCTTCTCCTGGCCTTAGATGTTGCTTCTGTTGTTGTCTTATAAGAAAACTTCTAGTTATTCTTGACTTTGCGTACCTGCTCAATGTAGGTATGTCAAAATCCCGTCTTCTGATTAAATAATTACAATAATCTTCCTATTGAAATAAAATGTATTTAAAATTCATTTACTAAGACAGAAAGAGGTTCTTATTATTTCTTATTAGTTCTTTATAACCTCTTATTTAACTCTTGCATTATTTTTTGATTCTATATAGTCCTCATGCTATTTTTTTAATTTAAATTCTCCCAGAGATTTGGTCAAAGAAAATGGAGGCAGCATCACACAGGACATCCCAAGTCATCCATTCTCATCAGCAGTTTCATGTGCTTCTAAATCAGCTTGAAGGACTCTGGCTCTTCTTCCCCTGAATGAGTCTCTTTCATGTCAGGTAAATTGCTTTGGAGCTTACAGATTGTGTTCCCCTGCTCTCCCCAGTCCACCTGCTCCTGTGTAATTCTGATTAGCAGGTGTCAGTTGAAACTGGCATAATTGATGCACGTGGGCTAAAATATATTAATCACGTTGTTGTTGGCAGCTGGAATGGCACCATGTGTTAGACTGGTGGGGTCAGAAGGGGCCTGGGTTCAGCAACCTTGGTACTTGAGTTCTTGTCGGGGAGCATGGGACCTGGTTGGAAAGTTTGTAAGGAGGAAATTCCGAAAGAATTTCCTAGGGGAGTTGGCTGAAGGCATCCGCCCCTAACTGTTTCTTGACCTTTCCAAACAAATCTGCGTATGTGTGTGGACCCTCAGGTGTTTACCGGAATCTTTATGCTTAAAGGACACTGCAGATGCCTGTGTCCTCCCAAGAATCCTTACCCTGCTGGTTGTATCTAAAAGTTAAACTTTATCTCAAACTGCTGTTACAATAAAAGCCCGAAGAGGCAGACAAACGGGGCTCTCTGGTTCCTATATCCAGGCAGTGCCTTAGCCCTCTCTTCCACAGCCATTGTGTGTCAGGGTAATCATTCATCCATCACTCAGGGTCTGCTAGAGCCCTGGAAAGTTCTGGCTAGGAAATAATTCAGAGCCAAGACTCAAACTATAAGAGAACATTAATTTATAAAATCACAGAGGTAAAAGAAGTAATACATAGAAAAAATGGGCTTAGGAAACAAGTTTACAGGTAAAGAAAGGTCCTTGGAGCTTAGAAGTGAGGAAGGTAAAAGTAACTCACCTTTAAGAAGGTAGGAAAGGGGAGTGAATAGGAGAAAAAAGGGGAAGTTTAAGGCATGTTCCATGGATATTTTAGGGGAGATTCAAGGAGAAGATCTCAATGTTATATTTAGTAGCTTCCTAGGTATGTCCTTTCAGGGTCTAGGTCTTCACGAATTGATTTGTCAGCACCAGGGCAGGGGGTCAGTATTCAATGCAGCTGGTTCTGAGGTCAGTCGTGGGGTCACTTGTCTGGTTTTGCCACTTTTCTGGGCTTGGAGCTGAAAGGCCTAGAAGTTATCTCTAGGGAGGAGAGGTCTAGATGTCCAAACCATATAATAGGCAATATGCTGGGGGAGGAAAGGTCACCTGGAGGCGAGGTCCCACCCTACAATTGTCCTTTGGTGGGCACCAGGGCTTTTCACTCTGGTGACTTTCTGACCTTCTATAGCCCATCGTCCTTGCTTTGCTCATTTCTATCTAACTGCCTGCCACATCATTACATTGCCACCAAATCCTTAAATTCCTGAAGTAACACATAATTGATAAACACTTCCTTTTAACTTCTCCATGCTGTTAAATTTTAACCTTTATGTGTAATTGAAGAAAAGTGTAACTTATAATGTGGCAGGAGAAACATCATGTTCTATTGATAAAAACAAATTTCAAAAAGTATAAACTCACTACAGAGCATTTAAAGCATTACAGTATGGAGTTTCTACAAGCATCTTCCCTTCATTCATTTCCCTAACACATACTCTAAAATACAGGCAAACCAAACTAACTATAGTTAATTGAATATGTTACCTTATTTTTTTCTATATGGTTTTCGACTGCTATTTCTTATTCCAGTAATGCAAAGAAATACTTGTTTGGGGGGTTTGTGTGTTTTTCTGTTTGTTTTGTTTTGTTACTTTGAGGATAAATTAATTAAAGGTGGGGACAGTGAAACCAGGAAGAGCTTACTTAGCATAGAAGGAGCAACAGGAGACCTAGGCTGTGCTTCTTTGGCTCACTAGGAAGTCAGAGAAAATGGGGCCTCGGAGACAGGTTCAGGGGTTAGCTGGGTAGGAGCTGCCACTGCCCATTGCTCCCCTGGTTGCAAGTCTTCTGGGACCCATATAGTTTAGGAGATGTGTGCCTGTGGGGAGAAGAAGGGAACGGCACAGGCCTGCTCCTGGGAGGGAGAGTACACACTGGGATCTTTGTTTTGAGTGTTTTAAAGGTTGGAAGCTTAGGGGAGGTCTTGGGAAAGAATCTCAATAGAATATTCATTAGTCTTATGCTGATGTGCCAAAATTCGATTTATTTCCTTAATTTTATCTGTCCTCAGGTGTGGTTGGCACAAATGGCACTAATTGGATTTCTGAAATATAACTCCCTGAGTAGGGTGATTTAAGCTATGTATCCTCTGGTTGGGGAGAAGTGTAAACCATTTACTTTTAAGTGTCCTTGGTTTCGGTAATAGAGGATTTACTAGAAAGCTGTAAACTGCTTGGTCATTTAACTGTCTTGGTTTCCCTATTCCACTTGTCAAGGAATTTTTCTAGCTTCTTACTATCTTGCCTCATTTCCCACCCCCACAGATGTTCATTTCTGCTGACAAGGGTCGTGGCTCCTGCCTATATAGGGTATGGACGCCTCTCCCTGTCTCACCTCAGGGGGACAAGGGAATAGGATTCAAGACTGGAACAGAAAGGCTATTAGTTGATTCTTCCAAAGTAGGGATAGGCCGGAATTCCCGAAGCTTCATCGTCTTGGTATGAAATTGTGGTATCATTCCAGAATCCAAATTAGTAGATTGCTTTATATTTCATGGACTCAATTATGCATAAGTCAATTCAGTTAAATTGTTGAGTTTCATTTTAGGAGGCAGTGTTGCAGATGGGCTCCCTAAGTAAAACCTGTATTGTTTAAATAAGTAATGAGGGGTATATCTATTAAAACAGAAGAAAAAACAAAGGTTAATGATAAAAGCAAATTATAAACCAGTTTCTGAGTCTCTAAGGCTTAAAACTTTTAAGATGTTGACTCCCAAAAAAAGATGTGTACTGAAAGATCAGCCAAGTACAGATACTAGTATATGTGCATATGTATAAGAAAAAAAAAGTTTCACATAAAAATTTCATATTCATCTATTTATTTTCTTTAAAATACTGATCACAACTTACTAGACTGACATTATGAATCCTTAAAGTGTCATGACTCTAAACTTAAAGGAAAAAACCCAGCAGAATTATCTTCTCTTTCAACTTAGGTAGATCACACTGTTTTTTGCCATCACTGTACTTACTGATTTTATATTTTATTAAAATTTATTTGAACATTATTACCATGTGTTTTTTAGATTAAGATCCTTTTAATTTATCTTTGTATCTCCGGGCCTTAGCACAGTGTCTGACATATAGGAGTTATTTAAAAAGTGTTCCTTCATTTAATTTGATGATACTTAACATTAAGCATTTTTTTCAAATATATTATTTCAAAAGCCTAAAATGGAAAAAAGCTACACTACCAATATTTAGTTTAAGTAAAATAAGACAGTAGACTGGTGAAAATATATGCCATGGATCATTATAATACTTAACCAGATTAGCTACATGGAACAGTGCTGACTCACTTAAGGGTCACTTAGTGTTATGAACTGAAAGTTTGTGTCCCCCCAAAATTCAGATGTCGAAACCTTACTTCTTGATTTAATATCAGGAGGGGGTGCCTTTGAGAGGTAATTAGGATTAGATGAGGTCATGAGGGTAGAATCTTCATGAAGGAGATTAGTGCCTTAATAAGAGTCATGAGAGGTTACTTCCCCTCTCTACTCTCTGTCATTTGAGGACACAAGAAGTTGTCAGTCTGAAACTCAAAAGAGGGTTCTCACCAGAATAAGCCTGTACTGGCATCTTAATCTTGGACTGTCAACCTCTAGAACTATGAGAAATAAATTTCTGTTGTTTGTTAAGCCACCCAGTCTGTGGTATTTTGTATTAGCAGTCTGAGATATCTAAGGCACCTAAAAATGACCAAATTATCCTCTCTAGACTCTAAGAAGGTGGAAAAGTTTTTGAAATAGATAGTTCATCTTTATCACCACTAAAAGTACCAAAATTAAATATTTTGCTATTTAGTTAGTTAATTTAAATACTTTCTAAATCTGAAAAATGTTCATCACCGCACTTTTTCTTTCATTAAGCTAGAAATATAAATTTTTTTCTATTTTTTAAATCTTTACTCAAAAATGCATTGATCAAAATACATTTAGAGTCTTATATGTAATTTGTAAAAATATAACAGATTTTAATAAAATTTTAATATTTTGTTTATTTATTTATATTAAACCTATGTGTAAGAGCAAGTAAGTATGATTAAAGTTAGATTAAAGACTGTTGTGTTTTTTTGACAACTCTCTGGTCCCTTTCCAGACCAAAAATTTCATAGTTACAGTTTACCATACTCCTGTGAATTACTATGGATAAATGGTTTGTGAACTCTGTGAATTCTATAATCCTTGGAGGAATTTTTACTCTTAGAAGCAGGGAATAAGTTTCTTAAAATGAGTCCATTGAAGTGCAGCTTACCTGTCACCAAGTATCAGAAATAAACATAAATGGACTGAGAAAGTGTTCTAGAAATGACATAAATCCTTTCTGCTAATATCTTAGTTGTCAGACTAGCATAGAATAGAAAACAATACTTCTAAAAAGTTATGACCCAGATTAAAAATGTTTCACGGGCATCTAATATAACTCCACCCAGTGATATCTTTCTTGATTAGAGGTGTGCTTACTTGATGAACAAACTAATCAGACTTACAAAAATCTTAAACTCAAAGTTTACTTTAAATTTTAATTCAAATTAAATTTTCATGTAGTCAACTTGGAAACATTACATATATTGACATAAAAATTTCGACACATATTGCTTTTATCTTGGGGAAAAAGAATGACATTAATGTATTGTAGTATCCATGTGCCTGCCAATACAGTGCTCCTTGGGGAAATGGAGAAAATTGCTTGAAATTACTGTCAGCATCAAAGTTCAGGCTGACAAGAAGCCTTGCATTTTCACAATTTTAATTGAGTTATTTGTAGTTACATCATGTACTCTCAGGTTTACTCCTAGTAGCACAAGACTTGAATTTAGTATTTAAGGTATAAATAAATGCATTAACAGATCACTTATTTTAATTATTAAAGTTAATTATAGATTTTTGATGAGTGTGTAAATTTAATGCAAATTAAAAGTTAAATAACATTATCTAAACCCTATCCTACAAAGTTGAAAATTACTTTAGTAGGACAGTGCTTATTGTAATATATTACATATACTGACTGTAGGAATGCAGGAAGCACAAAAGTACAGCTCAACAAATTTTTACAGCCTGTACTTACTTGTGCAACCAGGACCCAGGCTTCTCAGCACAGAGCTTGCATATGACCCTCCTAGTTTCATGTCCTCAATTGCAAAGAGTAATCTCTATTTTTATTTGTATCGTAATCAATTGGATGTTCCTTTTTTATAATTCATATAAATTGAATCATAGAAGAATTCAAGCTTTTGCATGTGTTTTCTGGGGCTCAAATCTATGAGATTCCTCTTTTTGAATGTAAAAATAGTTTACAAATTCTTATTACTCTAGCATTCCATTATATGATAATTTACATATCTATTATACTTATGGTTAAACATTTGGGTTACTTCCAAATTGGGCAAATGCAAAGAGTGCTGCTATAAATATTTTGTTTCTTTTGATGCATATATCAGGGTAAATTCCTAGAAGTGGCATCTATACTAATAAAAGGGTAATTGCTAATTAGACCAGGAAACTTCCGGGAGACCGGCTAGGGAGGGCAGTTGGGAGGTGATCAGGCCAGCCAGAGTGGGCAGTTGGGATCTATGAGGCTGGAAGGGGAGGGAAGTTGGGGGCCATGAGGCCGGCAGGGGAGGGCAGTTGGGGGCAAGCAGGCTGGCAAGGGGGGGCAGTTAAGGGCAAGAAGGCCGGCAGGCAGAGTGGTTTGGGGTGATTGGGCAGGCAGGCAGGTGAGTGGTTAGGAGCCAGTGGTCCTGGATTGCAAGAGGGATGTCCAACTGCCATTTTAGGCCCAATGGGATCGGGCCTAAACTGGCAGTAGGACATCTCTGAGGGGTCCCAGATGGAGAG
>NW_005871316.1:294907-297508 GCF_000147115.1 Myotis lucifugus
TGCGAATGGGATGTCCAACTGCCAGTTTAGCCCGATCCCACATCAGGCCTAAATCAGCAGTCAGACATCCCCCCAAGGAGTCCCAGATTGGAGAGAGTGTAGGCTGGGCTAAGGGACACCCACCCCCGGTGCATGAATTTTGTGCACTGGGCCACTAGTACCTACATAATAAGATTTGCATCTGATCAGCTCTTTTAAAAAATATTTTTATTGATTTCATAGAGGAAGGGAGAGGGAAAGATAGAAACATCAATGATGAGAGACAATCATTGATTGGCTACCTCCTGTATGCTACCTACTGGGGATCGAGGCAGCAAACTTGGCATGTGCCCTGACCTGGAATCGAACCGTGACCTCCTGGTTCATAGGTTGACATTCAACCACTGAGCCATGATGGTCGGGCATGATCAGCTTTTGTAGACACAATTATGCTTTTCTCCAAAGTGGTTTTACCAAATTACATTCCTGACAGTAATGTATAAGATTTCCAATTACTGTATATACCCGTGGTCGGCAAACTGCGGCTCGCGAGCCACATGCGGCTCTTTGGCCCCTTGAGTGTGGCTCTTCCTAAGCCTTAGGAGTACTCTAATTAAGTTAATAACAATGTACCTACCTATATAGTTTAAGTTTAAAAAATTTGGCTCTCAAAAGAAATTTCAATTGTTGTACTGTTGATATTTGGCTCTGTTGACTAATGAGTTTGCCGACCACTGGTATATACTGTCCAAAACTTGGATTTTCAGCTTTCAGGTTTTTTAAATTTTAGCCATTCTGGTGGATGTGTAGTGGTATAACATTGTGGGTTTAATTTGCATATTGCTAACAATTAATTTGTTTAAAGATATTTTCATGCTTATTGGCTAATTAGATATTCTCTTTTGTTACACTCCAATAGTCTACTACACAATTTTGTAAATGTTTATTATTGATTTGAAAAAGTTATTGATATATTGTGTATGAATTTTTTGTCAGATATATGTTGCAAATATCTTCTAATCCATACATTGTACTTTCACTTTCTATGGTACTTTTGACAAATATAAATTACAAATATAAACTAGCCAAATTTATCAATGTTTTATGATTAATGGTGGGTTTGTTTTGTTTTGTTTTGTTTTGTTTTCTTCTCCAAATATACTTGCTTAACTGAAGGTCCTAAGGATATTTCCATATGTTATATTCTATAAATTTTTTACATTAAACATTCATCCATTTGGAATTAATTTTTGCACATGAAATAAGGTAGGAATAAAGATTTGCTTGTTTTCATTTTATTAAGGTAACTACCCAATTGACATAACATTCTTTAATGTTTTTCTCAATGTACTATATTGTCATCATTAAACCAAATAGCAGTTTTATATGTGTGTGTGTGTGTGTGTGTCAGTTTTTTATAGATTGATTTTCTTCTATTACTATACTTGTCTATCCTTGAACCAATAATGAATCAGCTTTACTGTTATAATTAGCCCTAGGACTGGTGGTGTAGGTCCTCCAGCTTAGTTTTAATTCTTTAAAAAATATATTTTTTATTGATTTCAGAAAGGAAGGGAGAGGGAGAGAGTGATAGAAACATCATTGATTGGCTGCCTCCTGCATCCCCCACTGGGGGTCAAGCACGCAACCCAGGCATGTGCCCTGACCGGGAATCAAACTGTGACCTCCCGGTTCAAAGATCGATGCTCAACCACTGAGCCCCGCTGGCTGGGCTAGTTTTGATTCTTAGGGTAAACTGTGACAGACAGAATTCTAAGATGGTCCTTGCGTTTCTGGATCTCTGGAATATACATCCAGCACAGTCCCTTTCCCTTGAGAATAGGTAGGACCTAGGGATACAATAGAATCATGGCTCCCTTGAATAGTTTATGATATATAGACAAAGCGATGGTATTTTCACTCTTATGATTGCATTACATTATGTAAGATTGTCAGTAAACTGGAAAAAAAAATTCTCCTTTTGCCTTTGAAGAAATAAGTTGCCACATTATGTGAGGGTCATGTGGCTAGTACATGAAGGCAGCCTCTAGTAGTTGAGACTCACCTTGGCTGACAGCCAAACAAGAAACAGAGACTTCACCCTCATAGGTGCAAGGACTGAATTCTACTGATAACCTGAAAGAGCTTGGAAATAGATACTTTCCTGGTTCATCTTCCAGACAGCCTGGCTGTCACCTTGATTACATCCATGTAATACACTATGGAGAAAACCCAGCTGAGCTATGCCTGGTCTCATCTACAGAAACTGAGGTAACAACTAGACTGTATATTAAGTGGCAACATTTGTGATAACTGTTATGCAGCAACAGAAAACTAATAAAAAATTTGGCTTTCTCTCTCATTTTCTCCCCATTCCCCCTTCCTCTTCCCAGCCCTTTACCCCCTCCCCCTGTTCCCTCCTCCCCCATGATATTTAAAAAACTGCTGCAAATTTGAATGCAAAGTTATTGATTTTGTAAATAAAATAGGGGAAGACTTATTTAGTTTTTCTTCAGTTCCTCTCAATACAACTTTGTTTTTTCAGACTAGAGGATATAGACAGCTTGTGTTTGACTTATCATTCCAAGTTATTTAATTTTATTTAGATGCTATGATGTGGAA
>NW_005871316.1:299420-301571 GCF_000147115.1 Myotis lucifugus
GGAGCTTAGACCCCCTCTAAAGCTAGTACTGTCATGAAAAGACTGCAAGAATAGTGGACTAAGGCGAAAAAAAGCTAAAGGTTTCAAAAGTTTTCCTAGCCCCTTCTATCTATTTTGGGATTGACTCATAAAGGTAGGTAAGGAGCAGAAGTCATTCTTACTAGCAATTACTCTAATCTGAACCAGATGCCAAAAGTAAAGAAATTGGGTCCCATAAGGATCTCAAAGTAAAATACAACTACAAAAAACAGGTTGTTATTCCACAAAGCTAGAGAGATGAAGTGAAGATTTAGTTTCGAAATATTCATCAAAGAGGAATCAAGAAAGCTAAAGATGAAGTTAGCAGCAAGCAATGGGGATTTGTTGAAAAACACTTTAGTAAAAAATGGGCTTCTTCCAAGTCTTTTAAAAAACAAATTTCTCAATTCAAAGAAAGTTAAGTCTCTTTTTGTTGTCAGTGAAGTTGAGTTCTTGGAGTGCCTGGAGGAAAGTAATTTTCTGAGTCACCCATGGAAGGATGAGGTTTCCTGGGAAGCTTTACTGATGATGTAAAATTAAGGGGGTTCTTCTCCAAGGTCCCATCTCTGTCCATCTCACCATAGAAGAAGTCGATCTTTTCTTCAGCAGGACTAGAATTAAGGCCACTGCCGAGAATTTCTGTTCCATATTAAAGTACAGTACAGGCCAGTATCCGTCTAGCTTAGGTCTGCACAGCCATGGGCCACACGGCTAGGTAAGGCCACATGACTATAGAGAGAGAACAGATGAGCTCATGAGCATGTGCAGGTCATGGAGCAAGAGAAAAGGGAGCAACCCCCACACAAGCAAGAGAGAAGGAACTCTTTGTTTGGTGGGATTTAACTTTCACAGCTTGCTTGGGGCCCACCCCCTGACCAATCCATTGTTCCCAGGCTAGACTGACAGACAAGCACCTTCCCTATGTCATCCTGACTTTACTGCACATGTGCCCATCTCTCTCTCTGTTCGATTTCTTCCCCCAGTGATCTGCAGGGAAGGGACTGGTGGTTCCCTGGGAAGCATGAAGCTATAGCCACCCAGATGACCATGCCACCCATGCTTATCATGTCTAGCCTCCCCTTTTCTCTCTTCCTATTATTAATATTAATCATTATCGATACTAATAAAAGGGTAATTAGACTGGATCAACCAGACATCTTCTGGACGTCTGAATTTCTTCCGGACAAAGCCATGGTTAGGGGGAGGAGGGTGGCAAGGCAGAGGTGGTTAGGGGCAATCAGACCAGCATCGGGGAGCAAGCAGTTAGAGGGAAATCAGGCCAGCAGGGGAGGGAAGTTGGGGGTGATCAGGTTAGCAGAGGAGGGCACTGGGGGCAATCAGGCCGGCAGGGGAGGGCAGTTAGGGATGATCAGGCAGGTAGGCAGGAGAGCAGTTGGGAGCCAGTGGTCCCAGATTGTGAGAGGGATGTCCAACTGTTGGCAGTCGGACATTCCCGAGGGGTCCCAGATTAGAGAAGGTGCAGGCTGGGTTGAGGGAATCCCCTCCCATGCACAAATTTTGTGCACCAGGCCTCTAGTCTAATTATAATAACACTAGAGGTCCGATATACAAAATTCATGCAAGAGTAGGCCTTCCTTCCCCCACTGCTGGCATCGTCTTCCCTCTGACACCTGGGACCCGGGCTTCCCTCTGGCTGCTGGCAGGCATCCAGGACCCGGGCTTCCCTCACAGCCCTGGTTTCATCTGGAAGGTCGTCTGGAAGGTCATCTGGAAGAATGTATGGTGTAATTAGCATTTTACACTTTTATTATTATAGATTGTAACTACCTTTGTTTTAGAATTGTGAATATTTCTCTAGTTAAGGCTATTGCATTTTCAAGTACTCCTGAAGCTACTTTAGGTATATTCTAGGATTAACCAAATAAGTAAATATATTATAGAAGAAAAGCCAAGTTTCTCACTGTCAGAAAAACAGGTTACATATAAGGATGGGTGGAAGTCTAAGATGTACCTAGTGGAGTTAAAATAATTGTAGATGTCTATGTGTTCATGAATTAAAATATATACATATATTTCTTAGCTCCGTAGTTCTCTCTGATAAAAAAGCCTAGAGACAAAGATACCCTGGTAACAGAAACACACTAAATGCCCAAATTATGGGGTGGGGGGGAA
>NW_005871316.1:303259-442615 GCF_000147115.1 Myotis lucifugus
TCTTCCCTCCCCACCCCTACCCCCACCTTCCTTCTGAGATTCATTAGTCTGTTCCATGTTTCTAGTCTCTGGATCTATTTTGTTCATCCAGGAAAGTGGACATATACTTATCCTCTGGCTGCAGAAAATAAATACTATTGCCAAAAACATGATTTATTGATAATGTTTTAGAAGCTGGTTTTGCTTTAATTTAAAAGACAAGAGGAATACATTAAATGATTATTTCTCAAAGGCTCTTAATTGTACCCTATCTTTATGAGAGCTATGGGTATGACCTTGAACGCTGTAAAGGAGTATTCCAGGTCATGCTGTCTTTAATAATGCCCTCATTGTTCATGGTTCTCTAAGAATAGCAGATATTAGTTAACAAATGATTATATTCAGTAACTTGGTTGCCTTTTGTGCCTTTCTTCATGAGCTAATTTTGGAAAGGCTATGATAAATGGTTATCTGTTTCTATTCCTCTTTAGGTTATCTCTGAATTCACTGTCTCCTGGTCTCAAGGATGATTGCAGAAATATGACCATAAAATGATAGCTTCTCATTATACCTGGAAGCAGTAGGAGTATAGTATTTATAATCTCATTATCTCAATGGATAGTTGTGGCTGTGTATATGCTCTCATTATCTCCACTGGGGATTGTAATGATATATATAGTCTCATTTACTGTGCTGTGGTATTGGAGAGTTACACATAAAACTGAGTGTTCTACACTGTTAGTAATATGAGGTGGGTGGATAACTGGTTGAACGTGCACCTACCTTTTTAAATTTTTCTTAGAGTTTGCATTTTTCATTTCCATTTGATATTTTCCCTTCATAGTTTTATAATTAGAAAATTCTGGTAATTGTAGATAAAAAGAAAATGAAATGAATACAAATACTGAAGAAAAATGAGTTTATAAAAGACCAAACTATCAATATTATGGACAATACCCTCCTCTTCCCTCTGCCCCTTCACGCAGGAGATTATCATTCAAGTAAAGTATAAATGAGCAATAACACTGTAACAAGTTCACATGACAAAGAAATAATATTTTATTTTTAAACTTTCCTGTTCTCATTTAAATCCAGTAGCTATCAGCTTTATTACATAGGGAATTATAGAAAATAATTCTAAATGAAACAGTTTGGTTTTGAACACTTTTGTAAATGTGATGTTAAACAATCTCATAGCAGTTCCAGAGTGGAAATAAAGCTCAGAGAGAACAACAACAATAAAAAATGAACCCACAGTTCAGCCCTGGCCAATGTGGCTGGGTTGGTTAACGTGTCATCCTGTCCACCTAAAGGTGGCAGGTTTGAGTCCCGGTCAGGGCATATATCTGGATTGCAGGTAGCGCATATCAGAGGCAACTGATTAATGTTTCTCTCTCTCTCTCATTTCCTCTCCCTTTCTTCTCTCTGTAAAAAAAATAAAAGAAAAACCCATAGTTCATATAGCTTATAAATTATGTTTCCAAATAAATTCCTCCAGAGATAAGGGTAAAATTTTAGCCCTCAAAGGCTAAATGGTGATATAAAGGGATGGGCAAAAGTATGTTTACAGCTGTCCATATGGAAAGACAAATAATGCAAATAAATAATACAATAATTAAAAATTAAATAATAATACAAGAATAACAACTGTACACCTACTTTATTATGGTATTATTTATTAATTATTATATTATTTATTTGTATTATTTGTATTTTCACATGAACAGCTCTAAACCTACTTTTGCCTACCCCTGTATATTTCCAAGCAGCCTGCTAATTTGCTATGCAAACAAATCTCCTAAACTCAAATTTACCCACATTTTTTGGAGAAATTTAATAATTACTTAGACTCATGGCTTTAAATAAAAAGGAAGTGCATACACAAATGTAGACAATTTCAGTATTTCTGGTAGGTTCAATTCACTAGTCTTGAGAATAATTAAATCAGCTCTCTTTTTAATATTTACATTAAATTCATTGCTCATATTAATAGAACATCCAATTTCTTTGTCTTGGAAGTACCCACCTCATTTTTGTCCTTACAAAAATCCAGAGACTAATCCTCTTTCCAAATTCATGGCAAAGAGAAAACTAGAGAATTAAACATGTTTGGCTACTATTCTTTCATGCGAGTTTTGCTATGGAAAATACTTCACCTCTACTGAGTTAGTCCAAGTCTCTGTGCAGGTTGTAGACTTCCTGTCTTGCATTCGACCAACAGTAGCTATCTGGGTGGTTCCTTATGTCAATAGGTTTCAAATGGAAATATCACTCAGTGTTCTATTCAGTGACAAGCAGTACCAGACTCAACCCTACTCTACCTGCTTTCATCCACTGATCATATTCACACACAACTACTTGAGCTTAAAGTTGGGCCCAGATTTACTCCAGTTATGTCCAAGATAAATTCCCATTTCCAGGTGCTAGGACTTAATTCTCATTCCTCATCCATTAGAGAGTTCCTAATATGCTAAACCCTATTGCGAGGTTCCTACTCTTCAACTCTCTTCTCCCAGTGGGCACCTAGGCAGATATCTTTAACACTTTTCAGGAGACCAAGTAGTGTTGAGTGGTAACATTCTAATTAACACAAAATATTTTGTCATTCCTTTCTCCAGTCTAATGACTGCTTTCAGACTTTATATCTATACTAGTGGCCTGGTGCACAAAATTCGTGCACATTAAAAGGGAATTAATTAGAAGAAATATTTTAATATTGCTATTTTCCCTTTCTCTATAATAGAAGTGTCAGAGATGAAAGAAAATTAGTAAAATGTATATAAAATCTTCCTCCTGTCAGTCTAGGGCTTGCTGCGGGACCTAGAGTAAGTCCCTGCCCACCATCTGCACTCACTTAAAAAACGCAGGAGAGCCAGACCCGGCCAGCCCTACCCCCATTGGGTGAGACCCAGAACCAGGCAGGGGGCACAGCCTCAGGTCCTCCGGCCCAGCGCTGGGGCAGGGGGTGTGGCCTGAGGTCCCCTGGTCTGGTGTTGGTGCAGAGGGCTCAGCCTGAGGTCTCCTGGCCCAGTGCTGGGGCAGGGGTGCAGCCTGAGGTCCCCCATCAAGACCCGCTGGGTGGGGGCACGGCCTGATGTGTTCCAGGCCTGGCGCTGGGGTGTGGGGTGTGGCCTGATGTCCCCTGTCAAGCCCAGCCTCCCCCACCCCTGCAGCATCACGTCAGTGCTGAATGGGGAGGCACGCAGGCAGTGTCACATCCCTAGCTAGGGATGCAGGCAGGCTGCTTCACTCACCGCTGGGGCGGGGACACAAACAGGCTGCATGACATTAGTGCTGGGGTGGAAGTCCCTGCTCCTGTCCCCACCCACGTATTGGGTCGTGACTGGGACACCTTAACGGACAAATTAGCATATTACTTCTTTAATTTTTAGGCAACCTGAAAGGGACATTCTAACCTTTGAACTCTATAGCTCCCCTCTAATGAGAATCGATTCCAACAATACCTCGGTCCAACCTCTAAGGGATATTGAAGTTTATTAGTGATTACGGGGAATTGAGTTATTTCAATGCAACTTTTTGAGACATGCATGTTTCCCTGAAGTTTTATCTTGAAATGGCACAAGAAATTAAATCAAAATATCGTAAAATTACTAAGATATATACAAGAAATGTCAGCGGGTTTTGTGTCGGATTAAACAATAAACTACATATTCCCGATGTGGGACAAAGAAAACGGGACTGCATTGTGTGTTCTAACAGGAAAACACCTGGTGGCAGGCGTCAAACCACTTATTACTGTCAAACATGCACTAATCAACCTGCAATGCATATTGGGGAGTGTTACAAAACTTATCATACTGTACAAAATTATAAACAATAAAATATTGTTTTTTTTTGCAAATATACATTCCTCGATGTCACCCAATTCATATAAGTCCAATATCATTATAATACGTTACTTGGTTCCAAAATTATACTAAATAATACGAGGGTCTGTAAATGCACGTTTCCACCGCAAAGTAGCGTCGAGTAACTGGTAGCCAATGTCCAGAATGGTTCGGAGTGCAAAGGGCTAATGATCCTTTAGAGACTGTGGGAAATCCCTCTCCTAGTGATATTCTAATAAAAATCTGGCAACTTAAATGGTGATCTTTCTACATGAGGCTACACTAAGCAGATATTACTCCTTATTAAATTATTTTCCTTATGGAGAATTAAGAAGTGATGAAAGTGATATTACTTTTAAAAAATCCAACTTTATCTTTAATTTATTTTAACATTGACAGTACAGTTTATCACTCAAAATATTTACTGGTTAACCACTAGATGCACACAGCAATGAATAAAACAGCCAAAAGCTGTCATCTTGTAGTTTACATTCTGGTGGAATATGAAAGACAGTAAGCAAATTAAGTAGATTACATATATTTAAAAATTCAAAGTGCTATGGGGAGTAAAAGAGCAGAATAAGAGAGATAAAGTGTGGCAGGAAAGAGCTGTGATTTAAACTACAGTAAGGTATTATGAGTAGATATCCTTGAAAAGCAAGCCTGAGGATGGAGAGGGAATTAGCCACAGATCTAGCTGATGAAAGAATTCCAGAAAGAGGAGCTATCATAATAGACCCTCTTTATTTTACAGCTTTTAAATGCCATATAAGGGATGTATAAGCTTTCAGATATGTATAATGAAAGTGCAGATCTATGGACATGGGATTTGGGGAGGCTATTTATAAATGTACTTTTGTTGAATATCACCCAATTTCCAAATCTTTCCTTTAGAACTTTCCAAATCTTATTGTTCAAAAACAATTCTTTGTGAACTAGGTGCTATTAATTTTTGTTAAAGGAATGTTAGTTACTTTATTTCACATTTCAAGCAATGAAACCTGGGTCCCAGGAAATTAAGAAATCTGAACAAGCATCTATATTTTTTATATAATTAGTCTACTTACAATAAAATTATAATCTCCATATTCTTTTGTAATTTAAAATGTCTGTGTCATTTTGTCTTTAGATAGTAATATTATCCTAATTTATGAATTTTATCATAAACATAAACTATATTTCAGTGAAATAGTATATCAAATAATTTTACTTTATTTTGCCAACAAAACAGAATACTATTTTATTGTACTCCTTATTAACTCTGGTTGGTTAGTCAGTCTGTTAGTGACTAGCTCTCAGTTACTATACACCAGACATTGGATTTGATTTCTAAGTGAGGTCAAATTCATCCATGCTTTGATGCACAGCCACAGATCATACCATTAGCTGAATTAGGAGGCTTTGTTTCTCTACACAAAAATAACCATCACCTTTAAATTTGTGTCTGTCATTCTCACACATTTATATAATTACTAGAGGCCCAGTGCATGAAATTCGTGCACCGGTTGGGGTCCCTCAGCTTGGACTGCATCCTCTCGAAATCCGGGATACCTCAGGGGATGTAGCAGTGTGTGAAGCGGCAGGCAGATGGGGAGGAGCCTGAGCCAGGCTCGGTGCTCGATGATCGGTGCTGTTAACCACTTGTAGCTCTTAACTTCTCGCTGCTGCTCGCTCTTAGCTGCTTCTTACAGCTTGCTCCTTACCACTCTCTGCTCGCTCCTTAGCACTGCTGCAGAGGCTGGAGAGGCTCTTGCCACTACCGCTGCGCTTGCCAACCATGAGCCTGGCTTCTGGCTGAGCAGCACTCCCGCTGTGGGAGTGCGCTGACCACCAGAGGGCAGCTTCTGCATTGAGCATCTGCCCCCTGTTGTCAGTGCGCATCATAGCGACCGGTCATTCCAGTTGTTTCGTCATAAAGGCCGCTTAAGCTTTTATATAAAGAGATATGTGATATACTTTTATAGACTGACAACATAGTAGATTTGTGTATACCAGCATCACCACAAACATACAAGTAATGTGTTGTACTATGACATTATAACGGCTACAACATCAAAGGCCGTAGGACTTTTATGGCTCCATTATAATCTTAATTGGACCACTGTTCTATATGCAGTCTTTTGTTGACCAAAACATCATTATGTGATGCCTGACTATACATCATAATGATTTTATATTTATATACATTAAAAATGATCCTATGATAAGTCTAGTTACTATCTCATCCCATGCATAGTTATTATAATGTTATTCACTATATTACCTAGGCTGTACATTACATCCTCATGACTTATTTATTTTATAATTAGAAGTGCATAACTGTTAAACCTCTACCTATTTTGTACACCCTGCAATATCTCCCCTCTGTATCTATGAGTTTCTTTCTTGAGTCTATTATTCAGTTCCTCTTTTGGTTTGTTTATTCTTTTGCTTTGTTTTTTTAAAATTACACATATAAGTAAAATCATATGGTATTTGTCTTTCTCCATCTAACTTATTTCACTTAACATAATACCCTCTAGAACCATTCATGTTGTTGCAAATAGCAAGATTTCATTATTTTTATGGCTAATTAATATTCCTTTGTGTACATATATCACTTCTTTATCCATTCATTTGCCAATAAGAACCTAAGTTATTTCCATATCTTGGATATTTTAATAATGCTGCAATGAGCATAGGGGTGAATATATCTCTTGGAAATAGTTTTTGTTTTCTTTGAATAAATACCCATAAGCAGAATTGCTGGATCATATGTTAGTTCTACCTTTTATTTTCTGAGGAATCTCCATACTGTTTTTCAGAGTGGCTGAAGCATTTTACATTCCCACCAATACTGTACAGGGGTGCCCTTTTCTCCACATAATTGCCAACACTTTTTACTTTTTATCTTAGTGATAATAGCCATCCTGACAGTTGTGACGTGATATCTCATTGTGGTTTTGATTCTCATTTCCATGATGATTAGTTATGTTGAACATCTTTTCATGTGCATGTTGTCATCTCTATGTCTTCTTTGAAAAAATGTATATTTGCAAGTGCTCTGCCCATCTCTGATATGGTTACTTGTTGTGTGTTTTATATATTTTATTTTATCTTTTAAAATATATTTTTATTCCTTTCAGAGGGTAAGGGAGAGGGAGAGAGAGATAGAAATGTCAATGATGAGAGAGAATCGTTGATCATCTGCCTCTTGCATGCCCCCCACAAGGATTGAGACCACAACCTAGGCATGTGTCCTGACTGGGAATTGAACCATGGCCTCCTGGTCCATAGGTTGATGCTCAACCACTGAGCCACTCTGACCAGGCAATGTTTTATATATTTTAGATGTCAACCCCTTTTGAATGTATGATTTACAAATAACTTTTCTTATTCAGTAGGCTGTTTTTTGTTTTCTTAATGGTTTTCTTTGCTGTGCAGAAACTTTTGTTTTATGTAGTCCCATTTATTGATTGGTTTTTGTTGCCCTTGCCTGAGGAGACTGGTCCAAAAAAAGTATTGTTAAAACCAGTGTCAAAGAGTTTACTGTCTAGTATTTATTCTAGGACTTTTAGGTTTTAGGTCTTACAGTTAAGTTTTTAATCCATTTTTAGTTTATTTCTCTATATGGTGTAAGAGAGTGGTTCCATTTCATTCTTTTGCATGTAGCTGTCCAGTTTCTCCAATACCATTTATTGAGGAGACTGTCTTTTCCTCATTCCATATTCTTGCCCCCTATGTCATAGATTAATTTACCATATATGCATAGGTTTATTTCTGGTCTCTTTATTCTATCCCATTTATCTATATGTCTGTTTCACACTTGTACCATACTCTTTGATTAGTAAAGGTTATAGTACAGCTTAAAATCAGGATTTGTGATGACTCCTGTTTTATTTTTTTCTTTCTCAAGACTCCTTTGGTTATATAGAGTCTTTGAGGTTCCATACAAATTTTAGAATCCTTTGTTCTAGATCTGTGAAAAAAAATGCCATTGGTATTCTGATAAAGATTGCATTGAACCTGTTGATTGCTTTGAATAGAATAAAAATTTTAACAGTATTTATTATTCCAATTGATGAATATGGTATATCTTTCCACTTACTTAAGTTGTCTTATAGTTTTCAGAGTACAGGTCTTTCACCCCCTTGGTTAAATTTATTTCTAGATATTGTATTTAATTCATTTTGATGCAATTTTAAAACAGACTCTTTTCTTAATTTATCTTTCTTATAAATTGTTATTAGCACATAGAAATGCAACCAATTTCTGTATATTAATTTTGTATCCAGTGACTTTACTAAAATTATTTATTAGTTCTAACAGGTTTTTGGTGGAATATTTAGTATCTTTTATGTATAGTATCATTCATCTGCAAATAGTGATAGTTTTAGTTATTTCTTTCCAATTTGGATGACTTTCATTTCTTTTATTTTTTTAATGGTGAAGGTCAGATTATTTTTGTGTTTTGTTTTGTTTTTTTGTCAATCCTCACCCAAGGATATTTTTCTAATGATTTTTAGAGAGAGTGGAAGGGAGGGAGAGAGAGAGAGGCAGAGAAAGAGAGAGAAACACCAATGTGTGAGAGACACATCATTTAGTTGCCTCCCTTACACATTCTGACCAGGGCTGGGATGGACCCTGCAGTTGAGGTACATGCCCTTGACCAGAATCAAACCCAGGACACTTTAATCCAAGGGCTGATGCTGTACTCGCTGAGTCAAACTGGCTAAGGCTGACTTTTATTTCTTTATCTTGCCTAATTGCTGTGGCTAAACCTTCTAATACTATGTTGAATAAAAGTGGCAATAGTGATCATCCTTGTGAAACAGGAATTTTAGGGGAACATAGGCAGGTTTAGGGAATTTTTATAATTGGGGTCCATGGAAAAAAAAAGGCTACAGACGGGGAGAAGGTATATTTCCATAGAATAGGGAAGCTGAAAAGCTGCAACAGGTACATTTCCATAGAATGAGGGAGCTGGGAACAGCAAAAGGTCTATATTTACAAAATAAAGGGAAGGAAGTCCTTCATCCAGAAGGAGAAGAAGAAAGCCCAAAGGGAATAGGAAAACAATAAGGAAGGAGAGGGGGGGAACCTCACTTGTTCCATGTGAGGTTCAACCTTTGAGCCCAGGAGTTACTATTTGTATAGTAACCAGTCTAAGGGAATAGTGTCCAATCAGAGGGGATATCAAGGCACCAGGATCTGCAGCCTTTATCAGCCATAGGGAAAAGGAACTAAGTGGGACCCCCTCCCCACATGGGAGTCCATTCTGTGGGACTCTTCCCTCTCCCCATGTGGGAGTCTGTACTTGTTCTTCAATAAATCCCCACCTTTGCTATACCACCATCTGTCGGTGGATTCATTCTTCAACTCTGGTGGACAAAGAATCCGGTCCAAAAATTCCATTTCACTTGTCTTGTTCTTGATCTGAGGAAGAGCTTTCAGCTTCTCGCTGTTGAGTAGATTGCTAGCTGTGGGTTTGTCATAAATGGCCTTTATTGTGTTGAGGAAAGCATGGGGAAGGGGAGGCATTCTATAATCCTATGATTAGGTCTCAGTATTTTTGTGAGCCTATGCCTCTGGACTAAGAACTTCACGCTTAGGCCTTCTCCTCCTCAGGTGTGACAAGGTATTTTCCAAGTTATTTAAGCTCTGATACAACCGCAGCAGGTTCAGCTCTGGTCAGTTTGTCCCAAGAGCAGACCTCATCAAGAACAGAATGATATGGTATATTTCCAAATGGTTCATTTTCCCTTCTCCATCCTAGGAGCATAAATGGACAATTATCTGATATTCACTGGAGAGGCCAAACTCACAAAAGTGTGGAGTCTCCCCAATGACTGGGTCACCTTGCACTCTTAATCTCCCATTTTTCCACACTAAACCTCTAGAAATTCATCAATTATAGTTCAAGTTTCCCTAACCTGGCACTCTTTCCGTGGAAGTTTCAGCCAGTAAGCTTCTGCTTTGGTAATTTGTGCTTCTCTGTATTAGCCTGTCATTCTCTCCAATTTAGAGGCAGCAGTTTGCTCTGTGACCTAATTTTTCTTATGGATCTAAAAAGCGTTGTTAGTTTATCTTATGCAGCTTTTTGTTTGCTGTTAGGATGGAGTGGGTATTCCTAAGATTTTTATATAACAGACCAGAAACTGGAAAACTACTTGAGATTTTTTCAGAAATATATTAATCTTAATAAAAAGAGGAAGTGTCTTTGTCACTTGCCCCTCAACATCCTCCTGCCTGCTTTTTAATTTGTTCAGAATATGATAGTTGGAACTGCTGCAGCCATCTTACAACCAGGATGGAAGACTCTGCTGACATACTAAGGAGGGAAGATCAGAAAGATGGAAGAAATTTGGGCCCCAAATTATCTCTCTACTATAGCGAGACTGTACACCTCTGGGATTCCTGTTATTATCAGATAAAAATAAGCCTGCGTTGTCTAAGTCACCTTTTTACTCTGTTGCTTGCAGCTAGATTTAGTTCAACTGGTAGGTTTTAAAAAGAAAAAAAAGAGTCCAATAGTAAACTAGCCAATTTATAGAATTAGAGCTTCTTTATTTCAAATGGTTAAAGCAGTCACCTCTCTGTGTTCTGTTTCCTCTCTGTTATCCTCCCCAAGATGCTATGTGGGGCTATAGGAAATATTACTATGCTCTTGAGGTGTCTCCACCTAGTCACTGTTTACCTTTTCACTGTTTGAGAATAGTTTATTCTTCATTAGTTCAGCTCCATGGGTCCTACTGATACAGAATTTTTGGACTGGAACCTGGATTCTTTGTCCGCCGGATTCGAAGAATGAATCCACGGACAAAAAGTGATATAGCAAAGGTGGAAATTTATTGAAGAACAAGTACAGACTCCCACATGGGGAGAGGGAAGAGTCCCACAGAATGGACTCCCAAGTAGGGAGGGGGAAAAAATCCCACTGAGTTCCTTTTCCCTATGGCTTATAAAGGCTGCAGATCCTGGTGCCTTGATATCCCCTCTGATTGGTCACTATTCCCCTAGACTGGTTACTATAGTAACTCCTGGGCTCAAAGGTTGAGCCTCACATGGGACAAGTGAGTTTCTCCTACCCCTCCTTCCTTATTGTTTTTCTCTTCCCTTTTGGCTTCTTCCTCTCCTTCTGGATGAAGGACTTCTTTCTCTTTATTTTGTAAATATAGACCTTTTGCTGTTCCCAGCTCCCTCATTCTGTGGAAATGTATCTGTTGCAGCTTTCCAGCTCCCCCATTCTATGGAAATGTACCTTCTGCTGTCCTGCAGCCCTGTGCTTCCTCTATGGTCCCCTTAATTTCCAAAATTTCTAAAATTTCCTGAACCTGTCCTATCTTACCCCTAAAATTCCTGTTTCACTTCCTGATTCTGCCCCACTTCAAATATTGCTGGTGCTTCATATCCCCTGAGATGGCTATGATGTCTATTCAAACCCTACAGAATGATTCCCCTAAACTGTCCATCACAGAATCACATCTTGCTACAAAACATATGAGGGAACTACTTGATACTTTTCATGTCTCTTTGAAACTAATGAAGTTCAGGGGTGACTCAAGGAAGGTGAAAGAAAAGCAATCATGGTGGCTAAACACTCTATAGTATAGATAATATTCAGGGGTACATATCCCATTATATCACAGCTCAGTCAGTTTCCATAATACAAAACAGATGGCTGGGGAATAAAATGGCCCTCATTTTTTTGATGTTCCCATTTGATGATTTTAATACTCCCTCCTTTTAGTAACTTCAGTCCTTATAAGAGAGAGAAGGGCACATTTCTCTCACTATCTGAAACCCTCTCTCTTTCCATGTTATTTATCTTAAAATTTATTTTCCTTTGAGGAGGAAACTGGTCTTGCAAGGACTGTGAGGCCATAAAAACTGAACAATGCACTGCCCTGGGGCGGGTGGTGGAGGGAAAGGTTATTATCTCTGGCCCCAAGACATTTCATCTGATATGACCTGGGAACCCTCAACACCTGGGGGCCTTCCTGTGAGTCCACAAGGGGGAGGAACCATATCTGCAAGACAAAGACCCCAGAAGATTATAAAAAGCAAAGCCTCTGTATGTTACTTCACTCTGATTTGGAAATTACACCCTGAGTCCACTAGTCACTAGTGTTAATAAATGGGTTCCTCCCTTTCTCTAGGAAGTGTGCTTGGCATTTCTTTGATCTTCTGTAACACCTTTTCACCCAGACTTCCTTAACACCATATTTTCCATACTCTTACTCCTTTTAGAGCAGCGGTTCTCAACCTGTGGATAGTGACCCCTTTAGGGTCAAATGACCCTTTCATAGGGTCACCTGAGACCATCGGAAAACACATATATAATTACATATTGTTTTTGTGATTTATCACTATGCTTTAATTATGTTCAATTTGTAACAATGAAATTGGGGGTCACCACAACATGAAGAACTGTATAAAGGGTCGGGGCATTAGGAAGGTTGAGAACCACTGTTTTAGAGTGTTATGATATTAAAATAGCATGGAGGAACACAATTTATGGGGGGAAAAATGAAAAGGTTTAGCAGTTAAACATTGTAAGATATTATTCCCTTTACTCAAGCAACTTAAATTGTTAAAGGTTAAGTTAATAAGAGAGGGGTAGCTATTTTATTTATCTTTTCAATAAAATAGTGGATAGGTCAAAAACCTAAAGGGAATGCTTTATAACTGATCAGAGGAAATCAAAGGTAATTCAGTAGGTAATGAGAACCAATGGTACCTCTTCTGGCTACCAAGAATTAGTATACATAAATAAGTTCAAATTTTGCTCAGTAGTTTTACATTCAGTTGGCTCAAATTTCAAATTCCCAGGGAAGAAGGTCAGCTTGGCCCAGTTTGGATTTCATTCCCATTCCTAGCTGAGACAAGATTTGGACAAATTCACTAGATCAACAGGGAGAAGGATTATTTCCCACACACAAAAATCAGGGTGCTCTTTGTTTTTTATTGTCTTAAAAAATATTTTTATTGACTTCAGAGATAAAGGGAGAGGGAGAGAGAGATACAGTTAACACATTTTATTTTCTTACTCATATTTGTTGATGCCAAGGGAACTTAGGGTCCAAGAAAATAGCACAATTCAAAAACACATATAAGATATGAATTTAGTGTTAGGAGCATTTCACCGTCATCATTTAAAAACAATCACATATTACTTATCTACTTGTAGGTAACGAAGCAAAGATTCCCAGTGTCAGTTACATATATAATAGAGAATTATGGCAATAGATTTTAAAGAACTGGGGTTTGTTACTTGACAGTTCTTGACTCAGTTTTCTAATATGTAAAATTGGGACAATAATTGTGTTTCTCTGTATTGTAGGAATCAGGGGAAAACAAGATGGAAAAAATAACATGATTTAGAATACAAACTATGCTCCTTACCATCAATACTAAAAGTTTGCGTTAAAATAATGCTAGATAGATGAAGACGTTCATCAGGAAGTCATACACTAAATAGGGCTTATGTAAGATACATTATAAAAGGAATCTTTCACAGGCAATTTTTGAATCAATATTTTTTCATAACTCCCTGAAGGCTAACTTCAAAATATTAAATTGAATCATTAATTCTACTTTTTGCCCCAAAGAGGCAACATTTAGTGTGTGTATATATATTTATAGATAGATATAGATATAGATATAGATATATAGATAGATAGATATTCTCTTTCTGAAAGGAAGATAATCAACTGCCAGAGATGCAAAAACATAAGACATATCAAAGATATGTGTCAACATACCAAAAAAAGAAAAAATATTTTCCTTTTTTTATAATCCAGAGTTAGTCAAATTTTATATAATCCAGAGTAAAATAAACTTTTATATTTTGCTGTCAATATTTCACAAAGAATATAAAGGGATTTTCTCCTTTCTCATACAAGTATTTGGCAGATGAAACCCCTACAATATTATGAACAGAAGCCTTAAATTACATTCCAAGGCAAAACAGACCTCTCTAGAGTAGGTGATGTTCTAGGACCTCAGAAATTTACAGTTTTAAGAAGTTCTACCTTAGAGTATCCATTTTTCAGTCTCTCCCTAATGCCAATATATAAGACACAAGCAATTTATAATGCAGTAAACAGACACTCACATTGGCCTTTTTTTGCTGAGCAGTTTAAACAAGGCCACTGAAACAATGACACCCTGAAAATAACCTCTTTCATCTTGTGTATAAGCAATCAATATTAAGACACTAGAACGACTATAACACCAAGATAAGTAGTTTGAAATATCTTGCTCTATTTGCTATCGAAATAACAGCATGAATAATAATCTAGAATATGGAAATATATTATAGATATATGAAATATGACAATGTACATATTCCTATATGAGATAAAATGCAAATTAATAAATGAAATGATGATTGTGCTTTAAGTCGTATGACAAAAACTACCTGAACAAATAAATAAATAATTAAATGGCTCATCTAGTTGCTTTGGCTAGCCAAAATCAAGCACCCTCTTTTTTCATTGATTTATTATTTTAAAAATGAATATTTGTTATTTATATTTGTATGTATAATGTAAAAATCCTAAATCTTTCCAAACTTTTGTTTTTTTCTAAAATAAATGAGACCTACTTCATTAAAAATATGATTTAGTCACACTTCATATAAATGAAATATATTGTTGACTAAATATCTTCTAAGAATAGCATGAGTTATATTTGGATTTGTAACACAACAAACTCATTAAAAAGGAGTTATAGCTTTAAACATAATCTTTTTCAAAATAACAATATTCAGAAAAGTAATTTTTATAAGGGAAGATAACAACACTATTTATTATACATTTATGGGTGTGATTTGAAAGGGCAGATAGTGAGGTATGGAGTCATGTTCCTAAGGAGTACAAAAGAAAGATATATTTTAAATTATGATTTTATCTAGAATTTGCAAAAGCTGGTACAATTTGCGTATATACTATGTACTCAAAGAATGAATAAACTGATATCAAAGGAGCAAAAATGTCATTAGTCTATACCGCAGCAGAGGTACTTGTAAGTTTTTGTAAATAGCTGCTTTTGTTCAATTAAATGGAACTATTAGCAAGTCTCAACTTATGATCAATAAATTATAATATCATAAAATAATATCAGCAGCTCTCATTTGTTGAATATCTAATATTTATCAAGCATTGTGCTAGTTACCTGAATGTGAATACATTATCTCATTTAAGAGTTATAAAAATACAGTAACTTAGATAATTCCCATATAATGGTAGGTACTTGAGGTTTAGAGAAACTAACAATTTTTCCATTCTAGTAACCTATAGTAATTAGCATATTTAAGTGTAGTAAATAATAGCTTTTTTATTATGATTTTGAAAATAGAATTACCTGCTAGTTCTTGTTCAATTTATTTATGTAGCTCAACCTCCAATCCAGTAAGTAGGCTTAACTTTTCTCAAGACCGGTAAAAATAAGCAAAATTAGGCATAAAAGTACAGTCAATATATTATTTTTCATATATCTTATCTCTGAAAAACATAAAGAGCAAGAAAATTTAGGCCATAGTATTAGAAAGGGAGAAGAATGGAACATTAGCCAATTTTATTTTCCTCTATAGTTTTTTCTTCAAACTCTGAATTAACCACTTTTAGCTAATTTAATTTAACGTGAATTACATGACAATTTAATATCTACATAGCATCTTAGTGTAAGGACTACAAAAATCTCCCACTGACATATTTAAGAAATTTGGGAGTTATCTATTTCATTCTTGCTTCACAGCAGCTAGAAGCTCAGAGTATACGAAGTATGCCATGTATTTACAGAGTTCTTAAAAATGATTGTACTGTGTTTTCACAACTATTTCTTTTTAAACTCTTCTTGGAGGATGCAAAATCAGATAGAACTCCAATTTGCAAAAAAGTTAATAATAAAGTTATTATAAGTAAAGTCAAGAATACAATGAAAATCCACATCTTGATGCTGTTCTTTCTTTTACACAATTACATACATAATTTAAGGTTTTTATTTGTCATTTGACCTGGCTTTTCAACCATCAGTGAAAAGATACTCATCATCAAAGATTATTGAATTTAAAACTCCATAAAATTTGACAATATGTTTATTTTGTTTGATTGATATAATTAATAGTCTATTTTACTTAGTTTAACTAAATGTCTCCAAATAAGGCATATAATTGCATATCATCAATGACCTCTCAAAAACTAATTCTAAAAACTTTTTCTTGATGTTCTTTCTCTTCAGCCTTCAAATCATTTGAACAGTTTTCCAACTAAAACTCTAATCCCTTGAGTTCCATGATGCTGTTTATTGCCTCATCTCTTTGGCTCCATCTTCTTTGTCTCCATAGCCAGCTGCTCTTTATACTGTTCTTCCTTGTATATAAACTCACAGGTCTATTCAGGGACTATATTATTTTTCTTCACAGCTTCATAAATTCTCAGATTGTCCTAGCACCTTCATGCAGATGGCCAAATGTTTCTTAAGCAATAACAGGTTTTGTTTTGTTATATAAATATTTAATTGTTTTCTTACATAATTATATTTCTTCTTGCTTTCTGCCTTGATTTTTGTACAAGAAAAAAGCTTTTCAAATATAAAGTTTGATAAATACTGGCAGGAACATTCTTCTACAAACTTTTTTTTTTATTTTAACATATGCTTAATCTGGAGTATATTTTTTATAATAGATGTGAGGTAAAAAAGCTTTGGTTAGTTCACTTTATTAAGCAAAGTATGTCTATTTTTAAGTTATGATCTTATTGAACTTTAACTTGGCATAATAATGTTTCAGTTCACCTGTTGAATTTATGCAGATGTATTTGTATGATTAGAGGATTGCAGAAAAAAAATAAGAATTTTAGTGCCACTTTTCCTATACTCTTTAAAATTTTTAAATATTTCTTTTACTTTTGCATTAGTTAGGATCTATATACTAGTATATAAAAGGCTAATATGCTAAGTGTCCCTCCTAACATCTGACTGGTTGCTATGACATGCTCTAACCACCAGGGGCAGACGCTTAATGCAGGAGCTGCCATTACACGCACTGGCCGGCACCACGGACATGGCGCGGACAAACCAACACTGAACTTCCCCCAAGTGGGACACAGGCTCCACTACCACCCCGGAGCGACACCCCACCAAATCTCAGCCAATGCTGCCAAGATTCCATGGTGCAAAATGCGGCCCACAGCCCAGCAAGCCCAGAAAGAGTCACTGTGGTCTCTGGGTAATGATGTCACGTAGCAACGCCTGGCTTCCTCTCCCTAGCAACTAGCCTCCTTGGAGTTTCTTTAGCCCAGGAACACAGGTGCAAACCTTTTACACTTCAACCAAATGTCTGTGAAGCATTTTCCTGTGCCTCGTCTCATTTGATCCTCACAGAAGTCCTGGAGTAGGTAGATAGGAAACATGGTAGAATCCTATTTTCTTTTCATTATCCAGAAAACTGAGATTTAGAAAGCTTAGAGACTTGACCAGACTGAAAAGAAGTAAGAAATGGTGGACCTTGAAAATGACTTAAGGTTTTCTCACTGTGCAGAATAGAGTCAAACACTGCTGCGGTTAAATATTTTATCCTTTGTTCTCCCTGCGTGATCTACAATAATAATCTGCTTTGTGTTGATATTTACTGCTGTGTTGCTGAAAATTACCTGAAAGAGAAGTTGGGGTGCTTCACTGGGCTGGAAAAAGTTTAGCTAAATCAGAAAGAAGGTCTAATTAAGCAAGTTTATTCTATATCAATAAAAGGCTAAGTTGACTCATGCATGTGCAATACATATAAAGCTCTCGCTGATTCCAATCTCAAGTATTTGTGTTGTGTTTCGATCTGTCATTGTCGATTGTGAATTTGGTTGACACTTCTATTACAGAGAAAGGGCAAATAGTGATATTAAAATATTTCCTCTAATTAATTTCCTTTCAATGTGCACAAATTCATGCACTGGGCCACTAGTACTATAATAATAGTTAAAAATGATGGTATCAAACACCCTTGAATTGTTCCAGAAAATCTGACTATCAAGTTTTATCATTGTAATGATAGCTTTGAGTATTATTTCTTTGTTACATGGCACTATGACTAATTTTTCCTAATCTAAGGACATTAAAAGCTTCATTTGCTTCATTGTGTAAATCATAAATAGACCATTTGCTAGAAATATAGTTTCCAAAATGTACTATATTCTGGAAAACTTGGGTTATTTCAGTAATTATTTGTAATCTTAAAGTTAATAAAATTTGCCTTTAAAGCTATCTGACCAGGCAACATTGGGTTAATTTTTAGAAAATGTATAAGATTTTCTTATTTTATTCTCAGTGTTTTTATTCACATTTTTGGTTGTTAATTAGCTAGCATTTTGGGGGGTGAGAGAGGGGAAACTACATTGTGAGAAAAAACAAAACAGTTTTAAAAGAAACAAATCTAAGGACAACCATGATATTGGAATTATCAGAAATAGGCTTCAAAATTATAATTACAAATATGTTCAAGGACTCTAAGAAGACTGTGATAAGTTAAGGATACATATTATAAGGCTGCATAGAGCAACTATTGAAAAACTAATGTAAAGAAATTTAGTTTGCAAGCCAAAGAGATATTAAAATAGAATACTGAAAAACAATCAACCAAACAAGTCAAGAAAGGAAAAATACAAAGAGGAAAAAAGAAACTTAAGACATTATGTGACAATTAGAAAATAGTTAATAAATTTTCAGACATTGCAAACATTATAAAAAACACACAATTATAAAGGTGATAAACTCTCCAATCCAAAGGCCTTGATTTTCAGACAGCAAGATCTAACTAAATATTGTCTGAAAGAGATGGACTTTAAATATAAAGATGATTATCTCTTGAAAGTAAAAAGATATTTTGACGTAGTCCCATTTGTTTATTTTTTCCTTAGTTTCCATTACCCTAGGAGCTGTATCGGTAAAGATGTTGCTACAACAAATGTCTGCTATTTTGCTGCCTATGGCTTCTTCTAAGATTTTTATGGTTTCTGGTCTTATGTTTAAGTCCTTTATCCATTTTGAGTTTATTTTTGTGTATGGTGTAAGTTGGTGGTCTAGTTTCATTTTTTTTGCATCTATCTGTCCAATTTCCCCAACACTATTTAATGCAGAGACTGTCTTGACTCCATTGTCAAATATTAATTGAGCATAATGGCTTGGGTTGAACTCTGGGTTCTCTGTTCTGTTCTATTGGTCTGTAGGTCTGTTCTTGTGCCAGTACCAGGCAGTTTTGAGAACAGTGGCTTATAGTATAGCTTCATATCTGGTAATGTGATCATTCCAACTTTGTTCTTCCTCAAGATTGCTGCATATATTCAGGGTCTTTTATTTATTCCAGATTAATTTTTGGAGAGCTTGTTGTAGGTCTTTGAAGTATGCTTGGTATTTTAATGGGGATTGCATTTAATCTGTAGATTGTTTTGGGTAGTATGGACACTTTGATGATGTTGATTCTACCAACCCATGAACATGGTATGTTCTTCCATTTGTTTATGTCTTCCTCTATCTCATTTTTCAGCATCCTGTAATTTTCTTTAAAAAGCTTCTGCAAAGCAAAAGAAATCATCAACAAAACAACAAGAAAACCCACTGCATGGGAGAACATATTTCCCAATGTTATCTCTGATATGGATTTAATCTCCAAAATTTATGGGTAACTCATACAACTTAAAAAAGGAAGATAAATAACCCAATCAAAAAATAGGCAAAGAACCTAAATAGACACTTTTCGAAAGAGGACATACAGAAGGCCAAGAGACATAGGAAAACATGCTCAAAGTCACTAATTATCTGAGAGATGCAAATCAAAACGACAATGAGGTGCCATCTCACACCTGTCAGAATGGCTATCATCACCAAATCAACAAATGACAAGTGCTGGAGAGGATGCGGAAAAAAAAGTACCCCTTGTGCACTGCTGGTGGGAATGCAGACTGGTGCAGCCACTATGCAAAACAGTATGTAGTTTCCTCAAAAAAGTAAAAATGGAACTGCCTTTTGACCCAGTAATCCCACTTCTAGGAATATATTCAAAGAAAACAGAAACACCAATCAGAAAGGATATAGGCACCCCTATGTTCATAGGGGCACAATTTACAATAGCTAAGATTTGGAAACAGCCTAAGTGCCCATCAACAGATGAGTGGATTAAAAACCTGTGGTACATCTACACAATGGAATACTATGCTGCTCTAAAAAAGAAGGAATTTTTACCATTTGCAACAGCATGAATGGACCTGGAGAGCATTATGCTAAGCGAAATAAGCCAGTCAGAGAAAGATAAATATCACATGATCTCACTCATTTGTGGAATATAATGAACAACATAAACTGATGAAAAAAATAGATACAGAGACAAAGAAGCATCAAGCAGGCTGTCAAACTTCAGTAGGAAGGCAGGGAAAGGTAGGTGGGGCAGGGTAAGAGATCAACCAAAGGACTTGTATGCATGCATATAAGCCTAACCAATGGACACAGATACTGGGACGGGTGAGGGCATGTGCCGTGGGATTGGGGAAGGCCAGAGGGAGGTCAATGGGGAAAAAAGAGACATATGTACTACTATTTGTAATACTTTAAACAATAAAAAAAGAAAGTAAAAAGATAAAAAATACATAAAAGAAAAAGAAAGCATAGCAAGCTGGAGTGGCTACATTAATATCAACTAAAATAGACTTCAGAAAAGGATTAGTACTAGAGATAAAATCGGACATTTCAAAATGGTTAAAGGATCAATTAATCAGGAAGACATAACACTCATAAATGTGTATCTACCTAATAACTGAATTTTGAAATACATAAAGCAAAATTTGAGAAAAAATAAGGTAAAAATAGACAAATCCAAAGTAATGATTGGAGATTTTAACCTTTCTCTCTGAATAATTAATGGAATATTTGGGAAACAAAATAAGTAAGGATATAGAAAATGTGGGCAACATTATTAACCAACATGAACTAATTGATATGTATGATATTTATAGCATCTACTAGAGGCCCGGTGCATGAAATTCATGCACTCAGGGGGGTCTCTCAGCCTGGCCTGTGCCCTCTCGGAGTCTGGGAGCCCTTGCGGGGGATGTCCGGGCCTAAGCCAGCATTTGGACATCCCTGTGAGGGCTCCTTAGCGCTGCCTCGGAGGTGGGAGAGGCTTCCACCACTGCCGCTGCACTCGCCAGCTGTGAGCCGGGCTTCTGGTTGAGCGGCGCTCCCACTGTAGGAGCGCACTGACTAGCAGGGGGCAAATCCTGCATTGGGAGTCTGCCCCTGGTGGTCAGTGTGCATGATAACAACCAGTCATTCTGCCTTTCAGTAAATTTGCATATTAGCCTTTTATTATATAAGATTCTTTTAATATACAAATAAGTCATGGATAGTATTTAATCAAATTGCAGAAAATACCATACAAATAATATTTTTATAACAAATATATTATTGTTAATCTACTTTATAGGAGTTATTTTATATGAAGATTTAATATTATTTGATGTTCTAGTTTCTCAGTAAGATGAAGTCTAGCCATAATGTGGCAACTGTGTTATATTTCTCAGTGTAGCATATAAGCTGTATGTGGTAGTTATTTGATAGATATTGTTGAGTTTTCAGTTCATCCCTCAAAATCAATTAATTGTCTATACTTGTTTTGATCACTCTTTGTCTGAAGATGGGAAAATAATAGGTTCCACCACCCTTAATCTTTGATGATATATTTGCAATTCTTCAGGACTATAGTATTGCTTCTAATTTAAAATCCTATTGGCAGGGTAGGGTTTGCAGTTTTAAGGTCTTCCATCTGGCCAGTCTTGCCATATGTTTTCGTCAATGATCAAGGGATTGTCAGAATTCTTTCAGATGCTGGGTAGAGATATCTCATTTTAAAAAGTAGAAATTGACCATTAATAAGTCTGAAAACCTATTGAATTCACTATGAGCTGAACTTGTACCAAAATTCCATTTATTACATAGTCTTCAGATGGCAATTTTGGTAATCTGCATTTAGTGTCAGACACCATATCTAATAGACATAGAAAACCTGAGTTTCCCCCCTTTTCCCAGTATAGACTTAGCCTGGTGAATACTGCCAGGTATGTTAGAAGAAAATTCAAAGTAGTATTTACTGCACATACGTTTAATGTAATTGTAAGTCCGTCCAGATCTGACCTCCCTTTCAATCCATGAATAGTGGGTCTCTAAACTAGCATAGACATGGAAATTGATTATAAAGATGATATTCTCCATTATGGAAGCTGCTGTAGACTTCTGTTTTCCAGTTCTGAGTTTTTCTGATCATATAAATTGAAAACAAATATAGTTGACCATTTCACAGATTTCTAGAGAACTAGTCATCTTCATCACTACTCCATCTCTACTGATAATTTCAGTAATCAAAGTTCACAATTGCAAAGCTAAAAGGATTTTTCCATTCTAAGATCATTTTATGAACAATATTATTTGTTCTTAATATTATCCCCCATAATGGCAACCTCTACACCATCAACCTGTCTGGAGAGGACAGCCACTTCTAAGTTTCTAAAAATTCTAATGTCCCTTGAATTAGTTCATCCCTTCTGCCTTATTAAAAACTGCTCACTAATAGCATCTGGTGGATTCTGAAGCGATCCTATATAATAAAGAGGTAATATGTAAATTAACCCTCACACCCTCACAAGATGGCTTCCTATGACCAGGCCGGCAGGGGGGTTGGTGAGAAATTATCAAGTGACTGAACAGCAGGATGATGGGGTGACCAGGTCGGTGGGGGGGGGGCAGTTGGGGGTGAACAGGCCAGCAGGGGGGCAGTTAGGGGCAACCAGGCCGACATACAGAGGCAGTGAGGGGCAATCAGGCCAGCGGGAGGGGGGGAAGTTAGGGGCGACCAAGCAAGCAGGCAGGTGAGTGATTAGGAGCCAGCAGTCCAGGATTGTGAGAGGGATGTCCGACTGTCGGTTTAGGCCCGATCCCCTGGATCGGGCCTAAACCGGCAGTCGGACATCCCCTGAGGGGTCCCGGATAGGAAATGGTGCAGGCTGGGCTGAGGAAACCCCCACCCCCCCAACCCACCAGCGCAAAATTTCCGTAACAAGGCCTCTAGAAAGAAATAAGGTTGGTCCTACAAAATGTAAGCTTGGGGAGGAAATTGGGAAGGCACCATAATTTGGGGTTCCATAACAGGAAAAAAACTATTCCAATACTTGCGCAAATCTTATTCACTATATCCACTACAAAATACGGAATCTTAGCCTTCTAGTTTATAAACACCATCTGAATCCCCTTTATTCCCATTCCCTTTAGAACTCCCCTTCCATTCCATATATGGGAATTAAAGGATAATTGTGATCCTAATCCTGACTCCTTATTTGTAATAGCAACCCTACTATTTCCCGGTAAAGAACAAAACCACCTAGGTGCTTATGAAACCCTTGTGTGATGTAACTTACATTCCCACCTTTTCAGGTCTGTTCCTTGCCATACCATCCCCTTCTCTCCTGGATCTAGCCATCCTGGGTGACTATTTTTAAATTAAATTTATTGATGTGACTTTGAATAATAAGATTGTATAGCTTTCAAGTGTAAAATTCTATGATACATCATTTGTACATTGCATTGTGTGCCCACCACACAAAGCCAAATCTTCTGTCACCATATATTTGACCTTTTTTACCCTTTACAACTTCCCCAACCTCCTTTTTTCTGGTAACCAACACAGTGTTGTCTGTGTCCATAAGTTTTTATTTATTGAACCCCAAAGGCAAGAGAAATAAAGGTAAAAATAAATGAATGGGACTAGATCAAACTACAAAGCTATGGTTCCATCCAGTTGGCATAGCTCAGTGGTTGAGCATCGACCTATGTACCAGGAGGTCATGGTTTGATTCTCAGACAGGGCACATGCCTGGGTTGTGGGCTTAATCCCCAGTGGGGGCATGCAGGAGGCAGCCTATCAATGACTCTCTCTCATCATTTGTTTCTATCTCTCTCTCCTCCCTTCTCTCTGAAAGTAATAGAAATAAATAAATAATAAATAAATAAATAAATAAATAAATAAATAAAAGGTATGGTTCAGTCAACATACCCAGCTGAGGTTTGGGCCACCAGCCATGTGAATGAGTCATCTGAGATCTACTGCCCAGTCAAGACTTCAGATGACTACAACTATGTACAAGATCTCAAAAAAGAACCGCTAGGGAGTCCAATCAAAACACAAAGTGTGAAAGATAATGATAAATTAATTGCTGTTTTAAAGCACTATGTTTTGTGATAGTTTATTACCCACCAATGTATAACTAGAGCAGAATTTGATACCTAAAAGTGGAGTACTGCTACAAGAATTTCAATAATATATGGCATTGGCTTTTGGGTTGGGCAGAGAGCAGAGGCTCGAAGGTCCACAAAAAGACTATTCATGTGACTGAAATGACAGTGAGCAGAAAAGTTGACTCATATACATAGTGGTGGCTCTTCCTGTAAGGAATAAAATTCAATTTTCCCTGGGTAATAATTCTGATATATAAATTAATATTCAGTAACTATTTATAATGTGTTATACTATATACCAATGTTAATATGAATATCATATTTATTTTACAGAGTAACCCATGCGGTGTCATTTTTATATTATTTTATTACCCCTTTTTTTACAAACAAATTATGGGCTATTAAATTTAAATATCTTATCTAAAGGTAAACACCTATTAATTAGTGGCAGATCAGAGATCCATACCCAGGTTGTCTGGGACCAAAGGTACGCTTATTACTACTACATAATGTGACACGTGACTAGAAGGATATCACTATTTCCCTACAAGCAAAGAGGTTTGTCTTTCTTGGGAGAAGTAAGGTAGGGAAGATTATTGAGTAACCCCTAGAAACAAATACCAAGTCTGGTAAGTTTTCTTCCCTTTCTTTCCCTAAAATGGTAGGTCTGTGCTTGCCTTACTAGGAAGTGATGCCATTGTATACTACCAGCTCATTAAGTAACCCAGCCTCTTGAAAGGAAGAGGCAGGTAACTGAACCAATGGCAGTTCTAGTAGTCACTGTTTTCTCTGTGTAGACTCTCCCGTTTCTAGAAAGTCCTTTGCACCAGGGCCAGCTTCTATTACCCATATGTAATAAGACCATATTCAACCTCTATCCTGGAGCTGCTGAAATGTGTATTAGCCCTGTTGTATTAAGAAAAAGTCATGTCAGGGGAAGGTTACAATTTCTATCTTTATTTTTACATGTACCTTTCGTCCATTTTCTAAACATACGATGTGATTATCTATAGCTTCTTAGGTACTTGACTGCTATACAAGCAAAGAGCAGATCATTTTGAAAACCACTGATACAGTGAAATGCTATATCTCTCAAATTATTAATGTAGTTTAGAACTGTTAAAATATCAAAAAAAAATCAACAAGTATCATACTGTCTTCATCTCTGTTACCTCCAAATAGGTGTAACAGGATCTTATTTTGTTTTCACAGTGATAGGTAGATGCACTCAGTCTAGCAAAAAATCTTTGATATTAATGGCCAGTGGATAGAGCCACTTATTTTCCAGTAGTATATAAATTTATTCTATTTTCATATTACTTTATTACATTATCAAATATAATTATTTCAACAAGCTTATGAATGGGTGTCCTTATCCACATTTTAACATGCAAATACACTAAAACTCACTGTGGCTAAGATGTTCTAGATCAGTGATGACAAACCTTTTGAGCTCGGCATGTCAGCATTTTGAAAAACCCTAACTTAACTCTGGTGCCGTGTCACATATAGAAATTTTTTGATATTTGTAACCATAGTAAAACAAAGATTTATATTTTTGATATTTATTTTATATATTTAAATGCCATTTAACAAAGAAAATCAACCAAAAAAATGAGTTCACGTGTCACCTCTGACACGCATGTCATAGGTTCGCCATCACTGTTCTAGGTCTTAGAGCCAAGAAGTGGCAAAGTCCTTGAGGAGATACTACCTGCCACACATATTTCTAAAAAAGAGAAGTGTGCATCATAGAAAAAACTGCTTTGATAGACAGAATTTTTTAGTTTAAATATCTGCTTAGTACTTCACAGTTTATATAATCTTAGTCTCTTTTAGACTTAATTATCATCTATAATAGAGGCAAATTACCATGTTGAACTCAATGATTCTCTAACAGACAACAACACCTGAAAATCAAAATACCCCAATAAACAATTTATTTGAAATCTTATATTCATTTTCCTTCCAATTTGTTAAGGCATAGCAGTCCCCATGAGATAAGTTTGACTCTTTTCTCACCTTCATTTTTAATGTTACCAAAAAATATTAATTCTAACACTAAACTATCCAATATTCTAGATTTGTTTGTTTGTTTGTTTGTTTATTTATTTATTATTTATTTATTTATTTATTTATTTATTTATGTTTTCAAAAATAGTTACCTACTCTCTGAATAACTATAATTACCTCCTTATTGCTCCCAGGCTAGAAATGCTGTCAAAATAATGTTTCTGAAGCCATTACTTTAACAAACTGGCCATAGCCACATTTCAATTCTACATTCTAGTGAATATGTTTCTTTCAGTGAAGCAAAAGTGAGGCATTCTCTATTACAGCCTGCTCTTCTACTGTGTTCTGTTTTATTGTAAAAATTAATTTTTACTAATTGTATTAAAACATTACTGAGCTCTGCCTTGAACTAAAATGATTTGAATATAAACTTCTACTGAGCATACAACACCATAAATAACGCTGCATTACTGTTTCCTGAAGTCCTTAAACATTGTGTGAGTCAAATTTGTTGAAGATTATTTTTCTCCATAATTGTTATCTTTGACATATATTTTCATTTTCAAAACCTTTTATAAGTCCCCTCCGGTCTCCTTATTCTGGAAAGATTCATTGGTAAGACTACACACGTGAATCTGAGGATGCATCAAGCAACTTCCAGTAAAGCCCAGGAAACAAATTAAGATTTGACTTTGAGGAATATCACCAGTCAAACCTAATTCTAGAACTGGGCATGTAAGACCCTTCTTGTTTCTTCGGGGAGACTCTCATTGTCAAGCCTGAAATGATGAAGTGTTGGTCGCTGTGAAAAGAAGTTCATGCATCTTGAGTTTTAGGCGGAAAGTGGCCATACATATGCATCAACTTAGTCATAATTTTCTTATTGTGTGTCCCCCATTTGATTTTTTATCATCTGAGTGTACAATGTTTTGCTTAAGTATGTCTACAATCTAAGTCATAAATCAAAGCACATGTGCTCCCCTGTAAAAATTCAGTGGCATTACAAAAACTGAGATAATTCAAGGAATTATAAAATTTCTGTCTCAGTAATAAATGGTTAGTGGTTTGACCTTTGGTTGGTGTAATGTTTAATTGATTTAATAATTATTATTTATGACTTTATACTAACTAGGTTTCCATTAGGATTTTCTTCTTAAGATACTTTAATGATTTAATATTATGAACCAATTAGCAATTTAGACTAAATAAATCTAGCCATATTGGATTCTAAATTGTACTGGAAACATGTTAGACATTTAGCATGATACACTGTTAAAAAGAAATTGGAAGTTTTAGAGTAGGATCATTTTAAAAATTATATTTGAATTACCATATTTCTAAACTAAAATCATAGGAAAATGAAATTGAAATGTAGACAAGATAATATATAAAAGGGAAATTTAACAACTTAATAATGCAATTATTCCATGCACTTTATGATAAAATTTTTTAAAAGAGTATGTTTGTGTACATTAGATTATTTATAGTACCTGCATTGATAATCTCTCAAATTATTAATGTAGTTTAAATCTGTTAAAATATTTTAAAAAATCAACATCATGAGATGCTAATATACTTACTTCGTTTCCAGTTTGTGACTGATTCTATTTTTGGCTGTTATTTATTTGTGAAACTATAGAATCAGCACCTGTAATTCATCCTAGTATTCTCTAAGTTGTACAGTTAAAGAATGAATATAATTTGCTGCAGATCCATTTATAGTGTCACAATGATTTATTTTCCTCTTTAGCATAAAATTCATATTTTTAATGTGAGCCAAACCTTTAAAATGAAAAGAAAATAAGCTGTTGTTCCCTGTGGTCAATTCCTAAAGTATTAATGGAATATCTAGATGTTCTCCCTAAAGTAGCAGACCCAGCGAACTTCAATTGCCTCTGATGCCTTAGACCAGACTAGCATTTAAACCCAAATCACTTAGGCCTTATTTGGAAAAGGGGTAACAACACTTCAACAAAGTTCTCAAGGATTTAATAGATCTGTTTTCAAGTAAATCATAGTTAATGGCTATACCATATACCAAAAAAGTGTGTTTAATACACTAAATCAAGCATGTATTTGCATAAATATTTGTTACATTTGTTACATTTCAAGACATTCTTGAACATTTTAGCAAAAATATTAGCAGAAGTGTGCCCCAAATTATTTAATGCAAAAAAAAATAGATCACTGATGGCATACTTGAACTGTTCAGCTATTGTGAACTAAAGTTAGCTGAGATGGCAATGCTTAGACATTTTAAATGTCTAAAACTTATTTTAAAACTTTAGGAAAAGAGGCATGTGGTAGGACTTCGACTTTCAATTCTAAACTATAAAGAGCTTAGGAGTGGTCATTCTCATCCTTACAAGGAGCAAAAACCTGGGAGACTGAAAATCAGTGACTTTTTTTTGGATCCATAAGATAACTGAGGTCTCGGGGGCAAATTGCCGCCCTGAAATGCGGGGAGAAAGGTGAATCACAACTGAGATCTGCTTACCGAGAGAGGAAGCTGCTAGGGCCCTCCGTCAGCAGGAACATTAAATGGAAATTTTGAAAAATTGCTGCACAATGAGTGTGGACTAACATGAGAGTGAAAAATTCCTGGTGGCCTCAGGCTATGGGGCCCTTCCTTTCATGAGCTTTCCTTCCATGAACTCCATCACATTGTTACGGTGAAGATCTAACAAGACCCACTGCATCCACCAGGATAAGGAGGAAGAGTAACATTGTGAAACATGTCCAGAGCATTCACCATAACAAAGGGCTACCCTCTTTGGATATGTTTTGTCAGAGCACAATTTTGAAATTATGAACTCTTACTCCAACTGGGAAAGGAATTCTTCCAAAGTATAGGCCCCAGTAGATTTATTATCTCACCCATAGGGAAAAAATATTAGCATGGTTCACGATATCAAGCAAGAAGACTGAGAACATTGAAATCAGGAAAATGAGGAGGGTGGGAAGCAGAAACATTTATGAAGTCCAGAGACTCAGGAACACTGAAAGATGGACACTTAATTGGATTTTAGAATTCTTCCACTCCCCCACACTATCACCACACCAATGCTCCTTCTCTGGTAGATTATAGCTTAAAGAACTGCAAGGGGAAATAAATAATAGGATATTACAGGAATTCAAAGCCCCTGGCACCTACAGCTGCAGCAAACATTAAACATAACCCAACTCCTAGTCCTATTAACATAAACACACTAAAAACCTATTTACTTCAGTTCCTATTATCCAATATAAACCTATACATTAATATCCAATACTTTTGTTGGTCTACAACAAAAAGACCTGCCAAAAGGTAAGAACAAATGTTGTCTGAAAAGACAAAGCAATCACCAGAAACAGAATCTGATGTGACACAGATGCTGGACTTAGGGTATTTAAAATAATAATGATTAGTATTTTAAAGGCTCCAATGAAAAAAAAGTAGACAACATGCAATAACAAATAGGTAATATTAACAGAGAGATGAAGACTACAACAAAGAATCAAAAGTAAATGCTAGAAATAAAAGACACAATGAGGAAATTAAGAATACCTTAGATAGGCTCATCAGTAGATGACACAACTGAGGAATCAGTAAATTTAAAGGTATATCAATAAAAGTTCTCAATCTACCAACAGTAAACTATAATGTAAACTACAGACTTTGGGTGATGATGCTTCAATGAGCATTCAAATATTATGACAAATGTACCATTGTGGTGTGTGATATAGATTACGGGAAAGGTTGTATGCATCTAAGGTAAAGTGTATGTAGGAATTCTGTGTATCTTCCTCTAAATTTTGCTGTGAAACTGAAACTGTTCTAAAAAATAAAGTCTATATATAACAACTTCCCAAATTGAAGTACAAAGAGAAAAAAAATGTAGAACAATTTTAAAAGTTGTATATATATATATATATAATTGTAATGATGAAAGACAAAAAAAGAATGAAACAAAAAATAATTTTAATAATGATGGCTGAGCACCTATTAAAATTAATGGCAGTTACCAAAACACATATTATGAAATTTCAGAGAACACCAAGCAGGATAAATACCAAACAAAAGAGAAAATAGTGGAAGAATCAAAAGAAAAAAAGGACAATATTTGTAGTAGAGTTTTCATTAGAAGCCAGGCAAGAAGAAAGTTGGTCAAAATATTTAATAGTTGGAAGAAAAAAGCATGCCAACCTAAACTTTATATCTTGTGAAATTACTCTTCAAAAGTGAAGGAGAAATGAGTCAATGGAGGGGAATTGGGGACATCTATAATACTTTCTACAATAAAGATAATTTTTAAAAAAGACATCCTCAGACTAATCATTTTCAACCAAATTGCCCTTCATGAAATGTTAAAAGATCTTTAAGCACATAAAAAATGATTTTAAAAAACCCACACAGAACTTTAATCTACATAAATAAGAGAATATCAGAAAAGGAACAAATAAAGAAAAATAAAATATTATTACATTTGTATTTCTAAATGATCTAAAAGATAAAAATTTGCTTAAAGTAATACTATTAAGATGTATTGGGTGATTTTAGCATATGGGTAAGTGGAATAAATGATACTAATTGCTATAGACTAAATTGTGTCCCCCTAATATTAATGTTAAAGCCCTAAATCCAATATGACTTATTTGAAGATAGGGCCTATAAAAAGGTAATTAAGGCTAAATAAGGTACCAAGGGTAAGCTCTGATCCAATCATATTAGTGACCTTATCAGAAGAAACATTGGAGAGCTTTGGATCTCTCTGGCTATGGAGACACATCAAAAAGGCAGCCATCTATATAATAAGAGGTAATATGCAAATTGACCATCATGCCCTCGCACAAGATGGCCACCACAAGATGGCCAGCAGGGAAGAGCAGTTCTGGGCGATCAGGCCAGAAGGAGAGGGCAGTTGGGGGGGACCAGCAGTTGGACATCCCCCGAGGGGTCCCAGATTGGAGAGGGTGCAGGCTGGACTGAGGGACACCCCCCCTGCCCCAGTGCACGAATTTCATGCACCAGGCCTCTAGTCCTATATAACAAAAGGCTAATATGCAAATCAACTGAACAGCGGAATGACTGGTTGCTATGATGCGCATTGACCACCAGGGGGAAGATGCTCAATTCAGGAGCTTCCCCCTGATGGTCAATGCGCTCCCACAGAGGGAGCGCCACTCAGCCAGAAGCCAGCCTCACAGCTGGCAAGTGCTGCGGAGGTGGTGGGAGCCTCTCTCGCCTCTTCAACAGCACTAAGGATGTCCGACTGTGGCTCCTGGACTTTGAGAGGGTGAAGGCAAGGCTGAAGGACCCCCACTGCCCCTCGAGTGCACAAATCTTGTGCACCAGGCCTCTAGTTTATATATATATACAGGCCAGAAAGAAAGCTCTCACCAAAAACCAAATTGGCTGGCACCTTGTTCTCGAACTTCCCAACCTCCAGAACTGAGAGAGAAAAAAAATTGTTATTTAAGCCATACAATCTGTGGTATTTAGTTTTAGCCTCCCAAGCAGGCTAACACAGTAATATTGCAAGCAACAACAAAAATTGGCAATTCTCTGAGTACCTGTATTACATTTAAAGTGGTATAGTATTACTTTTAAAGCTTTTTTATTGATTTTTAGAGAGAGAGGAGGGGAGAGGGAGAGAGAGAAACATGGATGTTAGCATAAAACATCAATGGATTGCTCCTACATGCCCCCTACCAGGGATCAAGGAATCAAGCCCACAACCTGGGCATGTGCCCTGACCAGGAACTGAACCAACAACCCCAAGGCCTCAGAAGAAAGAAGATATTGACTGTCTTTGAGGAGTGGGCTTCCAAGGCCAGAATTTGATTTTTCTGATGATGTTACAGCAAAAAGCTGTAACTGGGAAAGAGAACCATTGTGAAAACTCCCTGAGACCAGAGGTGAGGCAGGAAAGGCCTCCAAGGAGGTGTGAGGATCCCATTCCCCCTCTCAGGCAGCCTTACAAGCTGGACTGGGGCAAACCTGAAGGAGGAGCAAACGGGCATCCGCTCGCTGGAGAAGACCATTACACAAAAGAGAGAAGAATGAACTGACCAGAATTTGTGACAACCTCATTTCCAAGATGTAGAAGATCTGATGTGGAAATCAGGAACTGGGAAAGAAGAGAAAAAATTAACTCCAAACTACAATCTGTTCCTATAGAGATAAAAAATCTGACTATATTTACATTTTTTTTGTTTTAAATAGATAATAATACAGTTCTTTACAGTGTATGACTTACTACAGTTTATCTTGATTATCAGAGAGATGCTATGAGATCCAGAGTTTATTAACTTTGCTATAGATTTCTATGAAAATCAGGGTAAGAGGCAGAACTTTAGTAAATAGTAAAGTTTAAAATAATAAAAAAGCTTGGCTCTTGGCTTAGAGCAAGATCCTAATATTTTCACAATTTTTCTTTATACTAATTTAAAATGGAAGAATAAAAGGGGGGATGATGCAAAAAAAAGTAGATAATAATAAAAAGCTAAAAAAATTTTTAAATAATAAAAAAAAGAACTAATTTAGAACTGAGAAAACAGGCCTGTCTTAAGTGAAGAATTTAAATTTGTTACATGCGGACAATATAACATATTTTAATTATTTTAGAGGTCCAGGGAAATACAGCATATTTCTGCTAATATGAACCACATGATCTAACTAATTTGTGTAATATAATGAACAACATAAACTGATGAAAAAAAATAGAACCAGAGTCACAGAAACATTGAACAGACTGTCCAACTATGAGGGAAGGCAGGGGAATGAGAGGATAAGAGATCAACCAAAGGACTGGTATGCATGCGTATGAGCATACCCAATGGACAGAGACAGTAGGAGGGTGAGGGCATGTGCTAGGGGGTGGGGGCGGCTGGGGAGAGGTCAATGGAGGAAAAAGGAAACTCATATACTACTTTAAACAACAAAGAATTTAAAAATAAATAAATAAAAACACCGTGTCTGATAAACCCAATGCCTCACATTATTATTTTTCCGAGCCTTCTTTTCTTTCCTTCTACTAAATCTCACTTATGATACTTTGTTGTCTTATGAGTTTTCTGATTTCCTATGAGAGGGTTGACATTTTCTGAAATGGTGAGCAGGTGAATTATTTGGGGTCTGTGTGGAAATGGGTTTCTCCAGGCAGGCTCTGCTTTTGCTTCTCCCAGGAAATCGGGGCCACTATCGGTCACTTCAAACTAAGTACAAAGCTTGAGGTTTTCAAGATAATTAGGTGGTGAAATTTCATGTTATGGCTGGCTTGTGGTTATTGTTCCCCTTCAATTTTTTTTTTAATCAAGTTCTGAAGTCAGCCTAACAACCTAAATTTTTAAAGTTTTCCTCTACTTCATCTCACATTTACTCTCCAATTTATTATAGTCAGTGTCTTTCTTTCCCCCCAATTATTCTGAAACTACACTCAAGGAAATCAATAAATTTTATATTCAAAGCCACTGGCTTCTTTTTAATGTCATTATTTCACTTCATTTAACACTGTATATCACTTTTTCCATGTCTTCTGTATGGTAATTTTTCTTCCTCCTCCTAACAACCATCTCCTTATCTCTACCCAATATTCTCCACATTCCTCACTCTTTTCCTGATTGAAATTTTTTTTCCCAATGCACAATATTTGTTCTAACCCTCTTCTTAATTTTTTATGTTTTTTTTTCCTCAAATTTCCCCTTTATTTCTTGGCTTCAGATACTAACTACAATTTCATTTCACTACTACAGATTCATAGTCATAATAGCCAAGTGTATTTTAACTATTCATTAGATTTCTATCTAGAGTTAAAATATACCAGTTCACTCTTTTTAAACCCTGTCTCTTCTCCTTACTTTCAATAATAACAATAATAATAACTGGCACATATGTATTACATATAATCTGCCAAATATTGCTCTCAGTGCTTCAGATATATTAATCTAGTCGATCATCTTAAAAAGAACCCTATAATGTAGGGGTTATCATTATTTCCTCTTTACAAAATGATGGAGCTGGAACACAGAGAAATTAAATTATTTGCCTAACGTCACACAGCCATTTAGTGGTTGATCACTATAGCTTTAGAATCCTGTCTTGATTGATACTCCCATAACCAGCTAGTTAATACTACTTTCTTCTTCCCAGAAACATATATACATGTGTAAGCTCTGTCTAAACTCTCCCATTAGCCAAACTGTCACATATCATAGTAATCAATAAAAATAAATTAAATAAACCCTAAGTCCTTAATTCTTACTGCTAGATTAATTAATGTGCTAGAGGTAATTAAATCAGCATAAATACAGCTAAATTTTATGAAAAAGATCAGAAAATGTTATGCCCATTAATAACCTCTGTAGCTATTCAAGCAAATATAAAGCAATAAGGATAATTAAATCTCGTGCTTCGGGGAGCGAGTAGCTTTGCTTAAGGAACAGGAAGGAAAATAGGCCTCTATTGTCTGCCCAAGGGATAATAGTGGAAAAACTGACGAGGTATATTAATGGGGGAGTAGAAAGGCTAACATCTGCTGTTTTCTGAAATATCAGAGCTTTGGCTGAGGTAGAATTAACTGATTCATATCTGATATTGAATTATAATAACTTTCATTTACAACATGATGGAAACAAGCTGTTTTGATTTAATTTTAGTTTTAATTTACTAACTACAGAACAAAAAATGCTATCTCTTAAGTGCACCAAATATTACATTTTAGCAGTGCCTGGAAGGAAATGCTTCTAATGATTTTTAATTTTTGTTTTCAAAATTAATTTCAATAATATTGAGTTCTCAGAGCAAAAGTTTACTTTTATTCCCATGGTTCCTTCACTGGCCTGAATCTGAATTATCAATGGACTATTGCAGGCAGCAGAAATAAACATGATGAGTCTGAAACACCAAACCAGTTACAGAGCAAAATGCTTAGTTACAAATCATAAAAACTGTAGTATTTTTAATCCTTTAAGAATAAAGATGATCTAATATTGTCAGCAATTACCTTAGTAGACTGTATAGAAAATTTAATGCCTGAAAAATACATTTCTAATTTTAAATACCTGCTTGCAAAGTTACTAATCTACCTACCTTAGTGGTCTCATATACTCATAGCAGTGAGTTTTAATAGGTTGAAAAACTCTAATTTCAGTTCTCAATTTCAGGTTGTGAGTATACTTTTATTTTAATACCTTCCTAAAATTTAATTTTATTCCTATCTGCCCTCATTTTTCTTTTTTTTTTCATGTCTGGGCCTCTGGGCTGTGCCAATTTGCATATTTGAATTAATGCACCAAATAATGTTTGAAAGTCTAATCTTATTAAATGTCTTTAAATCCAACACTTCCCCAACTGATTAGACCTTATTAATTAACCCATATGTTATCACAACTTCATGCTGGATGTACTTGGTTGTCTCTGGGGGTCAAATGGGCCAACTGGTTTCCTTAAATAAACACTGTAGTGAGACTGGGAAATTTATATGTGTTAGATCTCCAAAATAGCTCATTTTCCCACTAACATGAGATTCCATGCATTATAGAATTTACTGGTTGACTAATTGTTTAAGAGTTGACAGTTGTTGAGCTTAAGATTTTTCATCTCATGTTTCCTCCCCTGAGTAAATCTTTGTCATAAGCAGTTTATAGAGGAGAGCAAAATGATTTATATGTTCCATATGCTACAATTGCCCTAATGGTAACTTCATTGGGAAGTACTGGGCCTAAGGAAAGTGGAAGGAAAAAACACTGATAGTTAACTATCTACACTAATGAAAGAGACACATGTAAATTGGTGTCACTCTGCTACACCCACCAGCCAATCAGAGTGCTATGCAAATTAACCCGACAAATATGGCAGTTAATTTGCATACACAGGCACAGAGTGAAGACTGAAGGCTGAAGACTGAAGAGGCTTGGCTTCTCCACTGTGGTGGCAGCAGAGAAGCCAAGCCTCGCTGTGGCAGCAGCAGAGAAGCCTAGCCTCGAGGCTTGGCTTCTCCGCTGCGGCCGGACCAAAAGCCTGGGTCCTGGGTGCCTGAGGAAAACCGGTGCCGGAAGCCAGGGGAAGGAAGGTCTATTGCACGAATCTTCATGCAACGGGCTTCTAGTAATAACATATTTAAATATTAACAGCATTTCTTTCAATAAATAAAGACATAACAATACTAGATGAGCAGAAAGGAAATAATATAAAAAATATAGATATATTATAAACCTTATGGAATATATTTATTTATTTTTTAAATATTTTTTATTGATTTCAGAGAGGAAGGGAGAGGGAAAGAGAGGAACATTAATGATGAGAGAGAATCAATGTTTGGCTGCCTCCTGCACCTCCCCTACTGGGGATCAAGCCTGCAACCCAGGCATGTGTCCTGACCAGGTATGAAACTAGAACCTCCTGGTTCATAGGTCCAAGATCAACACTGGCCAGGCTATTTATTTATATTTAAATGTATAAATACAGACAGTCCTTGGGTTATGTTGGACTCCATGTACATCGTTTTGTGGCTACATCGCTATCTTCCATTTATTTATAAAAAAAAAAGTTCTGTCATTTTGACATATGTACATATTTGCTTTATGTTTTTTATTATTCATTTACCACAAGTAAAGGTCAGAAATTGTTATCTTTCTTTTAAATTTTTTTTACTGTTTCACTTCATTTCTGCTGTGTATGTGCTCCATGTGAGGGACAGAGATGGGTTCCGACTTAAGGCGAAAATTGCATTAAGTCGCACAGTAGGAACGGATCTCAACGTAACCCCAGGACCTACTGTATATTTAAAATGGTCTGTGACTTGTCCTGTCAATTATATATAGGACATAATTAGTGATGAAATTAAGAAATAAACTACTATTATTTAGATGGCACAAGTCTCAGATGATACTTGGGTGATAATTTTCATAGCTATCTGAAGCTAAGAAATTGAAGTTGGGCCAAGTGCTACCATTATTCTAGAGGAAAGGAGATCTTCTGAGTGAAATAGCTAAGATAAAACATATGAACATCGCCCCAAGGGACAAGCCCTGGTGCATCCCTGTACCCTGTACATCTAGATAAACATATTTATGGAATAATTACTAGACTTTACCATCTATGAAGGTCTCCTAATCCATGAAGCTCAAGAGAGGATTTGGAGCAAGCCCACTTGCCTACCTATTCTTAATAGATGGAAATCCATGGGTCCCTTTAGCCATGGTGTGGATGGGAATACTTGACAGTATAGATTCCAAAACCACATCACTTCTAAACCTCTGAACATGGATCTTAGGTAGAGACAGTCCAGTGCAAGGTTCATGTGTTTATCATAACTGCTCAGTAATATTAACCTACTAAAATTCATTTTTGCTTCTTTTAGTAACAGATGTAACCAAAACAATTTTATTTACCTGTAAAAGTTAATAATAGCTTATTATGTACAATCAGGGTTTATGATGCAGACTTGCCCTCCACCACTGACCCCAACCTTGAGTGTGGTTGTAGCTGTTTCTGTGTGTGGTAAGAGGCTCTGGCCAGTGTGTGAGGTTCAGTTGGTTAAGCATCATCCCATGCAAGGGAAGGTCTCAGGTTTCATTCCCAGTTATGCACATGCCAGGATTGTGAGTTCCAACCCCAGTTGGTCTCTCTCTCTCTCTCTCTCTCTCACTCTCTCTCTCTTTCTATTTTTCTCTTCTTCCCTCCCTCTCTTTCCCTCTCTCTCTCCCTCTCTCTCTCTACATTCCTCTACATTCCTCCCCCTCTAATTTTTTTGAAAAAATTTCTTTATAAAAAAAGGAAAGATTAGATCCTTTTTAAAACTTGTGATATATTTCTGAAAAATGGTTCAATGTTGGCTATGAAGGACTATTGTAATAATTACAATACAGTGATAAATAGGGCACTACAAGTGCTGTTACAGCATTTTGTTGTACAAAAGAATGTATTTGAACAATTATTTCCAAAAATAAAAACTAAAAAAACTAAAATTAATATTGCAAAACTACTATATCTGTGTAGCAAATGAAAATTCTTAACAAATGAATATTTTCAAGAAAGATTTTAAAGAGGAAAATCTTGCCTAAAACATTTTATTAATATACTATAGCAATTAATATGCTCTTTTCTTCACAATTTATATTATGTTCTTCTTACAATTAGTAATACCAAAGTTTAATAACCAGAATTTATAGTTGAAATTAGCAGATATCATTAGTGTAGCTGTACATGTAGATCATTATGTCATTAAAAATAGGATATCCCAACAGCCTAAATTTCTTTGTTAATGGTGGAATTATAGATAAGAGAAAAATTATAGTTGGAATATTTCATTAGCTTTCAAAACCTTTGTGTCATCGTGACTGTTTATTGCATCAATAAAAATGTGCCCAAAATAGGTATAAGTAAATTAAAACTGGTAATTCAGTTGAAAACAACATGGACCACAATATATTGAGTCATTATAGTGTGCCAAATCTGTGTTAGAGATTTGCATATAATATACTGTATACTAATTACAACAATATTAGGTACGTATTATTATTATCATTTTAAATATAAAGTATGACCAAGAGTTAGTATTTAAAATCTTATTTTAGCTACTCAATATACTCTTAACCACTAGGCTATGATTTCTTGCTAAGCTATATATTTAGGGGTTATGATCATGTAATCCTGCAAGCATCTACTTCTTTCTCCTTTCATCACCATAGGAATTGCAAACATTTCACCCAGTTATTAAATAGAGCACAAAGTCCAGGATCTCATGATCTGAGTGAGGTCTAGAAGCAATGTGTCTTGATCTGAAGAACTGTGAACTAAAACATCAAATTGTCTGTCATATAATGGTCATATATAGAGACACGGGAAAACTGCAACAAATACTCCTCCTTAAAAAGGGAAGAAAAGGAGGTACTTGGCAGTCACTGATCCATGGCAATTCTGTAATCCCACTAGGTATTACCTGGAGATAGAAAATATTTCTTGACGTAAGTTCTGGTAGTAGCTCCATAGGTTCTCAGCTCTGCCTTCTGGGAGGTTTTTTGTTTGTTTTGTTTGTTTTTTGAATCAACTTCCCTTGCCAATTATGAAGAGAGGACCGGAGAATATGTCCTTTTTGGCAACCTGTTAATTACTTACAGAAATGTGAGTCCAAGAATTATGTAACAACTCAAGAACTCTCAATCTCTTTAAGCCTAAGTGGTGGCATTTTTTTTCTAACATAGCTTTATTTTACAATATTATGAGTTTTCTCAGATATCTCATTCTTCTGAGAGCAGTGGGCTTCCTGAGGCCATTTGTTCTCATGGTGTCCAAAACATAAAATGGCAAGTTTTACTATACAAGCACATTTCAATCTTCTGCATGAGACACATCTGCTAACATCCCATTGCCAAGACAAATTAAATCACCAAGTTCACAATCAAGAGGCAGAGAAGTACACCTTGAAGTAATATATGCAAAGTCACATGGCAAAGATACAGTTGCAAGGATGGATGAAGAATTGGGGCCCAAAGTTTTGTCTGGCACAGCAGGTCTTCATCTTCTTAGTTGTGGCCACAATATTTCTGGTCAAAAAGAGTGAGGCTTTCATTGTTTATTTTGTTATCAATTCTATAATGTTTATCCATGGTGACACTATTGTTAGATCTTGATACTTTTGAGTTGTTGCTAAATCAGTTTAAGAAAATGCATATGAAGAAATAATATCATAGGCTTTCCACTCCCTTCAAAATCATGGGGGAAATTCCAGTATATTCAGATTATACTGTTAAGCAAGCTGTTTTGGTAGACATATGGCCTTGCTTGGCCTTCTGTGAAAACGTCACCATGAGCAGTTGCCTTTCTATGAGCAACAGATCTTGTATTATGTCAAATACCATGTCATATCATTGGGAAGTTTTGACTTTTCCTCTAATTGGTGGACATGTCAATAATTTTATCAGTCATGGTGCCTTTGATTATAGGGGTTTTAAACCACACATATCTTAGATGACCATGATTCTCAAAGCAGTGAATTTTTGTGGAAAGAACAGAATCTATGCTACAGATGGAAGATACAGCTAGATTTTCATAACCAACTCTTCTGAGTGTGGAAAAGAGGGTACAGCTCTTTCCTGATAGCGTATTCCAAATTGTGTGTATAGATTTTATTCAGCTCAATGTATTGGTGATAGATAGATAGATACAAGCATCTTGTTGATTACGAGGTAAATCTACTGCAAAAGATGGTTCTAGACAGCATATTGGTGATATCAAATTCCTCTATAATTTGTTTCAAGCGAAGGTCAGATATGCAATGGATCTTTTTTATTTTTTAATGTATCTTTATTGATTTCAGAGAAGAAGGGAGAGGGAGAAAGAGATAGGAACATCAATGATAAGAGAGAATCATTGATTGGCTGCCTCCTACACATCCCTCTACTGGGGATGGAGCCCACAACCTGGGCATGTGCCCTTGACCAGAATTGAACCCAAAAGCCCTCAGTCCACAGGCCAATGCTCTATCCACTGAGCCAAATTGACTAGGGCATGCAATGGATCTAATGTCATTCTTATGCATTACATTATTCTTGATCAAAAAGATATTTTGAAGAAACTACTTAATGCTGAGGCCTGAAATTGGAGAGTAGAATAGGTTTTTCCCAGTTAATTTGTCAGTGACAGCTGTCAAAGTTATAAATCACCATTTACACTATGGTCATCTATTTAGCTGGTTGGTTGTCAAGCAGGAACCAAAAATAGAGACTTCTCACTTTCTCTCTACTGTGTCTGCTCTTGTAGATGCAACTATAGAAGCCACCATTAGTCTGGCAGTGATCTCAGATCTCATACAGTCTGAAGGCACGTTCTTATTTACCAATGGAGAGGGGAAATTATCAGTGAATGGTGTTAGAGTTAATAGAGTAATGGTAACATGGAGTCTTAAAATACTATGTTAGATCATATAGATAGATGATAGATGATAGCTAGATAGATAGCTATCTAGCTAGCTAGCTAGCTAGATAGATGATAGATGATAGATAGATAGATAGATAGATAGATAGATAGATAGATAGATGATAGATAGATCTGTATGTATTTGGAACACAAGTGGAAGCTGTGAGTGGTAGAATTGGCAAAGTATCCAAGCCAAGAGCTATAATTAAGTGTGTGACTTACACATAACATAAAGGGATAAAAAAGTGATTTATCTTTCTTGGCAAATAGAAGAATCACTTCTAGTTATGGAGTAGACACTTTACAGGAGCATCAAATTTTCTAAAGGATTGTACTGTATGCCAAATTTGTGACCTGATACATCTATTTCAGAAATAAAAGTTCATAGACTAGAGTAAGCATATCCTTTAGTCATGAAAAAATGAATTTCAGCCTTCTACACCCATTTCAAATTTTAAAAATGTCTTAAAGTGTTTTTCCCCCTTAATTTCCATATTCCTTTAGGGAGAAAAAAAAGTAGATTTTCAGGCAGTGATAGAGGGTTCCAGACAGTAGTGCATTAAATACTAGGGAGTTAGCAATAGAATGAGCTGCAGAGCCATGGGAGAAGAAAATCATTGCCTTGTGTCTTTCAGAGTAACACCCTCTGCCACCTTTGGGCCTTAGATAATGAGGAAAGGTTTGAGAAAACACAGTTTATATGTTACTAGGGTGCATTGGTTCTGAGGCCCTTTTCTATTATTGTTGTCTGAACTTGGGTAAATTTCATAAATCACTAAATCTTGATTTTCTCATTTTAAAATGATTATCATAATAGTAACTATTGTACAGGGTTGTTGAGAAGTTTGTGACTTTATGCATACAATGTCATTACCTCTGTACCCAGTAAAAAGCAAATACTGAAAAAATAGTACCACTCCTCTTTTCTCCCTCTCTTCCCTCTTTATTTTTCTTCTACCCATTCCAGGACCTCTTTCTCTCCTCTGTATTTCCCCTGCCCTCTTATATTTCCAAGAATCTGGGGGATACAAGACATCTGAAAGAATCATAGACATTAGATAGAATAATTACTTGATGAGTGCACAAAATAAACCCTAGAAGGAATACTCATTTGAGATTTAGACACAATAATCATCTGAGACTTAGACACAAATATCTACAGATTTATATATAAGGCTGAACAAGTCTTAATATCTGTACAATGGACTATTTCTTATGGGCATATGAATAACATTAGAGTCAAACATTAGCAAAGAAAATTGTGCAACATTTTTATGTTAATGGCTTAGTTTTGAATGGATGTTCTATTAGACACTCATCCATTTAGAACACAATTTGAAAATTATTAGGTTAAATAATATCTCATGTTTGATTTATTGTACACCCTTATTAAAGTGCTCTATTATGTAAACAGCTAGAGAGACACACCATAGAAAAAATACCAGACTACATGTCCAATGCCAAAAGTACAAATTATGACCAGTCTATTTTAACTCTTTTTCTTAGTAGCTGAAGTACAAGTGAAATAAACAGATACATTTTGTTAACATTCCGTTCTTTATAAAATGCAGATTTGAGAGTACTTTGAGGGAAAGAGAATATTGTGCAGTGCTTTCTCCTCATACAATGCAGATTTTAAGCTGGGGACTTTGCCTGTAAAGGAAACAGATCATTGTACAGAACTTCAAACAACTTAGAGCTTTATTCCGTCATGTTACAAGAAGTTAGAAGGTAGGCAGTTGCTGGCAAGGATCATGGCTGTCAGGGCCTACGAGTGAGACCATCTTGGCTTTACCTTCATAATGTGAAGATAGTAAAGAAAGATGCTACAGCTCCAATTCTCACACTAGGATTTGAAGCAAGAACAAAGAGGAAGGGCAAACGAACAAAAACAGGACCTATACTGGCAGAGGTTTCCCCTATTTTAGGGTCTTTCATAGAAGCTCTACTCAATGACTTTACTTATATGTCATTTAGTAGAACTGAGTCAATGCTATTTCTGTCTGCAAGGAAGGTTGGGAAATGCAAAATTTTAGAGGTTCTTGGGGCTTACACCAAATTGGAGATTGAGTAGCACAGAACAAACTAAGGGCACTTATGCAGGCAATAACCAATCTTTCCTGCAGTGCACATTTTGCCTCCACAATATTCATACACATGTGTGAGGTATACTGTCCACCCCCTCAAAGGAGACATCCACAAAGCCTTATCCTTTAGCATTCAAGTCAAAGTATAAGATCTCTGGGTGATATTTTATCTTTTCCATTAAGGATGGCTATGACTCTTGTATTTTGATGATGTTAAACTAAATTATAAGTTACCTGCTCATGACATATTTAAACAAAAATTCAAGAGAATAAGAAAAATAAAATTAAACTGCCACAGAGAATGAAGGATGATGGGAAATGCAAAGTCCTCATTGGTCTTTAGCAATTATCAGTCTTACTAGGGAGAATATCAAGGGTTCCCTGCCTCCTTGGTGGAGAAATTTTCTTGATTAGATCATCTGACAGTTCCTTATTCTATGTACTATGAATATCTGCTTTATCCATTATCCTCAAAGACTACAACTGAAAAGGTATTGGGAAGAATAGCCTATCCATAGGGGCTGAGCAGTTTTACAGACTAGCCTCCATTCGTACCTGTACAGAGACACAGAATGTACTCCAGATTTTAAAATCGCTGGTTCTTTGCTTTCATTCGAGAAATTTGTATCACACTAACACTCTCATTGAATACAAATGTAAACCATGCATTATAAACAACAAACTTTAGGATTTGAGTGACCAAGAACCAACAAAGAAGCGAAAGGCATTGAGGTATGGCCCCTATTTCCTCCAGGGAATCTGTAAATTTCATGTGCTGTAAAGAGAGGACAAATATAGTATAGGTAGCTGGGTACTTGTGGGAGTTTCAGTGGACTGGAGGCAAAGATTTGAGTTTGGGAATGGTCAGAGTGGAGCCATAATCCCAGAGAACAGACAGAGATGTGAACCTAAAATTCTCCATTCAATTTCTCCTCAAAGTATTTGACAAGTCCTAAGCCTCTAATGCAATAAAATAATCCTGAAAAATAAAATAAGCAGAAAGCAGCCCTGGGAGGCTAAAAATCTGAGCAGAGCTTTTGACAGTCTTATGGAGCTGGGATGACAGTAGTCAGAGCATATAGCTCAAAAGGCAAAGGGACTTTGTTGAAAAGCCCAGAGTTTCAAGGGACACCACAGGAGAGCTACTCCTTATCCTCAGGAGTGAGCACAAAGGAGAAACAGACCAGCCCTAGGGAAGCCTAAATTCACTCTCAACTGGATCAAGGTAACCTGCATGCAATCTCCCCTTCTGCCAGAAAAAAAATCTTTTCAAAGAAGTTAGCATCATTCAGGGTCTTCATGTTTTTCACATGCAATATCAGGAAGTTTATGAAAAACACCAGGCATGCCAATAAAAAAATAGTTTCAAGAGGTTCCATGAACTTTACATGAATCTGATATTAGTCTATAGATTAATTTTTTATTTTCTGTTATTTGATTTGCAGTTACAGATTCATGTGAGATTTATGGAGTCTCTTGAACCTTCCTCTTTGCTTTATTAATTTTATAAACATCCTAACCAATATACTACTTGGATCCTAATTTCATGTGTACTAGTCTTTTCAATCACTTCTATTGTATCACATAATCTTTCTGCATTTTCCATTGCTTTTTTAAAATCTTATTGAATAATACCTTCTTGTCTTGTAACAAAATCCTATGAATTAGGTGCCACTATTATTCTCACCTTATACACACAGGATCTGAGAGTCAGAGGTTAAGTAACCAGTAATCAGCCCAATATCATAAAACTGTGATTCAAACCTGAGCAATCTGGTTCCAGAATCCACGAACCTAACATGTATTTTATGCTGCCTCACACAAAGTAAAGTGATGAGACCCTCATCGTGTAAAACAGAAATATGAGGGAAATCTTTCAAAATGTTAACATTAATTATGTGTGGGGTCTGGTGTATGTGTGTGTGTGTGTGTGTGTGTGTGTGTATAAAAGTGCTAATGCTTTACCTTTATTCTCATTTGTATCTTTAAAATTTTTCCAAAATTTATAAAAACATTAATTTTATAGTTGAATATATTTAAAGAAAAATAAACTGAACACCAAGAGTGATATGAAATTTCCTATTCTACTAGCAATAACTACAAATAATCATTTTCTAGTTACAATGACTATAAATGTCAGTGGTTACTTTAGGCCAAACAAGTATTTTTATGGTGGTTCATTCAATCAACTGCAAATATAAATTTATAAATATCCTATAATTTTTATTAAATACAAATTAATTTTTGAAAAATTGGTAAGTATATATACTATGGCTGTCTATCCAGCAGGAAATATTTTTTTGAGGTTTATCAACCATTTCAAGATACCACATTGTCATATATGGTGCCAGAATCCACAATGTTCTCACCGCACTTCAATGGCCTGGGTGAACAATCCTAGTGCATAAACAGTGCACTCCTATCACACTGTTAGAGATTAACTAAATATCAGAGGGTAGGATGCTTTCCCAAAATGTAATTTTAACAGGTTTTCACTGCTACATGCTTAGTAAATAATTTGAATAAATAATGGCAATAGTACTAAACATTTGATAACTTAAACCACAGCAAAACTGAAAGAACATATAAATGTATTTTGTTTTATAAAAAGAGCAAAATATATCAGCTTTCATAGCAGAAAAAGAAATTGTCTGAGCATGAAATCACACAATGGTATGAACAATGGTACCATGGAAGAAAAGTCATTGGAGATAAAGAGACTGCACATAGATCACTTAAGCTATTCCTATGTCTACAGCTGCATTGCTTTTTCTAAATGGTTCCTGCCATAACTCAGTCACACTGATGAGGCACACATCTTCTCCTTGAGCCTACACTATGCAGAAACTCATTAGTCATTCTGATCTTGATAGAAAAAGAAAGCTCGTGTCCAAAGAACTCCTGATTAATAATCTTAGCAACCACTGCAGTAGATAGATTTTTTTCATAGTATTACAAATACTAATCCAGCCAATCTGTACATATGTTGCAATTTGTAATGATCTAACCAAAATAATAAGTAATCAAATAAGTCGCTGTGTGATGTACATAACTGACACAATTTTTACTTATTTTTAATGTAAATTTTGCAGTTTTCACAGATCTAATTACAGGATCAGGACTAGTGAGGCATAGGCGGCACCTGGGCACTGAGCAAGGTTCACTGCTTGCTTCTGTGGAAGCACACTGCTTGTTGCATCTCCTTAAGCATTTTTAAATGATGTTTGGGTATAGTTTTTGGATTGTTTCCAAAACCTTATGCAGGGATATTGTATTTTTTAATGATCGGAAAATTCTATGGCAATATTAGAGTTTTGACATATTATGTCCAAGGGGAACATGAAGTATTTCTAATAAACATTTCTCTCAAAGAGTAAGGCTACAGATATAGAGTAAAACATACATTGTTTCTTTGGCTCAATAGTACATTCTATGACACATGACTTTTAAGTATAGAATGTATGTGTATACATTGAAACTGTGTGTGTGTGTGTGTGTGTGTGTGTGTGTGTGTGTTTATGGTGAGGCTGGGGTTCTACAGTCATTATCTTTATTTTATTTTTTTAAAATATATTTTATTGATTTTTTACAGAGAGGAAAGGAGAGGGATAGAGAGTTAGAAACATCGATGAGAGAGAAACATCAATCAGCTGCCTCCTGCACACCCCCTACTGGGGATGTGCCCACAACCAAGGTACATGCCCTTGACTGGAATCAAACCTGGGACCTTTCAGTCCGCAGGCCAACGCTCCATCCACTGAGCCAAACTGGTTAAGGCAACAGTCATTATCTTTAAAGTTAGCAGTCTTATCTCTAGGCTGATTTATAGATGATTTTTATTTTCTTCATTGAATTTACTCTATTTAAATATTTTTACACAGTCTATAATAATAAAAGAAGCATAATATGCTAATTAGACCAGACATCCTTCCAGATGTCTTTCCTTTCGGACAAAGCCTCAGTGGGTGGGGGGAGAGGGGGCAAGGCAGAGGCCGCAGAGGCCCGGGGCCAAGGCCCTTGCACAAATTTCATGCATCAGGCCTCTAGTGGACATATATAATTAGAAAAATAGTTGAAATACTACTACAACAATTTCACTTTTTTGCATGTAAATATTCAGTTTAAGCAAAACCATTTATTGAAGAGACTATCCTTTTCCAATGAGAATTCTTGGCTCCATTGTCAAAATTAATTCCCTGTATATGCGAGGGTTTATTTCTGAGCTCTTGATTCAGTACCATTCGTCTATTTGTGTGTTTTTATGCCAGTATCATACTGTTTGGTTAAGACAACCTTATAGTATAGTTTGCAACTAGGAAGTATGATTCTTCCTCAAAATTGCTTTAGCTATTCAGGGTTGTTAACGGTTCCATACAAATTTTAGGAATGCTTTCTTCTATTTCTGTGAAAAATGCCATCAGGATTTTGACAGGGATTGCATTGAATCTGTGGGGCATCTGCATTGTGACTGCAGGCGCTAGCCACGGGCGTGTTCTCAATGGCGGGAGCCAGTGATAGGAGTCAGGGCGAGCAGCAAGCAAGTTTGCTGCTGCAGGGGTCAGCTGTCCCCACCTGTGGTGGTGCAGGCTCTGGCAGTGGGCAGGGCAGCTCCTGTCCCCCACCCCCACCAGGTAGCTCATGTGGCATCAGTGGCTAGCCAGGGACATGTGCATGGCTGTGGAGGCTGGCAATGGGAGTTGGGGTTGTTGACGTGCAGGCTTACAAGAGTAGAGGCCTTGAGGCACTGCAGGCAGTGACAGAAGTTAGGGCTGGATCCAGGCCCACAAGCAGCTTTGTTGGCCTTGGCTGTTAGTATGCACCTGTGCACCTGCAGGAGCTAGCCATAGGCACATGCACAGCAGTGAAGACCAGTGACAGGAGTTAAGGCTGGGGGCATGCAGGTTTATAGCTGAGGGGCTAACTGTGAACATATGTAGAGCACAAGCCGGTGACATGAATCAGGTTGGGCCCAGGCCCAAGAGAGCTATGGGGGCCTTGGGCATCAGAGTGCACTCATGTGACTACAGGGGCTCACCATGGGTACACACAGTGCAGAAGAGTCTGGTGACAAGAGTCAGGGCAAAAAAATTATATTGGAGAGTGATGGCTAAGGGGTTTCTCTTTGGAGTGTTGCAAATGTTCTAATTAAATGTGATAATAGTTGCAAAACTCTATGAATATACTAAAAGCCATTGAATTGTGTGCTAAATAAGTCATTTTATGGTCTGTGAATTATATCTACTACAGCTGTTAAAATTCCACATTACTAAAACTCATAAATTGGATAAAAAAGGTGAATTTTATGGCATGAGGGAAAAAAAAGTCAGGGCTGGAGGCATACAGGTGCACAGCCACAGGAGCTATCCTTAGGTACACGTAACAGTATAGGCCAGTAACAGGACCCAGGGCCAGATAGGGCCCACAAGCATGAAGCCACTTCTTCATTATGGACATATCTTCTTTCTTTATGTGAAGCCGAATGGGCTTGGAAAATTGCTAAAATATTACAGTACAAAAACTTCTGAGGAAGAAAAATGCAATATTCACAGTAGTCAATACTAAGTGGAAAGTACCACTACAAAGGAATCCTATATAATAAAAGGGTAATATGCAAATTGATCCTAACAGCAGAATGACTGGGAATGACTAGTCACTATGACAACCACTGATCACCAGGGGGCAGACGCTCAATGCAGGAGCTGCCCCCTGGTGGTCAGTACGCTCCCACAGGGGGAGCTCTGCTCAGCCACAAGCCAGGCTGATGGCTGCCAGCACAGCAGTGGTGGTGGGAGCCTCTCCCGCCTCCTCAGAAGCGCTAAGGATGTCCAACTGCAGCTTAGGCCTGCTCCCCACTGGCAAATGAACATCCCGGGCTGCCAGAGGGAAGTCTGACTGCCAGCTTAGGCCAAATCCCCCAGGGAGCAGGCCTAAGCCAGCAGGTGGACATCCTTTGAGGGGTCCCAGACTACAATAGGGCACAGGCTGGGCTGAGGGACCCCCCCCCAAGTGCACAAATTTTTAAGTTTGTTATATAAAAGTGAAATAAAAGTGAAAATAAAAGTGAAGTTATATAAAAGTGAAAAAATAATGCAAAAATAGTGGTAGAATTTTGAAGAATAAATAGACTAAGTTTTATTCTGCCTAATGAAATTACTTTTGGCTTTTCCTCTAGGACATAATGTGCTATGCCAAAATAGGCTGGATATCCAGGAAAGTTTTTTCACAGGTGAAGCCATCTGGTCATTCATTTGCCTTGAGATTTCTGTGAGGTGCTGAGGGCAAAGCAGCAGATGTTATCAATGAACTGTGCAGAGACAATAATCAAATCATCTCCTTCTGCCCTAACATATGAAACAAAGAGGGAGAATGGTATAAACACAGAAAGAGGAATATAAATGTCCTCATCATTTTAATACAAAAATGAAGATTATTTGGTTGAGCTTCAGACTTGCATTTACTTCTACAAGATGTATTAAAATTGGAAAATATCTACTACTTAAGAACAAATAAATTATGTTGTTTTCTATTGGGATACAGTCTTATATGTATTCACATCTGCAGTAGTCTACCAAATGTGGACATTGTTATTAATAATATCATCTTCACTAATAAAAGCCTAGGTGGTCCTCGTTCCCTCATGCGACACCCTCACATCATCACAAGATGGCCGCCCCCATGTTGTCACAGGATGGCCGCCACAAGATGGCTGGCAGGGGAGAGCAGTTGGGAGCAAATAAGCCAGCAGGGGAAGTCAGTTGGGGGCGATCGGGCCGACAAGGGAGGGCAGTTGGGGGCAACCTGGCCTGCAGGGGAGGACAGCTTGGGGCGAGATCAGGCCAGCAGGGGAGGGCAGTTGGGGGTGATTGGGCTGGCAGGGGAGCAGTTAGGCATCAATCAGGCTGGCAGGGGAGCAGTTAGGGGGTGATCAGGCTGGTAGGCAGGCGAGTGGTTAGGAACCAGCCATCCTGGATTGTGGGAGAGATGTCCAACTGCCAGTATAGGCCCACAGGGATCAGACAGGGTGCAGGCTGGGCTGAGGGACACATCACCATGCACGAATTTCATGCCCCAGGCCTCTAGTCCTATATAATAAAAGTGTAATATGAAAATCGACCAAACAGTGGAACAACCAGTCAGCGGAGGGCAGGGCTGGTGAGTAGGTGGTGCCAGGCCAGCCAAAGTGTGTGCCAGTGGGCAGAGGGAAGAAACAGCGATGGGGGCGGAGGTTGGTGACCAGTGGTGGAGGGGCAATGGGGGGGGGGTCTGCACTGTCCCCTGATTGGCCCATCTGGTCACCTCTGTAGAGGGAGGCTGGGCGACAATGGCAGGGAGATGGGGACAGCACCATCCCCTGATCCCCTGTCTGGTTGCCTCCCTCAGAGGGAGGCCAGGTGGCAGCAGCAGAGGGGTTATGGGGGTGACACCATCCCCTGATCGCCTGTCTGGTCACCTTCCACAGAGGGAGGCCAGACGGCAGTGGTGGGGTGATGGGGGTGGTGCCATCCCCTGATGAGCTGGCCCGGTCGCCTCCCACAGAGGGAGGCCAGACTGCAGCTTAGGCCCTCTCCCCACAGGACATCCCCTGAGGACTCCCAGACTGTGAGAGGGTGCAGGCTGGGCTGAGGGACCCCCACCAAGTGCATGAATTTTTGTGCACCAAGCCTCTAGAGTATTAATAATGATAAGTAATTGGATATTTTCTTTTAATACAGTGGTTCTCAACTGAAGGTGAATTTACCCCCAAGAGGACATTTGTCAGAGGACATTTGTCAAAAATGGGGACATTTCTGGTTGTTACAACTGAGGGGTGCTAATGGTATCTAGTTGTTAGAGGCCAGGGATGCTGTTGAACAACCTGCACTGCACAGGACAGCCTCTTACAATAAAATAATTTTCTGGCCCAAATCTTAATATTGAAAAGATTGAGAAAGTCTTCTTGAACAGAAATAATGCATTTTTATTATTTTAAAATTGAATGTGACTATGACACAATTCAGAATTTTTGAGTTATAAGAATGAGAAAGATTGAGGTCATTATAAAAAATAAAGAAAACCTTTGACAGAATCCCTTCTATAGAAACCAATAAAAATATGGATAGATCCTATATTACAGTCATTCTTTAGACACTTATAAGCCATTGTGATATATTTTTGTACTTCCAATCTATTTCAATGCCTTTTAAAATATCTTCCCAATAAATTCATATATGTGCCTATATATAAGTATAGAAATGTAATTGGTTTATTTATATTTTAAATCTATATATATAAAAGCCTAAGCAATTGTTATGATCAGTCATCCAGCCAGTAGCTATGATGTGCACTGACCACCAGGGGGCAGATGCTCAACACAGGGGCTGCCCCCTGGTGGTCAGTGCACTCCCACAGCCAACCTCCTGCAGTCCCTTTCCCCATCCTGCCAGCCCTGATCAGCCCTGATCACCAGCCAGACTGAGTGACCCCACCCATGCAAGAATTTGTGCACTGGGCCTCTAGTATAAATATAATTTAGTAGTGAAGAGAAACCTTTGCCCTTGAGAATAATTAGACCCTCAGAGAGCCTAAAAGAGGCCAATAATCTTGGGGAGGCATATAAAATCTATAGCTACAGAGATAAATGAACAAAAAGTGTACTCTTCGGGAAAGTTAAAGGATGGTTAATCTATGAAAGATTAACATGGAGTTAATAGTGAATTCTGGACAAGGAATTTAGGCTTTGGGTTATCAGATTTCAATCTATCACTTTATATAGAATCATAAATAATCAGTGAAAACTTTACAATAATGTCAAAAATATTGGCATTTTGCCTTCTGCTTGGTGATTAATTTCTATGAATAATATCTAGAATCTAAAGGACTGACTTTGGAGTTGACTGGTTCCATTCTTCTACTACTCTTGCTTCTACTACACTTGTCTGATTGCTATCAGTCCTCTTCATTATTTGTGAAGAATCAAAGAATTTCCTAAAGAATTACTCATTTTTTCCTTACAAAGAGGACCTACCTTCTTGTGACAGAGTCTATGTTTGGAAGTGCTGTAAATACATCATCAGGGGAAATGTATTAAGGCCTGTGGTGTATTAGGCATTTAAATTATTTGCTAACCTATAAATTTTCAGGAGGCTTCAACAAGGAAACATCAGCTTCTTATAAAACTGCCTGAATTAATTATACAGATGCCAATAAATACCATATGAACCATTTGTCCTTTATTATACTAAGTGTACCAGTTAATAATGCGGATTTTTTTCAATAGATGGAGTTACACAAATGTTGATATATATGTGATTTGATATGTATGCTATTTTGTTGTATTGACAGCAAGCTTCAAAACTTCATGTGTCAAATTTGCTGAAGGTGTTAACATCATAGATATTTTTATGCTTAAAAATGTTGAATCTCTCCCCCCCCCAAAAAAAAGAGCATTTGCAGGAAGTTTTAATTCATTACTTTATTTTGAAGAAAAAGTTATATACTTCAGGAAGCTTATGGTGAACATGCTCCATCTCAAGATACTTGCAATGATTTTGATGTAAAAGACAAAGAACATCCAGGTCAACAAAAAAAGTTTGAAGACCAACAATTACAAGCATTATTGGATGAAGATGCATGTCAAACTCAAAAACAACTTGCAGAAAGATTAAACATTGCTCAGCAAACAATTTCCGATCATTTACAAGTAATGGGAAAGATTTTAAAGGAAGGAAAATGGGTGTCACATCAACTGAACGAAAGACAAATGGAAAACCGAAAAGTCATCAGTAAAATGTTGCTTCAATGGCACGAGAGAAAGTATTTTTTTGCATTGAATTGTGGCTGGTGATGAAAAGTGGATTTATTTTGAGAACCCAAAATGCACAAAATCATGGGTTGATCCAGGTCAACCATCAACATAGACTGTAAGGCCAAATCACTTTGGAAAGAAGACAATACTCTGTGTCTGGTGGGATCAGGAAGGTGTGGTATATGATGAGCTTCTAAAACCAGGTGAAACTGTTAATACTAATCGCTTCCGACAACAAATAATCCATTTGAACCACGCTTTGATCCTAAAACAACCAGAATGTTCCAGAAGACACGCAAAGTAATTTTGCTTCATGATGATGCACCATCACACACTTCAAAACCAGTTAAAGACACGTTAAAAGATCTTTCCTGGAGCCGAAACCGGTTTGGCTCAGTGGATAGATCGTCGGCCTGCGGACTGAAAGGTCCCAGGTTCAATTCCGGTCAAGGGCATGTACCTTGGTTGCAGTCACATCCCCAGTAGGAGATGTGCAGGAGGCAGCTGATCGATGTTTCTCTCTCATCGATGTTTCTAACTCTCTATCTCTCTCCCTTCCTCTCTGTAAAAAATCAATAAAATATATTTAAAAAAAAAAAAAAGATCTTGCCTGGGAAGTATTAACCCATCCGCTGTATTCACCAGACCTTGCTCCTTCAGATTACTACTTGTTCAGATCGATGGCACACACACTTTCTGAGCAGCACTTCAAAACATACGAAGAAGTGGAAAATTGGGTCTCTGAATGGTTTGCCTCAAAACAAGAAAAGTTCTATTGGGATGGTATCCACAACTTACCTAAAAAATGGAGGAAATGTGTAGCTAGTGATGGACATTACTTTGAATAAAGCACTTTTGATGTTCCTCTTAAAATTATTGTGTTTTCTTTGATTACAAAATCCACCATTATTAACCGGTATACCTAGTACATAATGCTCAGGTAGAAATATTTAGTATTACTCACATTTGATTGATTAAAATAACTTTCCAATTAAAATGTATTGCTTTAAACAATAAGAAGCTTTTGTGGCATCAATTTTGAAAAATGTGGTTAAGAACATTTATCACAAGAGAGTGGTTTCTGAATACAATCTGATCACCTATGAGCAAACTCAGGAGTTTGGTTTTGGTGACTGGGGAATAAAAGGCAGCAGAATCTCAATATACTAGCAGTAGTCTCATATATCCCTTGTATTGCTTTTCACTTTCTTTGTGTTTGTCTGTTGTTTTGTTTTTGTTTTTTGGGTTTTTTTTGTTTTGTTTGTCATTAAATGACCTAAATATTTCAAGAAAAACTTTGTATTTTCAAGGAGTGAGGTTAGTTGGGATTTGAAGATGCAGCAAGTTATAATATTGGAGAAGAGCACAGAATTTTAACTTAAATGTGGAATACTATAGTGGCAATGTTCCTAGTTTAAATGTATGTGCATCTTTGCTTGTGATTTAATAAACAATCAAAAGGTGCTAAGGGCCCTAGCCGGTTTGGCTCGGTGGATAGAGCGTCAGCCTGCAGACTCAAGGGTCCCAGGTTCAATTCCGGTCAAGGGCATGTACCTTGGTTGCGAGCACATACCCAGTGGGGAGTGTGCAGGAGGCAGCTGACTCTCTATCCTTCTCCTTTCCTCTCTGTAAAAAGTCAATAAAATATATTTTTAAAAAAAGAACCAAAAAAAAAAGAAGGTGCCAAGGGTCTGTGTTCCCTTAACCATCAAACAGGCTATAGTATTTCTTAAGCACTGAAAAATCATTGAGTGGTAGAAGGCAGAACATGTTTAAACATGAAAATGTAGGCACTTCCCTATGCTCATGTCTCCCTCAGAATAAGCAGCCTTCCTTCTCCAACTATGGAGACTGAGAGCCATTCAAAGGGCTCACTCATATCAGAGGGGCCCCAGCTCTCTCCAATGCTCACATGTTACTAAATATACCAAATAAATAAATGCATGTAACAGGATAGTATGGATAACAGATATCTGAGAGAATGTAGATCAGGAAAAATAGACTGAAATTCATGGGCTAAAAAGGTGAGTGGTTTAGTAAGGGGATCAGAGTGAGTTACAGAGTGAAATGATTTGAAAGAGTTTGAGACTGCAGGACACTTGGAGAGGGAAGGCACAAGGTCTTATGTAGCTCATGCTGTGAGCTATAAATTAGCCTTAAGTGGACTTGGGGAAATGAAAGTACATGTTTTACTTCTAGATTGCATAGGGTTTCTCTGAATTAAATATTCAGTAAGATTGAAACATAAGGAGTTCCAGAATTAATTCAAGTATGTTTGCATCTACTTAATTATTTAAATCCTTAAAAGTAGATAGGTCCTTGCACTCAAATGCAATTTAACCAGGAATCTATCACTTCTATATTTGTAAAGTAAGATAGAAAGACTACATTTACCAAATTCATTAGAAAAATATTTGGGATTCTAAATCATCTTAATAGTTTCCTAAATAACCCATTTTATTGCATGTGTAGGATACCTTAAGTTATTGTGCTGATAAATAAAGCACATGGCTTTTATTTACAGTTAAAATCCAAATAAATATAATGGTATGATATAAAATTTCTAGAAAGATGGATAGTTGTGGTAAAATACGTGTTATTGATTTCATTTTTTTTTTCATTCTGAATGTAGAGTGCAATTTTTCTTTGTTTCTTCTGTAGGCTAAGCCTGCATTGGCTATCAATCCAGGTGGCTCCTATAAACTGGGTCTGGGCTTCATGAAGAGGAGTTGTCCCCAAGAATCTGTAACATGAAGTACAAAAAAATATGGCTTACAACAAATATGTTCCCAAAGACACCCACACTCCAATGATGAATCAGAATGCTAATGTCCTTTGTGCAACAGACAGAATTTATAAGTGTGTGGTTTCAATGTGCTGTTTTTGTCAAGCCAAGAGCTGTTACTTACAAAATGCAAATAAGTGTTGTTAACAAAGATCTACTGGAAATCGCTATGGACTGAATTGTGTTCCCCAACATTCATACTTTGAAGCCCAATATGACTGTATTTGAAGATAGGGCTTTTTGGTGGTAATTAAGGTTAAATGAAATCATAAGAGTAAAGCCTTGGATTAGAGCAGTGGTTCTCAATCTTCCTAATGCCACGACCCTTTAATACAGTTCCTCATGTCGTGGTGACCCCCAACCATAAAATTATTTTTGTTGCTACTTCATAACTGTAATTTTGCTACTGTTATGAATTGTAATGTAAATATCTGATATGCAGGATGTATTTTCATTATTACAAATTGAACATAATTAAAGCATAATTAAAACAATATGTAATTATATATGTGTTTTCCGATGGTCTTAGGTGACCCCTGTGAAAGGATCGTTCGACCCCCAAAGGGGTCGCGACCCACAGGTTGGCGACCCACAGGTTGAGAACAGCTGGATTAGAGCCTTTATAAGAAGAAGAGAGGTTTCTCTCTCTGTCTCTCTCTCTCTCCCGCTCTCATCTACACACACACACACACACACACACACACACACACACACACACGTGCGCGTGCGCAGAGAACAGACCTTGTTGGAACACAGAGAGAAGGTGGACATCTGCAAGGCAGAAGAAGAGCTTTTACCAGAAACCACATTGGCCAGTAGTTCAATCTTGACTCTCCAGCCTCCAGAACTGTAAGAAAAAATAAAATTTCTGTTGGTTAGTTTACCAGTCTGTGGTCTTTTGTTATGGCAGCTTGAGCAGACCAATACAAATTTTGGTGCCAAGAAGTCAGGTGTTACTGTAACAAATACCTAAAAGTATGGAAGGACCTTTGGGACTAAGTGATGGGTAGAGAGGCTGGAAGAGTTTTGAGGGGAATATTAGAAATATGAATGTTAAAGGTGCTTCTGGTGAGAGCTCAGAAAGGAAAAAAAGAAGAGATGGAGAGAAACCTTCTGTCTACTGAGAGAATACAAGAATAATCATAAACAGAATGCTTGTAGAAATATGAAGAAAGGTGAACCTTGTTATAAAGTAGCAAAGAACTCAGCTGAATTATGTTGTAGTGTTTTGTGGAAGGTAGAACTTGCAAGTGATAAAAATAAGATTTTTAAGCAAAATGTTGAAAAAGAAGTTTGGTTCCTTCTGACGGCTAATAGTAAAAAATGAGAAGAGAGGAATAAATGGAAAGAGCATTGTTTATAAAAAAGAAATCAGAACCTGAAAATTTGTAAAAGTCTCAGTCTATCCCTGTTGCAAACATTGAGAAAGCTTGTTCTGAAGAGAACACTAAGGGTGGAGATAAATAATCATTTGAAAAAGAGATCATGGGTGTGACTCAGGAACTTAATTAGCCATTGTAGCAAAGCCAGGAATAGAAATGGAATTATATGCTGCCCTTTTGAATTAAGTGGGGGAAAAAAACCGTCAAAATGAAAGAAGGTATGAATAGATCCTACAGGAATGAACCATGTTGCTATCCAGCTGTTGTGTTGCTATTATTCAAGAAAAGAAAATAATGACCCTGAAGCAAGTCAGACAACATGAGGACTACCTCATTGATTTTAAATGATGGGGCCACTGCCTCTGTTTCAACAGATCAGAGGCCTCTGACTGAAGGCTTGGGGCCTGGGCCCAACTGATAAAAGCACTTGGGGTGCAATCCCTAACCAGCGGAGCCACAGATGTGGAACTATCACCCTGGTAGGTTCAGGAGGCAAGACCGTCACCCCAGTGTGTCTGGAAAGTGGACCATTCAGGGGAATAATATTATTCTGAAACGTTAAGATCATTGAATGTACCTTGCTGGTTTTGAAATTTCTTTGGTACTACTCTTTTCTTCTTTCTGATTTCTCTCTTTTGGAATGGGATGGTCTATCCTATGCCTTTCCTACTATTGTATTTTGGAATAACTTAGTTTGTCTGGTTTCACAGCTCACAGCTGGAGAATAATTCTTCCTCAGGATGAATCATATATTTAGTCTCACCCACATATAATTTAGTGGTACTTAGATGAGACATTGTGCTTACGAGCTGATGCTGAGATGAGTTACGATTTGAGGGGCTGTTGGGATGAAATGATGTATTTTGAATGTGAGAAGAATATGAATTTAGGGGATGCAGGGTGGAATCATGGACTGAACTGTGTCAGGCAAAATTTACTTACCGAAGCCCTAGCTTCAATGTGACTGTATTTGGAGATAGGGCTTTTAGGAGGAAATTAAGGATTAATGAAGTCATAGGTTGAAGTCCTGACCCAAAAGGATTAGTACCCTTAAAAGATGAGAAACACCAGAACTCAGGAAGAAGACTTCAGTCTGCAAACCAGGATAATAGCTGTCACCAGAAACCAAATTGGTTTCATTTTGATCTTGGACTTCCCAGTCTTAAGAACTGTGAGGCAATAAATTTCTGCTGTTTAAATCACCCAATCATACGGTATTTTGTATGGAAGCCCAAGCTGACTAATAAAGAAATGTACAAAAGAGCCACTACCACTTTTTTTTAACTTATCTTTATTTTTGGAAGTATTACAAATGTCCCCTTTTGGTCCCCATTGATTCCTTTCTAGCCCACACCCTCCCCCAACCCCAGGCCTTCACCACACTACTGTCTGTGTCCATGAGCTATGCACATAAGTTCTTTGGTTAATCTCTTCCCACCCACCCACTCCCCCTGCCTTCCCTCTGAGATTCATCAGCTGTTCTATGTTTCTATGTCTCTAGATCTATTGTGTTCATCATTATATTTTGTTCTTTAGATTCCACATATGAGTGAGATCAGGTGATACTTGCCATTTTCAAGATTTATTTACAATAGACCAAATATGGAAGCAACCCAAGTGCCCATCATAGACAAGTGGAAAAAAAAGTAGTGGTACCTATATATAATGCAATATTACTTGGCCATAAAAAGAATGAAACTGAAGCATGGTGGTCCCTCCTTTGGAAAACTGCTGTTTAAAACTGCTGATTTAAGTACTCTGTTATTTTTAGTCTCTTATTCTGTAAAATATAACTTTGTTTTTTAGCTTGAATAATAGAAAAGATAAACTTAACTGTCTGACCTTGCAAGCTAGCCATCTAAAGGGACTGATATGCTGACACTGATAATAATTCCCATATTCTCATGCTAAGTGTTCGTATCCAAGGTTACAGGTGTCTATATAGAAGGATATATAAAGGAAATACTCCTTCCTGTGTTTGGTCAGAATTTGACAGAGGTAATCTGCTTTGAACCTGTGCGCAATAAAGATGACTCCTAACTAATTGGCTCATTAAGGCGTCTTGTCCAGCTCGCTGATTGCGATACAACAAAACCTTACCATTTGCGACAGCATGAATGGACCTAGAGGGTATTATGCTAAATGAAATGAGTCAGTCAGAGAAAGATAAATACTATATGATTTCACTTATATGTATGTGGAATCTAAAGAACAAAATAAACAAACAAAATTGAAACAGACTCATAGATGGAGAGAACACACTGATGGTTGCCAGAAGGGAAGGGGTTAGGGGACTGAGTAAAAAGATGAAGGGATTAAGAAGTACAAATTGGTAGTTACACAACAGTCATGGGGATATAAAGTATAGCATAGGAAATATAGTTAGTAATATTGTAATAACTATGTAGAGTGCCAGGTGGGTACTGGAAATATAGGGGAAACAGTTTGTAAAGTATATGATTTCTAACCACTATGCTGTACAGCTGAAACTAATACAAGATAATATTGACTGTAAACTGTAATTGAAAAATAAAAATATTAACATTTTAAAATAAAAAAGAAAATTAAAAAAAAAGTTTAGACATACACCTAAGGGAGAAATTAGATAAATAAACTAATATATAATATACCACACAAAGATGTACAATCAAGGTATGTCAGAGTTGTCAAAATTGTCATGATTTTAATTTTAAATTTTTTCATTCATGGATCATGAAAATTCATTGTATCTAAAAATTCATTAACATACCCTAAATCACCTAAATGTCCTCCTATGCTTTCTTCTATGAATATTAGAGGTTTAACTTTTATATTTAGGTCAATAATCAATTTTGAGTTTTTGTGTGACATGAATTAGATCTGTATCTGGATACTTTTTCATGCATGTCCAATTGTTCTAGTACCATTTATTTTTTTTATAAAGCTATCTTTCTCCATTGAATTGCCTTTGCTCACTTGTCAAAGATTAGTTGACTATATTTGTATGGTTTTGTTTTTAGCCTCTCTCTTCTGTCCCATTTATCTCTGTGCCTATACTTTTGCTAATATCATGCAGTGCTGATTTTGGTAGCTTTAAAGTAAGTCTTGAAATTGATAGGTGTGAATCTTTCAACTTTATTGTTCTTAAACTTTATTGTGTTGAATATTATAGATCTTTCACCTTTGCATGTAAATTTAGAATCAATTTTTCAATATCTACTAAATAACTTACAGGATTGTAAATGGGATTGTGTTCAATCTATAAATTAATTTTGGAAGAATTGACATCAAAACAACATTGAATCTTCCAATCCATGAACATGAAATATCTATTTATTTAGATTTTTTAATTTCTTTCATTATAGTTTTACAGTTTTCCACATATAGATCCTATACAAATCATACACGTTTTTGCCAAAGTAATGGCAAATTTCATTTTCATTTAAAAAGAGAACTTTGATTATGTATGGATAATGGGTTCACAGGATCAACAAAACCTTTAATAGTGTGGTTGGTTATGCATAAGTGGTAAAGGAAAAAAGTAATCAGTTGATGCAACTGGGTGGAGGGTAGTGCCATGAACTCAAATGGTGCAGATTTCCTGGAAATGAGAGGATTTGGTTAGAAAGAGACAAGAATATTGTTTAGACAATGCTCGGTATAAGGTAACTGTCAATCAGCTTGGAAAGAACAAAGGAAGGCAATGATATGCATTGAGACTTCAATAAATAATTCATGGCAGGACACAGGTATTTTAGAGCCATGCTACAGAGAAGGAAAACTTACTCTAAGTACCTTAAAACCATATAAATAACTAATTAGAATATAGCAGCGAAGAGACGAGAACAAAGAAAGATTCCAGGGAATTTCATATTTAGAGTTCAAACAGTAGAAAAGAGATATCAGAAGAAAAATGAGAGGACACTGAGTAGGAGGAATCCTAGGAGAAAGAGGTATTATGGAAGCCAACACAAGAAAAACTTTAACGGATATTGTCAACTGTAGCTAATGTTGCTCATAAGTCAAGTAAGGCAGAAAAAAGAACCATGTCAATTGCATATCACAGGTGATGTTGACTGTAGCAGTGTTAGGGGGATTGTGGGACAGAGCCCAACTGAAGTTAATGACAAGAGAGATTTGAAGTGTGGAGGTATAAAGAGTGACTACAGCCCTAACAGGTTTGGCTCAGTGGATAGAGCATCCGCCTGCGGACTAAAGTCCCCAGTTTCGATTCTAGTAAGGGCTCATGCCTGGGTTGCAGGTTTGATCACCAGGGGGGAGCATGCAGGAGGCAGCCGATCAATGATTCTTTCTTATCATTGATATTTCTCTCTTCCTCTCTGAAATCAATAAAAATACATTAAAAAAAGAGTGACTACATGCAAAACATTTTTTTAAATGAGTACAAGCATGAAACTGCAGCTAGACTGGAATATGAGTTAAAGTTGTTTAGTGTTATTTTTAGAATTTGAAAAAAATGGTTATATTATAATTGTAATGAAAATGAATCCATAGAGAGAGAACAATGAGAACAGAAAAAAGATAATAACTTTGCAAAACATTTGAAAATTAAGTAAATTTGGAAGCTCATGTTAGAATGAGTGGCACACTTAGAACAACATATTTGGTTATATTTTTAAATCTTAGTTGTGTAATCAAATATATGGTATATGGGAGCACCGCTAACAAGTATATGCAATCATTTGGCTTGAATTGGAAGATTAGAAATAAACATAAAGCTACCATTACCAAGACTACGACTACCAGGGAATGAGAAAGAAGAAAATATTATGAAGAGTGTGGGTATTACCGTGTAGTTGTATATCCTTAAACAGAAACATTCAGCTTTGTTTCCATTGGGTGAATGAGAATCTCAGCCACCAAAGTCAGTGTTTTTCCAGTACTTTATTTTATGGGACTTAGTACTATAGGAGGTATAGGCAAAAGTATCAATAGAATGATTTAGATTCTAAAAATATTCTAAGGCTTAGAATATCTCTATGAAGTTCTAGTTATTATTATTGTTAAAAGTAAAAACATAACTCAATAGAAAGGAACCCTACAAAGTTTTGGAATACTTGAATAGTCATATAGAAAAAAATAGTTATAAAATTTAATTCCAGATGGAGTAAAAATTTAAATTCAATAATTAAGACATAAAAGTACATAATCTTGCAGTGATGAAGGTTTTCCTAAGCCTCATGTAGGCCAAAAATCATCAATGAAGTATGTAAAATTCACTACCAAAATTTTCAAATTTCTACTAATTAAAAGTAATCTTGATAAATAACTATAAACAATAATCTGAAGAAAATATATGCATGTACAGTGTCAGAATTAACAGTTGTATTGTTAACCTTATAGATGTTTTAAACTAGTGTAGTAGCAAATAGACAACTGTTACAAATAGGTAAATTAAACACCCATAATTTAGGGTCAATTAGAAGAGTTTTTACATACATGAAAATATTTAGTATTAGGTAAAAAATGTAAAAAGTAATTGTGTGAGCCTTGGCCAGTGTGGCTCAGTTGATTGGGTGTCATCCTGTGCAACCAAGGCTTACTAGTTCAATTCCCAGTCCGGGCATATGCCCAGGTTGTGGGCTCTAGGAGGCAGCCAATGGATGTTATTCTCTCACATCAATGTTTCGCCCTTCTCCCTTCCTCTCTCTCTAAATACAATAAACTATTCTTTAAAAAAAGTAAATGTGTAAATTTATGAAGATGTACCCATTTTCACTAGTATTCAAAGATATTTGAAAAAATATATAGTAGATTTTCTTTTTTCTAACCAATTCATAAAGATAAAAAATTAAAATATTCTACTTTTGTAGAGTTTCTGGGATGTGTATGCTGTCTTAATTTATTGGTGAATGTATAAATTAATTATGCAAAGTCTAGAGAAAAAATGTTATAGTATATCCCTCTTCCTTCCCCAATGTTCAATCCTATATGTCACAATAGTGACATCCTCAAGTTTCTATCAGAAAGCAACACACACTGATAAATGTAAAAGTTCATGATTAAATATGAACATTCTATAGTTCAACAATATGGAAATTCTTAAGTAAATTTTAGTGTACTCACATAATAGATGAATATAACATTATTAAAATTATATTAATAGAAAACTATGCCATCTTAATTGAATATGATTTTAATGCTAAAAGTAAATATACATGGTAAAGAGAAAGATAAAAAGAGACAGAGACATATAGAAAGATACAGAGCTAGAGTTGCAAAATAGTAATGAAAGTATAATTATAATTCTTTTTTTAAATTTTTTTAAAAATATATTTTATTGATTTTCCACAGAGAGGAAGGGAGAGAGATAGAGAGTTAGAAGCATCAATGAGAGAGAAACATCCATCATCTGCCTCCTGAATACCACCCACTGGGGACGCGCCCGCAACCAAGGCACATGCCCTTGACCGGAATCGAACCTGGGACCCTTCAGTCCGCAGGCCGACGCTCTATCCACTGAGCCAAACCAGTCAGGGCTAATTATAATTCTTGCCTTAATAATATATATATTCTTCAAATTTACTATAATAACTATATCTTAAAATAATATTTAAAAGTCATAAATAATATGATGTGAAGCCTTTCCAGAAATAGCTGAATTTATACAAAAGTGAATTTATCTGCTCACTTCATTTTCATATTTAATTTTCTCCTATAATCAAATCACTTATATGTGAAGGATTACCAAACAAAAAAACTACTGTTGCAAGAAAACAAAAATTATTACTGTGAAAATTATTTGTCACTTTTACCCACAGAACTTTTGAAAATCAAAATCTGTTTTCCAACAAAATGAATATGTTAATGTGTAAACAAATATATCACTCATCTATGGAACAAGAATAATAGATTTTAATAAATGCAACAAACTAGAAAGAGGCCTTTGGGAGTGAAAAATAATTGAATTCAAAGACAGCAAAAGCCAAACATATTAAAAATAATTTTACGATTTAATATAATGAATTTTTCCATTTAGTCTCTTAAGAGATATGTATTTCATTAAAATGGATTTTTAATATGTCACATTTCCAAAGGTTTTATTCTACTTTAACCTTTATAAATGCCATTGTATCCATGCCTACTTATTATATAATTGCTATTTTTCCTTTATACTGCATATTCTATTTTATAAATGATGAATAATTATTAATCTATATAATCCCTCAGTAATATCAGTACCATAATTTTAAAGAAAAAAGGAGAGAAAATATAGATAGGAATCAGATTTTGAGGATAATGGATAAAGCATATTTTGAAGTTTGGTTTTTCTAAGTTTTGGTATAATGTTTTATACAATAAATACACTATGTCGTTAACTAAAAGAAACATGAAATTATTGTGACCATTATTATTTGTAGTTTGTTTCTATTAATAAAAATATTTCACTGTGCACTTTCACAGTAAGGTGAAGGTATTCTGATTCAGAAAGAAATGTTTTATTCCAAGGTGCTACATGATACATGTTTACACATAGATGTGATTACAACTATGAACACTGCATTGAAGGTCTCCAAAATTTGGTCATAGGTATTAGAATATAGATATTATTAAGGCATTCCCTCAATAAGACAGAAATTTTACATTTGTAACATATTTCCACAGCATTAAATCAGTGGGAGGAATTAGGGAGAGCAATAATGAATAAAAAATGCATCATAATAACAGACATAAAACCCTATTAACTTTTTCCTGCCATTGACTGTGGGAAGATTCAGGACCACCATTGCCATCTCCACCCCTGTCCTCCCAAATGAAAATACTACAATAAAGTTCTAGGAATCTCAGCAATCTTTTCAGGTGTTTTTAATGTAATTAGCCTATGGCATCCAGAGTTAATTTCTTCTTTGACTTATTTTAATAATATCCCATTATTATGATAAAACTGACAGTATGCCTTTATGCCTAATTAAAGGGCTATCCTTCTGAGGCCTACTAAAACTGTTTTTGCCATGACCACTTGCTGTCTACTCATATCTACTAGTATGTTGAGCTTCCTAATCTCACGTGAGAGTACTGATTTCTATTTTGTGGTTCCTTTATTTCTTGATTTTAACTACCACTTGATTTGTGTCCAAGCACCCCTAATTTAGAAGCTTGGTCTGACTCCCATGAAGGTGACCTTGACAATTCTTCACTCCTGCTTCCTTTCCTAGACCACTAACCTTATCTTTGATGTGTAAAATTGGAGTAAAATGTGTTGAATTCAAGTAGAGAAGTTTATTGTTATAAAAGTTAAGAAAATAAAATTTTGTGTTTGATTAGAAGAATTTTGTAGAAGAAAAGGTATAATTATAAAAAATTCACAATAGCCAGGTCTATGATTTGGTTGTTTTGCTGTACTGTTTCAAGTTTAAAATCAAATTCATTCTAAAAAACTGAGCTTCATATATTTAAATATTGAAAGACTAAGATCAAATTCATTCTAATGATAAGCATAAATGTTTAAACTTGGAAGAAAGGCAAAGTTATTCAATACTTGGACACAGAAGGTATGATATGGCTGACACAGTTGCTGTAGATTAGGAAAACTGTGTCATACAGAGAAAAGAATGTCCAAAGGATAAGTTACATAAAATCTAATAAGTAGAAATTTCTTCAAATTGAGCCAATTTAGCAAAATCAAACTTAGGAGTAGCACCATGAGATTAGAACTAAGCAAATGATAGGAGAGAAAAAGTAAGTTGAAAAGTAAAAGGGCAAAGGGAAAAGTTTACCACTTAAGGTATCTGATAGGCATTGTTTTTCCTCCTTAACATTTCATTGGAATGAGGCAGGAACATAAAAATACAAATGCATCCATAGCCATGATAAAGAACTGAGATGAGAGTCAATAGTAGGTATAAGGCTGGAGAATTTCTGGGAATATAAGGTAGGTATAAGAAAATTAAAAGGAACTTATAAGAAATTAGAAACTTGAAGCCTCTTAGTAATCAAAAGGACTTCCTAAAAAAGTGAGGTATAAAAAGAAAAATGAAAAGACACCTTAGAATTCCTTAGGAACAGAATATAAAAGTAAAAGTAGAATTTAGATTTTGTCACTAGGATACAATGAAAGAATTGCATAGGAATTATAACAGAGATCAGCATTACGGCCAATAGCTTTTTCCCTTGGGCAGTAAAGTAGCAATTTGACACAAAAGTCAGTTAAACAAGTTGTTGGGATTGGAGGAGCTCCAGTGGCGCAATCGGTTAGCGCGCGGTACTTATAAGTTGTTGGGGTTGGAGATAAATTCAGGCAGTGGCCCCAATAAATTCTGGACAAAATGGAGTGTGTATAGCTCCACACCTGGAAAGCAAACTGCCTCAACATTCTAAAGAAAACTGACTATTTGAAAATTGCAAACAAACCCCTCCCCTGCCAGATCATCACATGAAGTTTTTACCATCATAATCTAAATACATTACTGTAGGGAGGAATTTTAATTGTGTTGGTGATATCTATTCCAGCTGTCAATGCCTTCTCTTTTAAGACTTCATTAATAAATATGAGAAGTTTACCAAGGATCTAAAGAAGCCAATAAATGCCATACAGATATGCAGTTGAATAAACTAAAGAATTAACACTTGCAGAAACAGAGTTAATACAGGAAAGAAATCATAATTTCATATATAATTTTAAAATTTATATACAGCAAATTCATTTTTTGTTTACTGCTTTAAGAGTTTTTAGTTAAACTTATAGGATGGCATTGGTTAATAACATTATATGTCAGGTGTACAATTCTATAATACATCATCTGCACTGTGTGCTTACCACGCAAGTCTAACCCCTTTGTCACCATAAATGTGATCACTTTACCCTCTTCATCCTCCTACACCCCTTTCCCTCTTGTAACCACTCTCCAGTGTCTATGAGTTTGTATGTTTGAAAAGATAATTTTTAATAATTATAGTTAGTAATTTCAACAATCTATTGAGACTATAATTATTAAATACACCAAAGGATTAAGAAATAATTTTTTACTTACACAGCTGAACTTTATAGAGAGAGCAAGGCAGATGCAGGCTGGTCTGAGTGACTGGCACTAGCAAGCTGGTGGGTTTTGTTTGCATTGTCGCTAAAACGTGGGGCCAGAATGAGGAATCCGGGGAGTGGTTTCAACTTCATGCAAGCACCAAGGGAGGGTAAGCACCACTTATTGTCTCACTCAGATTTAAAATGAGAAGAGAAGGGGGATAGCTCAAAAACTCTTCATGTTAAAACATCAAAAATGGAGTCCGACTCTTTATTACAAAACAACAACAACAACAACAACAACAACAACAACAAGATATGTGCATATACTGAAAATGAATTTGAATTCAGAATATCTATTAATTCCCATGAATCAATTTAAAGTGATAAATTACCTAACAGAACAATAGATAAATTATGGGAACTATTATTATCAGAAAAAGTAGCTTGAAAGTTTATAAACCTTTTAAATATATGAAACTCAATTATAATCAGAAACTGTGAGATAAGAGCATAATGTGGTATCTTTATAAGCACCTTAGTGGTGAAAATTAAGAAGACAAAGTTGACAAAGCATTCCTTTGCAGTGACGGTAAGAATAAAAACGTATAACTACTTTTGAAGACAATTTGTTTTTGCCCATTAAAAATAGACACATTCACATCTTACAGCCAAACAATTTCACTCCTAGTTATAGAAAGCTGTCAGCCATTTTGGCACATGAGATGGATCTGGGAAGGTTTGTAAATCCTATTCTGTTAGGCAAACTCGAGGATGGAACCCAGACATCAGTATTTTTTAAAGCCTCTTTACGTCACACTAATATATAGCCAGGGCGGAGAACCATTGCCTTAAAGAAACTCTAATACGCATGTGCCAGCAGATATGAGCAGGAATTCTCCCTGCAACATTTTTTAAATTATAAGAAAACAGAGGCAAACCCCAGAAAACAGAAGTTCAACTGTAAAATGGATGAATATCCAGTGATAAATTAAACTCATCTAATTTTGAGACCCACTTAATTCAGTTTTCCTATGGACTTGTATATCCATCTAAAATATTATGTTGTTAATATCTATTTCAAAAGCAAAATCAGCATCATTCATATATGTAATTATATTTAAGCTCTGTTCTACATTTAAATTTAGAAACTATACTTCCTAAAATAAATTTAGAAACTAAAGTATAGACCCACCTGGGACACAGCTCACACACACACACACACACACACACACACACACAGCATTTTTGAAGGGAGTTGGGTTATGCCATTGGGGAGAGCCTAGGCTAGTTCAAAATCTTTAGGGCAGGCTCTGAGAGAGGGCAAACTGGAACTCTACAGCACAGGATGAAACTTCAATCTACAGTCAGGAATTTATTCTTCCTCAGGGAAGGAAGTCTCAGCCTTACTTAAAGTTAACCAAATATGGACTTCAATCACATCTGCAAAATACTCTCACAGCACCTAGATTACTGTTTGATTGAATAACTGGAGAATGTTGTCTAACAAATTTTAGGAATAAACCTGACCATTTCAAGTATCTGAAAAGTAGAAGTTAGGTTCAGAAAAATACAATGTATCACTATATAAAGAGAAAACCATGATTTTCACTGATGTGGTCTAAAATAATCATCTACATGTATAATATATTGGAGATGATAATTGAAATTTTTAAAATAATTTTGCTGTTAATTTTTAAATCTCTAATTTTCAAGGAATTTAAGAATAGTTTTCTGTTTGTATTATTTTACTTTAAATTGTCTGTTCATGTGTTTTCTTTGATTTCTCAATGAGCTTCTTAAAAAATATATATATATTTCAGAGAGAGAGAGAGAGAGAGAGAGAGAGAAACATCAATGATGAGAGAGAATCATTGATTGCCTGCCTTCTGCATGAACCATATTGGAGATGGAGCCCAAAACCCAGACTGGAATAAAAAATCTGGGACCCTTCAGTCTGAAGGCCAATGCTCTATCCACTAAGCCAAAACCAACTAAGGCTTAATGAGCTTTTTTCATAATCAACTTAACAGCTCCTTATATATAAATGAAATTATCCTTTTGACTATCATATATATTAAACAGAATTAGAACTTGAGATGCATAATTTTTCTTATTTTAAATGAATAGACATTTAAATATATAAAATTTTTTCAGATTTAACATATTACTCTAAAATTATGGGGAAAAATCCCCCATCACATTCCCTAGAAATTTTAGGGTTTTGGTTTTATCTGGAAATTCTTTGCATAAATGGTAAGATCAACATCAAATTAGTGTCTCAGATATCAACATTATTAATATCAACATTATTTATTGAACAATCTTTTTTTCAGAATCATAAACATGGTTGCCTTTATAATATAGTAAATTTCTATATGGCTTTAGTCTATTTCCACACCTGCTACTCTTCTCTTTTGATGAACCTATCAATTATCTATGAATAGCACATGGTTTTTATTTCCTTAGATTGATAACATATGCTATTTTTTAGAGGTGCTTGTTTCATTTTTTTATTCATTCCTTTTTTATGTCTATGAGTCGTAATTCAGATTTTCTTCACATAAATTATACACATTCCTATTTAATTTTGTTCCTAGCTAATTTATAATTTCTTTGTTCTTGTAAATATTATCATGTGTTTTATTAATTTAAATATTATTATAGAGAAATGTTGACGTTGTTTATTAATTTTATAATTGTGCAATTACCAAATTCTTCTAACAGGCATGAGGTTTCTTCAGAAGATGAGGAAAGTAAAGTTAGAGCATTATGCTGGTCACACAACACTGAAAATATACTAACAAGCATTCAAATGTATACTTAAAATAATGAATTATGATATGTAGGTTATATCTCAAGAATGCTTTTAAAAGGAAATACTGCTAATTCCTACCTTGATACATTGTCATTTTCCTTTCCCTCCCTCTTCATAAAATTGCCTGTGACTCACTCTTCTTACTGCATCTCCGTTTCAAAAAATTGACTCAATACGGGTAGAAATAGCAATTCATTTTATTAGAAGATTTTTTGGCACTTTTACTCTGAAGAAAGGTATCATATAAGGTAGTATCAGCACAAATAAAAAATATGAAGTACAAGAAATAAGGCAAAAGTAATAACATAGGAGAATTTCTTTCTTCTCTTGCTACTCCTCTGTATGACCCACCCCTGTCACCACCAGCAGCACCACCAGCATGCATGCATTTACCAACCATGTTCAAGGAAAGAATGTTTATTAGTTATTGCACATTTACTTAACATATTTTATATGCATCTTTTAAAAACACAGGATAAAACCTGAGGTTATATGAAGGTAATGAACTTAGCGGAGCACATGAAATTGAATTGCACTCTCAAACTGAAAGGCGGGTGGTAATATGTGCAATGTGGAAATCTAAATCCTTCCTACTCCAGTTAAAATTCAGATTAATACCTCCCACCAAGCCTCCAGAAACTATCTCCTTTTTCTGCCTTATAATTCTGCTACGGTTCACCTGATACAATATATTTCTAGTTTAAAATAGAAATGAGGAAACCCATAGGCTCTCTTTTACTTAGAAGTTTTGTTTTGGCTCATTAATGCTTTCCATCTCATTTCTTCCTTTCCACTAGAAAATTTTGCCCAAAGCAATTTTTGACAAGTAAATAAAGTTGAATAGAATTAATTTGCTTACATCATTGTAAAATAAAATTAAAAGACTTTATATTTGTAGGATCACAAATTTAGAAAATTCTTGATAACATAGTTGTGATTTACAAAATTAACTTATTTTATCCACAGCTATATTTAAAGATAAATAAAATATTTAGTAAGTTACAATTTTATTATTTTTTCCATGAGAAATATAATTTATAGAGTTCTGAGGTTAATACATTTTCAGAATCCTTTCAATATCAAACACTTGTTTAAATAGCAAATAATTGAATTTTTAATTCAGATGTCATAATCTTTCAAAATTTGGTATGGAGAGAATCATAAAAAATTGTTGGGAGTCTAGAGCAGTAAAAGGAAACATTGATACCTTGTTTCCTTTTTTAATCAGAGTCTGAATACCGTCATCACTCTTTAACTAAACAAAAAGAAGATTCAGGAAAATCTTTCCTTATCCTTCCTCCCTACTTTATTAGAAATCCTCTTCTTTGGTGTACTTTTAAAAGTGGACGCTGCACTAAGTTTTTATGAACTAATTTTATGTAGTTTTCTACTGTCTTCACAATGAGATTTCAAAAACTTAAAGAATCTGAAATTCTTTGAAGCTATACCCTACCCCAAAGAAATAGCCAAGTAATACCTAGCACATAGGTGTTTAATAACTAAGTATGTATCAAATGGGGAATATTATTTATTGAACATTTGAGATGTGCCATGTTTCAAATTTGCTTCAGCATTTCAATTAATCTTTTAAACAGTACTTAAAATGTAATTATTATCACTATTAAATAAGAGGTATTTGAAGTTTACTGAACTTAATTAGCTCAAAAGACATGGCTTTTAAGTCATCTGTCTGACGTATGTCCATGTTATCAGGCCTCACTGCTCCCCCCACATTGATCCCAAAACTATTTTTACACAAATTATTGATTCAGTTACATCCCCAGTAATATCTAAAATTTTGCCATTCAATTCAGAACAGAGATATAATCATTAACCACAAATTATTAAACACTAGAGGCCCAATGCACGAAGATTCGTGCAAGAATAGGCCTTCCTTCCCCTGGCTGCCTGCACCAGCTTCCCTCCGGCACTGAGGACCCGGGCTGCTTCTCTCTGGCCTCCGCCACTACCCACCAGGACCCGGGGTTCTTTGCTCCTGCCACTGCCAAGCACCCGGGACCTGGGCTGCTTCACTCCAGCTGCCACAGCCACCCACCATGGGTGTGCTCTGAGCTGCACCGCGGCCTCTTGGAGCACGCCTCCACCCCTGGTGTGTGTCCGCTGGGGCTGGGGGCAGCACTCAGTCCCCTCCCGCCCATATGCAGGTGCAGCTCCTCCTGAGGTGGTTGTGACAGTTATGGCATTCTGGCCTAATTTGCATATTACATATTTTATATATATATATACATATATATATATATATATACTAGAGGCCCAGTGCACAACATTCGTGCACTCAGGGGGGTCCCTCAGCCCGGCCTGCACCCTTTCATAGTCCGGGAGCCCTTGGAGGATCTCCGGGGCGAGCGGGCCTAAGCCTTCAGTCGGACATCCTTAGTGGTGGGAGAGGCTCCTGCCACCACTGCTGCACTTGCCAGCTGTGAGCCCAGCTTAGGGTTTCTGGCTGAGCAGCGATCCCCCTGTGGGAGCACACTGACCACCAGGGGGCAGCTCCTGCATTGAGCGTCTGCCCCCTGGTGGTCAGTGCGCATCATAGCGACCAATCCTTCAGATGTTCGGTCAATTTGCATATTACCCTTTTATTATATAAGATTATTATATAGGATATATATATTACTTTATTCATTTGGAATATTTATGAATGAAACAAATCATATAAATTAAATTTACTGAAAATTATGATATCATTTTAAATGATGTTTTGCATATAACAATTGTGGACAACAATCTTCTTGTATGATTGTTCTCATAACAGACAGTAGAACAGATTCTTGAAGAGCGCTCCTTGTAAAATCCACTGCACCTTTGACAAAATATGACAAATATAATTTATTGCATCATTTATTTCACTAGAAAGTGATCTCAATATCTAGAGTTAAATTCTTACACACACACACAAATACACTTACACAACAGTTGAAAGCATGAAAGGAGCAAAAGGATAGGGATCATTAAGAGCAGCTTTAAAAGTAAAGGGCAAAACTAGCACTGCAGTGATCAGGGTTATGGGACTTGTAAGACTGAAAGGCTGATTTGATCTGTGTGTCTGTTTTAGTACCAGTACCATACTGTTTTGATTATTGTAGCTTTGTAGTATAATTTGAAGTCAGAGAATGTGAAATTTTCAGGTTTGTTCTTTTTTAAAAAAATATATATTTTATTGATTTTTTACAGAGAGGGAGAGAGATAAAGAGTTAGAAACATCGATGAGAGAGAAACATCGATCAGCTGCCTCCTGCACACTCCTTACTGGATATGTGCCCGCAACCAAGGTACATGCCCTTGACTGGAATCGAACCTGGGACCTTTCCGTCCGCAGGCCGATGCTCTATCCACTGAGCCAAACCAGTCAGGGAGAGGTTTGTTCTTTTTTCTCAGGATTGCTTTGGCTATTCAGGGTCTTTTGTTTTTCCATACAAATTTTATGGTTTTTGTTCTATTTCTTTGACAAATGTCATTGAGATTTTTATGGGGATTGAATTAAATATATATGTTGCCTTAGGTAATATGGCCATTTTTAACTATGTTGATTCTTCCAATTCATGAGCACAGAAGAGGACCTGAACAGACACTTTTCCAAAGAACACATACAAATGGTCATGGATATATAACTATATGCTCAACTTCACTAGGTATAAGGAAAATGCAAATCAAAACTACAATGAGATACCACCTTACACCTGTTAGAATGGCTATTATCAATACGACAAGAAATAACAAGTTGGAAAAGTTGTGTAGAAAAAGAAATCCCTCTACACTGCTGGTGGAAATGTATATTGGTACACCCACTATGGAAAACATTATAGAGATTCTTCAAAAAATTAAGAATAGGGCCACCATACAATCCAGCAATCCCTAGTCTGTGTATCTACCTGAAATATTTGATAACATTTATTTGTAAATATATATGGATCCCTATGTTCATTGCAGCATTATACATGGAAGCCAAGACATGGAAACAACCAAAGTATCCTTCAATAGATGATTGGATAAAGAAGATGCAGTACATATATACAATGGAATGCTACTCAACCGGAATAAAGGATGAAATACTGCCATTTGTGACACCACAGATGGATCCTGAGAATCTCATGCTAAGCTAAATTAAGTCAGTGGAAAAAAGGACAAGAATCATATAATTTCACTTACATGTGGGATTATAAAACAGAAATCAACAAACTCACAGACGCAGACAACAGAATGGTGGTTACAAGATGGGAAGGGGGATGAAGTGGGGATGGAGAATTAAGTAACAAAAAATGGTTGTAGAATGAAGACATTTCAGATAAATAAATCTTTAAAGTTCACATAAACAACAAAAATTTCATTAAAAGAAATTCCCATAGATGTTAGAGAGTACAAAGGGCAGTTATCATAATATGATTTGAGATAAAATAATAGTTAAAAAAAAGAATTGCTCAAACTGTAGATAAATATAAACACAATTTTAAATATTTAAAATTAATACTAGATTAATTGCTAAAATGGTCAGAGTTCTTCATCCCTCTCTGTATCTGGGCCCTTTGCAATGTGATTTTCCAGTTCTTCCCAATAAAAGATGGAAGCTATATTCTAACCCCCTGAATTGGATAGGTCTCTGTGGTTTGCTTTAGCCAATAAAATATAGTAGAAGTGATAGGCCAGTTCCAAGCCTAGGCTACAATAGATGTGTGCTTTGTTCTCTCGCTTGGAATTCTACCAATTCCATGTGAACAAGTCAGGCCTGTTGGAAAACAAGAGACCATATAAAGGAGAACCAATGCACCCCTGCCAACAGCCAGCCAACCCCAGATGGTGAAACACTTGGCTGAACCACTACGGATAGTGGACACTTGATATGAGATTATGGAACCATAAAAGGACTCTGAAGAGGACCAATCTCACTTATGCAATAGATGCTAAAACTTCCCAAAATATTAGCAAGCCAATCTAACATGAGAAAATAATATATTACAACCCAGTTAGTAGATATAGTGAAGACAAAAACGTTTTAACATAAAAATGAATCTATATGTATATTAAACCTTAACCATCTTTCAATAAATGTAGTCTAATTTTATACTAAATAGTATGTATCCTTTAACAATTGGTCTTTTTAATTTTTTTCTTATTAACTCTACTTTACTATTCTTATTATGTTATTATCATCTATAAAAATATAATGATATTATAGACATTCTTGAGGTGTTTTAATGTTTTTCCTTATATTAAATGGCGCAAAATGACTTTCTATGTGTATGTGTGTGTGTTAATATTTACCACCCCTGTCATTTAGAGTACCATAAGTTTAAGTTGCAATCAATTCTCCAGCCTCTTAATTCATTTTTAAAATATATTTTTCAGATTGCAGTATAACAAGTTTTCATTATACTTGATCCATACAGTAGAGCAAATACAATGTAGAAAATAGAAGTCAGAGTCTAAGAGAAGAATTGTGTACCCCCAAAATTTATATGTGGAAGTCTTAACCCCCCGTAATTCAGAATATAACTATATTTTATTTTTTTTATTTTTTTTTAAATATATTTTATTGATTTTTTACAGAGAGGAAGGGAGAGAGATAGAGAGTTAGAAACATCGATGAGAGAGAAACATCGACCAGCTGCCTCCTGCACATCTCCCACTGGGGATGTGCCCGCAACCCAGGTACATGCCCTTGACCGGAATCGAACCCAGGACCTTTCAGTCCGCAGGCCGACGCTCTATCCACTGAGCCAAACCGGTTTCGGCAGAATATAACTATATTTTAAATTAGGGTCTTTGGAGAGATACTTTAGGTTAAATGAGGTGATTATAATGGTCCTAATTCAATATGACTAGTGTTCTTATAAGAAGACTAGAGGCCCGGTACATGAAAATTTATGCACTGGAGGGGGGGTCCCTCAGCCGGGCCTGCCCCCTCTCACAGTCTGGGAGCCCTCAGAGGTGGGAGGCGACCCAGCGATCAGGGGAAGGCGATGCCCCATCACTCCTCTGCTGCTGCCACTGCTGGCAGCGCAAGCCTCAGCCGGCCCTGGTTACCTGAGCCTCGGGTGGCCCTGGGAGGCTGGGCAGCTGCCATCTGAGGCTTGCCTGTGCCTCGGGTGGCCCTGGGCAGCAGGGGGACTGAGGGGACTGGGGGACTCTAGAGGAAGGTGCCCCAGCGGTGCTGAGGGGACTGGGCACAGCCATCGTGTGGCTGTGGGCGCTGCCATCTTTGAGGGTGTAGCATTCAATTAGCATATTCCCTCCTTATTGGCTGTGGATGCCGCATCTTTGAGGGTGTAGCAGTCAATTAGCATATTCCTTATTGGCTGTGGGTGCCGCCATCTTTGTGATGGCATGAGGATCAATTAGCATATCCCCCCTTTATTAGATAGGATTAGGATATAGATATGCTTACGGTGAAGGCACAGAGAAAAGATACTCATTCACAAGCCATAAAGATAGGCCTTCACAAAGGCACAACCATGCTGACACCTTGATCTTGGACTTCTAGCCTTCAGAACTGTAAGGAAATCATTTCAGTGGTTTAAGCCACCCGTCTATTGTACTCTGCTATGACAAACCTAGCAGATGGCAACCCTCCACTGCTGTATTTGCCAGATGAATGGCATGTTATTTTACCACGGAAAAGGTAGCAAGCATGAAAATTTCAAGGTAATATTACACATTTAATGCCATTTCTTATCAAATGCTTGTGACATTTTTTAGTCGAATAAAAGTCATATTTAAAAAGCCACAGATTTTGTCACTAGGCAAGTCTTTTTACTGTGAACTTTTTATAAGGCTTACATCCATAGATAAATTTCTCAGTCTCTTTGGTCTTAAGTTTTCAATGACTAATTGCAGGTAATTATGTCTGTCTGATGAGGCTGTTGTCAGAAAATACTAATCAAATAAAGGATTTGGCTGATAACATACAATCAGTAACTAGAAATCACAGATTGCATCTTTAGGAAGAAATTCTCCTGGGCTCTACTATATCAAATAAAGTTACAACTTACTAGGTCAACTGATAAAATATCTGGATCAGTGTTTTTTATGATTATTGGTTTTGAGGTATATAAAACAAGCTATATAACTCTATCTTTAACAACAATTTAATTGCATCTTTAATTAACATAATTACATAAGACACTTAAAATGGTAATAAATATATAGGCATTTAAAATATAACAAACATGTATCAGAATAGCATACCAACTTTGGTCATTAAATCCATTTAAGTTTGACATGTTAATTCAATAAATATTAGTATGTGAAAATGAAATAGATTTCATTTAAATGCAGTTTTGTTTTTGCCTGATTTGACTTATGCATTTTCTAATGCACTCTGAATTTTGAGCCCTTTTAATAGCTGAACACAAACATCAAGTTTTATTGGTAGAATATTTTGCTGGGTGCTAAAGTACACAAAGTGTTCTTTTGCTGGAGGCATGAGTTTTATTTTTTATAAAGCCCTGGTATGGAATGTACTTTGACTGATATAAAAATAAAAACAGCAGATAGGAAGGCACAAGGCAACAATAGCAATATTATTTTGCCAACTTTCCTCTGGCTGTAACTAATCTAGTTGGTTTGGCCTAGAAGGATCATTTTATTGTATGCAATATTCATCTCAAAAATATTTAACTAACTCAAATTCAAATCATAAAACAGACAGGCAAAGAATATGAGAACAGGCAGTTTCCTATCACCTGGATAGGGCCCAATGTTTAAATTTATTTTGTGCAAAGCAGAAATGTCAAATTATTTAAATTAATTGTAGTGGTTTTTAGCTATGCAACAAGTAAAAATGTAGAGTTTGGAAATCATGTTTATATTATTTTCTTTTATAAAAATACAATTACCATAATACTATCCTATAAAAATTATATGTAATAATTTCATTATTGCAATCTAGTATTAGCCAAATTTTTAAGACAAGAGACTTTTTTACTTAAATGTCTATTTTTATACTTAATCAATGATTAAAATAATTATTTTCCTATTTGTTTGTATGCTAAATTTTTCTGTTTTGAAAAGTAATAAACTATCACAATAAAATATCCAAAAAGTAATAGAAAAAATCCTTCTTTGAGAGTATAATTTATATCTTAATAGAAACCATATAATTATTCTTTTTTTTTTTAAATATATTTTATTGATTTTTCACAGAGAGGAAGGGAGAGAGATAGAGAGTTAGAAACATCGATGAGAGAGAAACATCGACCAGCTGCCTCCTGCACATCTCCTACTGGGGATATGCCCGCAACCAAGGTACACGCCCTTGACCAGAATCGAACCTGGGACCTTTCAGTCCGCAGGCCGACGCTCTATCCACTGAGCCAAACCGGTTTCGGCATATAATTATTCTTTACATAATAAATTATTTCATAATCTTTTAATATTAAAGTACAATTAAATCAAAATATATTGATAACGCTTTAATCTTCTATTTGCTTAACATGATTTTAGAAATATCAACTAGATGATAGGCAAAAATACAGACATGAGCAAGCATGAATTGGATCATCAAGCTATTAAACTTCCTGAGGGAAAAAGAAATAAACAAATTGCAAAGCTTGCATCATTTCATCACAAAATACTAGTAATGCATCTCTCTATATTTCTCTATTAGGTTCATACATTCAGAATACAATTATAATAGATGGTATCACTTACCTAGAAAGTAGCAGAGATGGCTTTTTATCATTTCTTTGAAATCAGTTAACAGTCAAAATGAGGCTGAATCTGCTAGGAATGTTTTTTGGGATATTAAAAGTATACAGTGAAAAGGGTCAGGTATAAATAAAATGTAGCTATGTGATAAAAAAGAACCACAAATATTTAAAGTTAATAACACATACATATTAAATCTTCAGATGTGTTTATTAATAATTAAGGGATGCCATATAGTTCCTCTCAGAAAATAAGTAATCAAGATAAAGGACAGAAGAATATCTTTTTTCAGGAGGAAGCTGTTTACTGTGTAAGTCCTTTAAACAAGTTTATTGGTAAAACAATCATCCCTAGTTCCAATTATGGAACACTTAAAAATATACCAAGGTTTACTGACCTTAATGTTTCATGTATTTGCTGCAAAACATAAAAATTTAATTAACATGTATTTTCAGTTGTTAAATACAAATCTGTAATCCCAAATCCTAGTCAAAGAATTAAAAAGCACCAATAATGGCTCTATCCAGTACCTTTGCATACATCTCGATTACAACCATTTTTGTAATTTTAGAAAATAATTTGCCTACCTGTTCTTTTTTTAAGAGTATTTTTAATCACTAAGAACATATTGCTCAATTTTGGGGGTTTATGACCTTTATAAAAATGGAAGGCTATATGTCATCTTCAGAAAAACAATTCATTCAGCATATTTTTAACTGCATCCAAATTATTGCAGGTAATTGCTCACTGAGTTTCACTGTTTTATATAACATCTCATTGTATGCATTCTGTATTTCTCAAGTCAAAATAGCTTGAATCATTTCCTGTCTTGTGCTAATACAGTTACTATCAGTTGTGAACATTTCTGCATATATACTCTGGTGCAGCCCTGCAAGAATACATTTGCATTATAATCCTAGGAGTGAAATTAATGGAACATACAGATGACCATATTCAATTTTATAAGAAAAATTCCAATTGCTTTCCATTGTAGCTGTATCAATTACATGCCAACACCAATATATGAGTTTTCTTTCATTTACATGCTCAGAAGTTCTTGTTAACTTTTGCCATCTTAGATTGTGTAAAATGCTATGTCACTGTGGCATTATCATTTTCCTAAGTACAAAAGAAGTTAAAAGTCATGTTTATTGACCATTCCTATTTTTTCTCTGAAATGGTATTTACTGAGTTTTGTTCATTTCTATTCTGTTTTCTTGTGAAGTTTTTATATATTGTAAAATATAATTTTCAGAGGGTTATGTTATATATAAAAAATTCTTTCCCCAGATTGTTGGCTTGCTTTTTACTTCAATATGTCTTTTTTAAAGTATATTTTTATCGATTTCAGAGAGAAAGGGAGAGGGAGAGAGAGACAGAAACATCAAGGATCAGAGAGAATCATTGGTCGGCTGCCCTACAATCCCTACATGTGCCCTGACCTGGAATTGAACCATGATCTTCTGGTCATGGGCTGACACTCCACCACTGAGTCACACCAGCCAGACACTGTGCTCACTTTTATGGGTTGTGTGAGAAATCCTTCACCACTGTGAATTCATTAAAAAATATGTATATATTTTCTTTTAAAATTGCTTGTTTTGCCTTTCATGTCTTTTCTGATTTGTTTTGTGTTTCTGTTTTTTGGTCTGTGTGTGTGTGTGTGTGTGTGTTAGGTAGACCATTTCTTTAAATCTAAGATGGAATCCATTGTGGCCATGTTGTAGCATGCAAATAATTATTTTGACATCTGTTCAAAATACAAGGAGAAACTCACAGAAACACATACAATCAGTGATCCACAGATCCATATACAGAGTTATATTATCTCTTAACTAAGACTGCTTTCCGTTAGGTTTCCAGGTATCATTTGCAAAATCCATCAGCAGAGGGAGCTTTGATTTCTCATTTAAGGAAACTAATTATTTCCAGCAAGCTACTTAACATCACCTCAGATAATTAACTGTCACTGCCTGATATCATCAGTCAAACCTTAAATACAAGTATATGCCTAACAAGAGGGTCACTGTACTTCCCCTAAGACATGTTCTTCCTCTTGTGTGCCTGTGGGCTCTTTCATTATGCCGGTGTGGGGGTGGGGAGAAGGGGAGTAGAAACTAACAAGGTGTTCTGTGTGATCACAGCAGCTTTAGCTTTGTGATCATACGGAGCACAGGGGCTCATCAAGTTTACACTGAGCTGATAATACCAAATTCTCAAGTTGACTATCAAAGGTAGGTTCTGGGCTCTGTTCAAATGAAAATTATACACTGATGTGTTGTGTGGGTGTTTATTTCCCCAGTTAGCCTATGTTTCAGGATTATCATTTGACAGGGAAAAAATTGGGGTTTTTTTCCTATCCTTCTAAGCAGGATCATAAGAAGGTACCTATAACCCTAAAATACATGAGGCTGGGAATAATTTACAACAGGTTCAGAAGGCATAAAGCATGTGTGGAAAGGCGGTTGATTGGACTAAACTTGTCAAATGCTCTACATCAAGTTTCCAAGTTCCTTATGTTTTAAAAGATATATAGTATATGGGTCTGTTCCTGAACTGGGATACTAAGTTTGGGAAAATTCTCAGCATCAGGAAACATTTCATAGCAAATGTAAATTGAAGTAAGCAGTTTATATTGTGGGTCATCCTTTAAGACATGTGGCATAGGCTCTACACATCCTACCTATTACAGAGGGCAACCATGAGACACATTAAGCTATTTAACTTTTAAATTTAGAAAATGTATACAAAATACATTCAGGCTAATGTTTCGGTAATAAATCTAACAAGCAAAAGGAATGTGAGGCATTTATTTCAGAAACAAAAGTTAAAGAAGTGACAGAAAGACTCAATAATAACAATAAATAATATTTATCGTATGATTTAAAGATACAAAATGTAAAAATCAATGCAAAATCTAAAATAAACAAAACATTAAAAATTTAGATTAAAATAAAATCTCAACCCTATACTTTCATGACTCAAGTCACATAACTCACTGGGCCTTGCTGGACTCTGTTTCTATTATTTACTAGAGGGCTGGCGCACAAAATTTGTGCATCTCTAGAGCTGGCCTGTGATCAGGGCCATCTTCCCTGGCTGCCTGCAGCAGGCCCTGCCCACCCCACTACCCACCCCCAGTTTCTCGTTCGCCATCGGGTGATCAGAGCCTTCTGGCCGGAGGGAGGAACCAAGAGGTGGGTCATTCTGCCTGTTTGCCGGCCTCACCCCTGCCGCGGTTGCCCTCTGTGTGTGGGGCGACTGGTGGGGTGGGGGCCTTGGCCTGGCACCACCTGCGACCCCCACCCTTGTTCCCCGTTCTCCATTGGGCAATCAGAGCCTGTCGGCCAGGGAAAGGGACCAAGAGGTGGTCAGTGTGTCTCATAATGACTGGTCGAGCGGTCATTCTGGTCATTCTGCCATTATTGTCAATTTGCATATTACCCTTTTATTATATAGGATAGAGGCCCACTGCACTGGTGGAGGCCAGTCTGCCTGCCCTGATGGGGGCCCCAGATTAGGGTGAGGGTCCCCGCTGTGGGGCGGGGGTGGCAAGGCCAAGGGGCCATGGGTGGTTTGCAGGCCAGCCATGCCCCCAATCAGGGTGGGGTCCCTGCTGGGGGTGGGGCCATCCAGGCCGAGGGGAGGCAGTTTTTCTGGTCTCTGGTTGTTCTGGTTGTTCCACCATTTCGGTCGCTGGGCTTTTATTATATAGGATACTTACATTTTTGTCCAAATTTTAAATATTGAACAAACTCAAAAATAGAAATAATAAATGACACTGGTAATCTGTTAGACCTTTGAATATAGCTTAAGGAATGTCTTCCATTAAACACACATTTCTAGATGGTTATAAAAAAATCTCCAAATATTTTAAAATAAAAAAAGAGACATGCTTTCTGCTTGCAACTCTTAAAAGAACCTCAGGTGGGGAAAGAAAAATATCCACGGAATTGGTCAAAAAAATAATACGAAAACCAAATAAACATTTGAAATTTATGTGTAATCAGTCTCTTTAAAGTTATATTATACATTGCTGTTAAATACTGGCTCCATCAATAAAGGTGTAGCAAAAAATAATAATAATAATAGCAATAAAAAATCATAGAAGTTGGTAATGTTATATTATTAACTACTCAATTTATATTATCAACTATTAAAATTTTAATACCATGAAGAGGAATTGACAAAATGGTCACTTTCATATACACTGTAAATTTACTTGCAATAGGTACAGTGCTTTGGAAATTCATTTAGGTTAAATATAATTAATCATGTTATTATTAATATTATTTAATCTGTTAATTATGCTTTCGAAAACCTTTAAAAAGTGGCAACCCTACATGTTTATTAAGTGTAAAATTATGCCAATGGACTTAATCTTAGTTTTATGTGTCATAGTAAATATTGAGAAACAATTTGAATATTCAACAACAGGTAAGTAGCTAAGTAACCTACAGAACATTCAATGTTGCATTTCACAATTATTGTAACTAATACTTTTAAAGATGTCAAATATAAATTTTATATACAATGGTGTGATTTTTAACTATGTAAAAAGATCCTAAACTGATAGGTACACTATCAGTGATTGCTTTTGGGTAGTTTATGAATAAAGATTTTCCTTCTTTCTTTTACTTACTAAATTTCCTTTATCATGTACATGATGTTTTCACATCTAAACATGGTTTAGTGGAGAAAACGTGCATTTTTTGCCATGTTAAATGGTGCTTAATAATGCATGTTTAAAACAATTTCATCATTTACTAGAAATGTTGGCATTTGAATAACTTTTTTTGTTTAAACAAAGAACTATCACAGTGTAGGTATTTTTCTTTGTCTTATTTTGGTCATCAATTCACTTGAAAGTTTCATTAAGGTACTGTACCTCCAGGCAAGAGTGAATGCAATGAATATTACTCAAATTAAAATAAATGCAGTTCCACAGAGAAACTTTATAACAGATGTTGTCTAGTGTGCTTGTAAGACATTTTACTTTTCTCACAACAGTATGTTCTAGGTTAATCCAATCTCTTATGATACAGGTAGAAGATGAAAAATGAACACTCCAAGTTACTAAATATATAAATACATGGGTAACATGAATTGATCTAGTAACTCTTTGTAGATTTTTAAAATTTCCCTACCTTTGTAACAAATAATTTTGTAAATTGGAACCTCTTAGCTTATTCTTTTTTTAAAATACATATATCTTTATTGATTTCAGAGAAGAAGAAAGAGGGAGAGAGAGATAGAAACATCAATGATAAGAGAAAATCATTGATCAGCGGCCTCCTGCACACACTTATTGGGGACTGATCCCACAACCTGGGCATGTGCCTTGACCAGGAATCGAACAATGACCTCCTGGTTCATAGGTTAACACCCAACCACTGAGTAGCACCGGCTGGGCAAAATAATTCTATTTCCAAATACCCATCTCTGTGAGGTTGGATTTTCTTCATATACATAAACTAAAATAGCATACTACAACAGAAGGATGACAGAAGTAGCTATAAGACTATCTCTCTCTCTCAAAAAAAAATCTCTCTATTAAAGGTAAATTTTAAAGGGATTTGCCAAAGTATAAACTCACTCTTCTCACAAAATCTTGATTTCTGACCATAATTTTAAAATGTTTTTTATATTAACATAACAATTTTTTCATTATTTTCAAGTAAATTAATTAAAAAATAAATTTCACACAGAATATAAGACATAATAAAAAACTGAAGACAAACAGAAAATTACCCAAGTTAAACATGCAAGCTCTAATTTTCAAATCTTTCCCCATGTTATCTGGTAGATAACAGGTCTTTCATAAATTTGGATTGAGTAAATGTTGAATGAAATTGCATCTTATTTTACCAGTACTTTACAAAAACAAAATAAAACATGGAAATAGTACAAAAGAAGAAACAGAACAGCCAAGGACAATGTATTAAAATAGATTTGGGGCTTCAAATTTTCAAAGTATAAAGATAATATAAAAGCATTGGATCAACATTTTAACAGTATTTCATTTGTTTGATAATCAGGTAACATTTTGTGTTAAAATTATAGTCATAAATTTAGAAACAAGAAAAATTACACATTATCTTAACCCTTATTCACTCTATCCTCCCCAAAATAAAATCAGATTATACCTTTCTTTTTTTACATCTACTGTCATTGTACCCATGTTTTAGGCCAAGACACACTTAGAAAATTTAATCAATGAAGTAATGAAATGCCAAAATTCATATCACAAATGTAAGAATATAGGAATGGTACACATTTAAAAAAATATGAAGAAGCTGTTATTAGTCAGTTATTAGCTGCTAAATTCTTTTCTAAAAACTAACCTAAAGTTTCAGTGGATTAAGACAAGCATATGTCTCATGCATGAAATGTTGTTAGCTCATTGGCTCTTCTACTAGTAGTAATTCAGTAATCCGGAGTCCTTAAGTCTTGTGTTGGTAGTGTACCCTCAGGCTATAGAGTCCTATGCTGAATCTTCTGTATCCAGTTGAGAGACAAGAGTTAAAAAAGAGAATGTAGAATTTCTGGTAGACCTAGGGCTGCAAATGGTGTTCATTGCTTCTGCCAATATTCCCTGGGTCGTTAGTCACAATCTCTTCCTACAAATGCAAGGAAAGCGGTAAAAAGGAAATAGTTATGGTGATCATATGGCTTTTTTTTTTTTTTGCCACAAAAGGTTTTATAAAATTTGGGACTAAATAAAGGGTTATTTCAAAAGCCCCAAAATGTTATGGTGAAAAGAGAATGCAGGGTTTGAAAAGGGCACACATTACAGATCAAGCAGTAGATATGGCTGTGAGCTAATGATTATTATTTCTATTTTAAAGTTTTCTATACAAACACTCCTTTAAGAATAGCTTATTTCAAGATGCTCTTACGGTTTTCAACTCAAACAAATATAGTTTCTTAGCAGAAAATTTACATCTGTATTCAAAGAAAAAAAGCAACAGAATAACAATGTGGTGTTTTAAATATGTAGTTTACCAACAAAATTATGTGAATTCATTTTAGGATCAAAATACTTTGATACCAAAAGGTTATGCAAACATAATTTTCAACCACCTGGAGACTCTGAATCCATTAAATGTTTTGGGTCACCAACTTATATATCAAGGTCACAGCCATCACTTTCAATTTCCATGGTAATGAAATATTGTAACCATTTGAGTTATTAGTGCTTCAAGGATTATTGAGCAGGAGATCAATGATGACATGACTTTGCCTTAAAGTTCATCTTAGGAATTCTACAGCTTTGCAAAAATCATCCAAAAATTTCAGCACATTAACATTTTTAGGAAGTATTCTTTCTAGACTTTGTGGGTAAATTGGAAAAATAATTCACTTTTAATCTAAAGAAAAACAAAGTCTAAAAATATATTTGACAATTAGAGTTATAGAAGTTATAGGAAAATATAATTCCATGTTATTACTTAAGGAAAAAATATCAAAAGATATTAAAACATAGCCTTAAAAGTTTATATGACATGTAGAAGTTAAAGATGTGGTTAAACTATAGCCAAATTATCTCATAACTAGAGGCCCAGTGCACAAAATCCATGCACTGGGGGGGGGGGTGTCCCTCAGCCCAGCCTGCACCCTCTCCAATCTGGGAACCCTTGGGAGATGTCCGACTGCCGGTTTAGGTCTGATCCCTGTGGTATTGGGCCTAAACCGGCAGTTGGACATCCCTCTCACAATCCAGGACTTCTGGCTCCTAACCACTAGACTGCCTGCCTGACTGATTGCCCCTAACTGCTTCTACCTGCCAGCCTGATCACCCCCTAACCACTCCCCTGCCAGCCTGATAGCCCCCAACTGCCCTCCCCCATCAACCCGATTGCCCCCAACTGCCTCTCCTGCTGGCCTAATGGCCATCAACTGCCCTCCCCCCACCAACCCGATCTCCCCCAACTGCCCTCCCCTGCTGGCCTGATTGCCCACAACTGCCCTCCCCTGCTGGCCTGATGGCCCCCCACTGCCCTCCCAATGTGGCAATTTAAGTGTCTGGAAATCCTGTCTGAAGAGGAAATGTCGGCGAGTTCTCACGATATTGAAAATGACTTGGATGTCGAGAGCACAGACACCTTTAACAGTGAGAAGGAAGTATTTGAAGATAAACAAAGCATAGTTCACAATTCTGTAGGAAGAGTAAGTCACTGTGGTGCTGAGGCTTGTTGATGTGCCAATAATTATTGTCAGACCAGCCTACATGAAAGGAAAGGGAGGTCATATGGATCATATAACACTAATGAAGATATGGAACCTGATTGGTTAACTTGGCCTGCTGATATGCTGCACTGTACTGAATGTGTTGTTTGTCAAGAGAATTTTGAAAATGGATGTTTGCTAATGGGGTTGCCTTGTGGTCATGTATTCCATCAGAACTGCATTGCGATGTGGTTGGCTGGCGGCCGACACTGTTGCCCTGTTTGCTGGTGGCCTTCTTATAAAAAAAAAGCAGCCATATGCACAACATCAGCCCCTGTCAAATGATGTCCCATCTTAACCATGTGCAATTTGTCCTTTATAAGCTTTGAGTATCTTCAGCTTGCCTTTTTAAATGTTAGTCACAATGTTTTTGTGGTTTGAAGTTTAGTTTAATGTTAGTGCAGTGACAGGAAATACACATTATACTAATGTTGATGAGAATTATTTGGTTGCCTGTGTGTCAATTGAATGCATACTTAATTGTAAAGATTTTTATTTACAACATTGGCAATTGAGAAGTTAATGTTTTTTGTAAGCACAAAAGAAGTATGATAGAAATTTATCCTAGCAAGACTTCATAAAGTAGGATCAAATTCTAATGAAATTGAGGCAGTTTCTTATCCTAAATGTTTCCTCCCTTTTTACAATCTCTGTCCAGCATCTCTTGGTTAAATAATGTATGCTCTGAGACATGAAATTAAAACAGACTATGAAATAAATTATTTTAAAACCAAAAAAAAAAAATGCCCGATTGCCCCCAACTGCCCTCCCCTGCTGACCTGATTGCCCCCAACTGCCCTCCCCGGCCAGCCATCTTGTGATGATGTGGTGGTGGCCATCTTCTGGTGGCCATCTTGTGATGACATGGGAGTGGCCATCTTGTGATGATATAGGGGTGGCCATCTTGTGGTGGGCATCTTGTGATGACATGGGACAGCCCTCTTGTGATGACGTGAGGGCGCAAGGGCTACCTAGGCTTTTATTAGTATAGATAATTAAAATATAATTTGCATCCTATCAAAAGTCTTTGATTACTTTACTGAGGCTTCAAAAGAATGAGAAAAAATGAGAAGTTAGAAGTTTATTATAGCAAGTTATATTTGAAAATATCACCTTTTTTCCTAATTAAATATTATAAATTAAAAACAAAAACAGATTACAATTTACTCCTTAAAAATGTAAACATTATGTCAATTATAAAAGTATCATGGGAAAAATTTATAAGACTCTAGATGATATGGACACAGTAAATCTTTAATAAAGGTAAAAGATGTAGCATATCAACAGAATGAAAGCATAGGCAAGATTGGGGAGCCCAACAGACTTCCAGTATGGTTCCCTAAGATCCACTCTTACTAGCACAAGACCTGTTCATTTTATGATTGTGAACTACCAAGACATGTGGGAGGAAACTTGAGCACATTTCCAGAAGGGTCTTCTAGCAAAGCCAGAGTATGTGACCTGTTAAACCTGGTGTAAGCCATTAATCAATACATCCCTAAAAAATGTAAACAAACTGGCCCTGAGTATCTCTAGGAGCAATGTTAGTTTTAGAAACTTTGTTGTGAATTCTAATTTTACACATAGATTATCATGTAGTCCTTCAATAAAGACAATTATATTCACCCCCTTTAAAAAAACAAAACCAAAATTCAAATGTCATATTATGAGACACTAACTACCCTGCTTCATCCTTATCTTAACCAAGGATCAGTATCAGTTATCTATGTATTCCTGAAGATAAGCATGGATTACCTGACTCAGCTGAGCTATCAGATAACACTTGCACAAAAACAAAATAGATGCTCATATAACACATTGGCTTCTTGAAATGCCATACTTAGATTGTGAATGAGTTTGAAAAACATGTAAAATTTAAACCAGAATTATTAATGTTTGAAAATGTAGTAAACTCTTCTAAATAATAAAAACATTTAAAAATTATAGTATTGGGGTTTTTTTAAGATACTAACTGACAGGAGATCATCTAAACCTTCATATACATGAAATCACAAGTCATCTTCATTTGTCAGGGAATGATAAGATGGTTGTTACATTTCTTGTTCTTCCTCATTCAAATTTATAAGCCTTTACTTATCCCACTGGACTTCTTAGACAAGGATGCCAGAGTACTTGGGTAGGTGAGAGCAGAGAGTTTCAGATCACCTTCTGATTCCTTTATTTTTATTCATTCATTCATTTAACAAATATTTATCCCATGTGCCTAATCAGGTTCTTGGGATACATCAGTTAAAAATTGTAAACATTCCTATTCTTCGGGCACATATATTCCCGCACATATGAAATAATAAAAATAACAAGTCAACTCTACAATATATTAGTGTTTAAGTGCTATAAGCTATATGACAGAGATGAGCATATGTGGATGAACAGGAGGTTCTGTAATAAAACTGACATGTCCAGTAACAGAAAGTAACCTCATAGGGTGATGTGCCCATAAATTCCCAACTGGGAAGGTCATGATGATAGTCACTGTCCAGGCAAATAACTTCTTTAGTAAAAGGTTTATCTATTATTTTTGTGCATCTAGGTTAACACACCTCTGAAATGCCAGAGTAATCCTCTTTTCCAGACCTCTTAGAGGTGTAACTACCCTCAAGTTAGCACATAATCTTGTTAAGTATACTGTAATCCAATCCCTACCTTGCTTTTTCCACCTTTATATAATCTTCCTTACATTTTCTTCTTAAATTCTAAATACAGTAAAAAAGAAAAAAAAATCCTACAAACTCTCATTCTAAGAAGCATTTTTCTCAGTCTATTGAGATCTTGATTTCAGGGCTATCACCTCTGTTTGGCTCTAATAAACTCTTACAAAAATTTGATATAGGTTTGGACATTCCTAAGTTGATACATAGTAAAGAGAATCAAGAATATATGTGATAAAAACCACAGTTGCAGGATTAGTGGTTAGAAGGCTATTTTATAATGCAGCCAAGCGATGATGACAGATTGCACCAAATTATCAACATTGGATGGGATGAGAAGCAGTCAAGTTCTGGATGTGTTTTGAAATCAGAAGCAGTAGGTTTGGATACGGGGTATGAGAGAAAGTTAAGGATAATACCAAGTTTTTTGGTTTTGTTTTAATATATTTTTATTGATTTCAGAGAGGAAGTGAGAGGGAGAAAGAGGGAGAAACATCAATGATGAGAGAGAATCATTGATCGGCTGCCTCCTACATGCCCCCTACTAGGGATTGAGCCCACAACCTGGGCATATGTCCTTGACCAGAATCAAACCTGGGAACCTTCAGTCTACAGGCTGACACCCTATCACTGAGCCAAACTGGCTAGTGTAGTGGTCGGCAAACTGTGGCTCAGCAAACTGGCTCGCGAGCCACATGTGGCTCTTTTGGCCCCTTGAGTGTGGCTCTTCCACAAAATACCGACTTCTGCGCACGGGCCACAAAGTTTCAATCGCACTGTATGTGAGCGCCTGCACGTGGTATTTTGTGGAAGAGCCACACTCAAGGAGCCAAAGAGCCGCATGTGGCTCGCAAGCCATGGTTTGTCGACCATGGGGCTAGTGCAATACCAAGTTTTTATTCTGAGTAAGGATAGAGAACTGCTAAAATATGAGGGCTATTGTCTAAGTATAACTGGTGAAGGATGGTCAGGATCTTGATTTATTGGTATTTTGAATTGGAGATACTAAAAGGCATTGGTATACATATATATCATCCTAGATTTAATGAGATAAGTTTGTGCAAGAGATATACATTTAAGAGTTGCTGGCTTGCCTGGTCAGTCTGGCTCAGTGGTTGAGCATCGGTCGACCCATGAACCAGGAGGTCATGATTTGATGCCAGGTCAGGGCACATGCATGGTTTACAGGCTCGATCCCCAGTAGTGGGGTATGCAGGAGGCAGCGGATTAATGATTCCCTCTCATCATTGATGTTTCTATCCCTCTCTCCCTCTCCTTTCCTCTCTCTGAAATTAAAAAGAACAATGGTCCTAACTGCCAGGTGATGTTTGCGATCCCTGTACATTCATGTATGTAGGGTACCTAGCTCAGCACCTGGTTCATAATAATTAATATTGAGTTTTTTAAAAAAGGAAGAGTTGCTGGCTTAAAAGTCATGGGAAGGGGTACACTCACCAAGAGGGTGAGGGCACTAACAGAGGGGAAAAAAAAGTGATGGAGCCTTGGCACTCACCAGCATTAAAAAGCCAGTGAGAAAGGAAATAACTAGAAAAAGGGACAAAAAGGAATGACCAATGAGATTGAAGGAGTGTGTGGAGGATTGGAAGCCAAGTAGTCAAGCTCTGCTGGGTGGGGAATGCGGCCTGAGATCCCCCATCAAGCCCTACTGGGCAGGGGGCACACCTTGAGGTCCCCTGACCCTGGCCAGGGGGCATGACCTGAGGTCCCCCGTCAAGCCCCGCCAGGTGGGGGGCACAGCCTCAGGTCCCCTGGCCTGGGCCAGGGCAGGGGGTGCACGTTGAGGCCCCCCGCCAAGCCCTGCCAGGCAGGGAATGCAGCCTGAGGTCCACCATCAAGCCCTGCTGAGTGGGAGCCATAGCCTGAGGTCCCCTGTCAAGCCCCGTCGGGCGGGAGGCATGGGCTGAGGTCCCCTGAATGGGGTGGGGGCCACAGCCTGAGGTCCACCAGCTTGGCACCAGGGTGGGGAATGCGGCCTGAGGTCCCCTGGCCTGCCGCCAGGGCAGGAGGAGTGGCCTGAGGTACCCTGTCAAGCCCCACCAGGCGGGGAGCACAGCCTCAGGTCTCCTGCCCTGGCCCAGTGCCACGCAGCCTCAGGTCCCTGCTGATTGCTCATTAAGGCTCTTTATGGGAACTTGGCCTCCACTGTGGGTGCAGCCATCTTGTTATGGCGTGATGGTCAATTTGCATATTATCTCTTATTAGATAGGATTGTATTTTTTCTATACATACAACTGTAAACCTACTTGTGCCCCACCCTGAATAGATGAAAGCAATCTGGCTCTACTACCTTGTCTTCACATTACATTTACAATGCTTGTTTTCATGGGAAAAATCAAACAGTGGAATTTAGCACATTTAGAAAACTATATGAGCATCTCAATAGAAACAGAAAAGACATGTGATGGACTTCAACATCTAAACATCCATTCATGAATAATCTAGAAAGTGTGAAGTTTCTAAAAAATAATTGGTTATAATATTTGAAATAGGTAAATTTTATGATTTGTAAGATATACTTCAGTAAGATTGTTTATTTTAAAAAACATAGAAACTTAGAAATTGAAGAACACTTTCGTATATGATAAACAATATCTATTAAGAAAAATCTACACAATCATATTTAATGACAAAATATTGAGTGTTGGGCCTGGCCTATATGACTTAGTGGTTGAGCATTGGCCCATGAACCAGGAGGTCATGGTTCCATTCCTGCTAGGGTCACATGCCCAAATTGTGGACTTAATCCCCAGTAGATGTATTTTAAAAAAGATATTGAGTCAGTATTACCACAATAATGCTGCTTAACACCTCCTCCCCAACCTATCAGCTTAAAACAATTATTTACTACTATGTACATTTGAACATTTATGGATCATCTAGAGCAGGGATGGGCAAACTTTTTGACTCGAGGGCCACAATGGGTTCTTAAACTGGACCGGAGGGCCGGAACAAAAGCATGGATGGAGTGTTTGTGTGAACTAATATAAATTCAAAGTAAACATCATTACATAAAAGGGTACGGTCTTTTTTTTTTTTTTTTAGTTTTATTCATTTCAAACGGGCCGGATCCGGCCCGAGTTGCCACGCTGACTAGAGTGATCTAGAGGTTGACTAATCCAAGATGAGCTTGGTTCCAATCTGAGGTTTTGTCTAGATTTATTCAATATGACTCTATCCTCAAGAACAGTAGGCTGCCTGAGACAGATTTTCTCATGATGATGAAAGAAGTATAAGAGGTCGAGCTCCACTGAGAAAGCTCTTTTAAAGCTTTGCTTGTGTCATATCTCTTAGCATTGCATTTGTCCAAACAGTTCATAGGATCAACTCCAACATTAATAGAGCAGGAAAGTATAATCAATCTATAGTGGGGAGAGTAAATGTTTGCTTAAAAAACAAAACAAAACACACACACACACACACACACACACACACACACAAAACCAACCTTTTATATCCATGCTTGTACAAATTTAAATTCCCACTGGTAGTTTGAGAGTTCTTGTTCCATATCCTCTTCAACACTTTTAAATGGCCTCTTCTAAAGTGTGTGTAACAACATCTTATTGTAGTTTTAAATTACAGTTTCCAATGACTAATGGGACAGTTGTTAACAGCCTTTCTCTCTAGTCTCAAGGTTAAGCCAAATATTTGCCTGTTCCTTGAGTCCTCCTTGCAACATGAACTCAATGAGTTTACTGGAGTGTACAGTATCCAATATAAATATCACATACTAATCCAATCACCTGTATCTCATTACTGAAATTGTTCATTGAACAATCAAATATTAACAAGTGATAGGTAATTGATGAAATACAGATGAACTGGAAAATAGCAGTTAATCATATATTCCTGATGAAGCTATAGGGATAGCAATGAATAGCTTTAGCCAGTCCAAGCCCAGATGTTCTTTTCCTTTTACTTCATACAAACCAAAGGGTGAGTAAGACCTCAAAATTTGACCTGGGGGTTATAAACCTCCTTTACTGTGTCTGTTGTGTTGCTGTCCTGTGTCTTCTTGAAGTTTTGGTGCTGAGTGAAGCTTGTTGTGTCTCATGAATTTGATTGTCCATCCATAAACTATATTGCTATTGGTTGATCAGAATGGGCTTTGTAACTTATGAGTTGAAGACCTTTTCATATAATTTGTGACCTCTTGTTCATACTGTTTTATAAATTGTATATTTACTTTTCTTATCAACTTTTCTATTGGGTTTTCTTTCTGGCAAAATTGGGATCAAGAGGCTGAAAAACAAATAAAAAAACAAACACTGGCAATCAGAATAGAGAGGCATCCTGTTACTTACATGTTCATGGTTAAAAACTGAAGTTGTTCTGGATACTCCTTAACAGAAATTGGTTTCTTTGGTGATCATTTCAGTGTCCAAAGATAGAAAACCATTGACTGATATCTTTACTTACTGTTAGATAATCAGTAACTTGCTAAAGAAAAGGGAAATAAAGTTTTTTTCTTTGTTTCCCTTCTTTCTTTTATAGAAATTCTGTTTTTGCATTTGTTAGAAGAAACCATTCTCTTATTGTTTCTTTCTTGTATACAAATAAATAACATATAAATAACCAATCATGTTTGAGTTATTTGCTTATATAAACCAATAGGCATTACAGGAGACAAACTGAACTGTGGTATTAGAAGTTAGGAAAGATTTTTTTATGGGGAGGGATCAGAATTTAAAATTGGGAAGGGTCATATAGGAGGCCTGAGGATGGTAGCAATATTTTATTACTGTTTACCTGAGTAAAGATTCCAATGTGGCCATATAGTGATGACTTATTAAATTCTACATACTTTTCTATCTGTATGTCAAACTACAATTGAAAAAATTATTAAGAAAAAAAAAGTATTTTAAAAGACCAAAAAACTTTGTGGATATATTCATCCAGGAATCTTATAATGTTCAAGAATTCAGAAAGTTTTTATCTTTTCAAAATGTGTTCCTTACATATTTCCTTCTTGCTAAAGAAAATTGCCATATTTACTAAGTAAGTAAGTAAATTTTGGCATAAAATTAGTTCTAATATTAAAGGGCGACATTGACTACCAAAGGTATATTTTAAAAATGTTCTTAAAACAACTGGAAAAAAACAAACACACTCTAAATAAACACAAAACAGTAAAGCTGTGAGATGAATGTCAAATAATTGGATTTGCAGAAATAGAAATAAAGAAAAAAGTATTTGTCTACACTTGAAAATTATTAAAATGCCAAAAACAAAATTCATGCAATGTTAATAATAATCCAGTCACTTCATTCTATATTTTAGATACACATCTTCTGATATAGAGGAAATATCCATTATCTGCATGCCTAGTTTAATTGTTTTTTCATTACAAGTCCTTCACTTGTACAGAAAAGTTGATTCCACAATAATATGGCTCAATGGTGTAATGAAATGCTATTACAACCCTACAGGGCTTATATCACAATTTCATAGGTTTCGCTACAGATGAAAATACTTTATAACGAATCCCTTAATGGGCATAAAGTATAATATATATTACTTTTAGTAATTGTCAGTTAATGGCTTTCTCACTAACTTAACACATAAATAGCCATGCTTTATACCTGAAAAAATTTTCTTTAAGATTTTTACAATACTTTTTCACAGCTAATAATATATTTAATACTCATCCCTAATGTAGTTTTACAATGCTAAGGATTAACATATTAAAAGAAAATACTGACTTCTTTAAAATCCTGAAATAAAATAATAGAACATTCTAGGAACATAAATGTATACATTAAAACACCTATGGCTATAAATGTTTTCACACTATGTTTTTCAGATAGCTATGCATGGAAGTAATGAATAGATAAATTTTTTCATATCTCATTTTCCAGAAAACTTGGCACAAAATGGTTTTCCCACTTTTATGTGCTTAAGAATCATTTGATGCTGCTAGTTGCAACACAGTCTTATTCTCTGCATGCAGACATTCTCACTCAGTTAGCTAGCAAGTAGATCTAGAAACATGCCCTTTAACAAGAAGCTGAGGTGACTGTGAATCATATTTTGAGAAACACTCTTCAAAGGGTTCAACCTGTATTTACAAGTAACATTGTCCCTTTAAGATAAAATCCTAAAAGCCGGCAGAAAACCTGAATTCCTATTAGCATTTAGAAGAATTGAAAATTCTTTGTTATTTGGCAAGATTCTGAATCTGTGAAACCAAATTAGAATTTGTTCATAATCACATATCCCTAAGAAAATAGATTTAAATAATCATATGTAAGTAAAAATGCAGCTTATAAGAAAAATAAAGATTTTTCAAAAGTAAAATGTAAATAAAACTATTATAAATGGGATGTTTCAATGTTTTTAAATTTGTGGTTGCTTAACTCTTTGGCTCAGGGAACATGTAATTGACTTAGAAATATAAAAAGAGCTTTCTTCCTAGTTCTTCATTAGTTTTCTCTGTGACTCTAGAAGATTCCTAACACTTACTCTTTCAGGTTATTCTTAAAAAAAAGAAAACACAAACCTGTTTTGCTTGGAAGCTAAAGAGAAGAATACAAATAAACCAACTTAATATAGGGACCTATGTAAACATCAAAAGGAACAGGGGAAATGATACAGCACTATAAATATCCCATCCAGTGGAATCACATTTTACACGAGTTAAATGTTTTGAAATCAGTTCTTAATTTCTAAGTTATATATAATCAAGTTGCCATGAGTAATCCTTTTGACCACCCATAAAATTTTGTAAGATAAAGTTCATTATATTTCAATAATGCTACCAAAGCTAGCTTTTCCTCAAACAATGGATACAACAGATGTTTTGTCAGCTGGCAACAGATGGAAGTTTTGACTGGCACTTAAAATCATTAGCATCTCAATCATGAATCCTCAAACATTAAAACTACACTCATGCTACAAGACACTTACATTATGAGGGACCCTCTGAAACTGATACTTTCCTCAACCAGCCCAGCCACCCCTTCCCAACCCCAATAGCAAAAATCCCACTTTCCATCTTAGATTCACCTTGGGGCCTAAGTGCTTGAATACAATAGCAGGCAGAATTTCTTTCTTTCATTTTTAAATTATTCTTCCCCCCTTCACTTTTTTCTGTCCCCTCCAAGAACACATTGTTTATTATAAAATTTAAAGAAAATAAATGTAACTTCACACTACACTGTGGTCACTCAGCGTGAGGCATGAAAAAAACAAGTTTTCAAGGGCAAATTTGGAATGAAAGCTATAGAAATAATGAAATACAAGATAGTGTTCAATGGTTGGGCATTATGTTAATATTGGAATCTGTTGGGCATTATGCTAATATTCTTGGGGATGTCTAAATATAGCTGCATTCTTTAAATGTCTAAATAGCATATTAATTTTTTCTTTATTTAATAGATGAAGTTTTAATACTAAAACCTTTACAATAATGCACACAAACCTAATTTTTTCAAGCCACTTTCCTCCTTCCACTGTACTTTAGTCCCTGTAGCTTTTTGTGTGTGTAATATTTATAATTAAGACATCAAATTTGAATATTCAAATTTCAAGCATGATACCCAGTTTCTAAAAAACACAAAAGAAACAAAAAAATAATTTTTAAGATGTTAACTTACTAAAAGAAAATTAGAATACATTTTATGCAATTTAGGAATTCAGGGTGAATCACAACTATAATGACCAGTAATTTTGTATACCTAGTGTCACTAGAAAAATTCAAATAGATTTTCAAGGTAAATAATTAGTGTACTTGTATCATAGAATGAAGAAGACATGTGCTGTTTTTTTTTTTCTGTTTTGTTTGAGATTCAAAATTTTTTATTTTGTTTCTGTGTGAATGAAAACAAAAAATGTTGTAATGTTTGTGATTTTTTTATTCTTCTCAGGTTATTCATTTGTCTTATATGTATAGGGAAGTGGGGAGCAAGATAAAAGATGTAAAACAGAAAAAATGTTTTCGATATTTTTTTCCTTTCATGAATAAAGGAAATGCAAGTTTTAGATTAGCAACTTAGATTCCTGTTCCCGAATTAGCATTTTAGGAGTTATTTTTGGTTAATAAACCTCTATTAAATTAAAATGTTCTGTACTAGGAATATTAAATATTAATAAAAATGTGTTATTCTCATTTGTCTTTATGCAAAGCATTTTTTTCTCAATTCTGTTAGGGAAACTAGATTTTTTTATTATTTATTAAAAGATGTTCATAAGAGCAAAGCAATAAGTTCTGTGTGCTTGGTTTTATCATTTACAGCACTTTGACATTTAATAAATGTTTTCTCAACTTTTCAACACCAAAAACAAATGAAGAGGTAAGATTAAAGTGCTTCCAAAATATTTATTTTACTGTGGTCTTTACGTACAAAAATAACAATTTTCTTATGCAATTTTTTTATTTTAAAAAGTTTTTAATGAAATTTTAAAATATAGTTCAGTATCTATTTTTTAATTTATTTTTTAATTACAATTAGTGTTCAATATTATTTTGTATTGGTTTCAGGTGCACAACAATTATATACGTTACAAAGTGATCACCAATAAGTGATCATCTGGCACTGCACATAGTTATTACAATATTATTGACTATATTTCCTATGCTGAAATTTATATCCCCATGACTATTTTGTAACTACGAATTTGTATTTTTTAATCCCTTCACCATTTTAATCCACCCTGGTCGACCCCCTGCCACTCTGGCAACCATCAGTCTATTCTCTGCATCTATGAGTTTGTTTCTATTTTGTTTGTTCAGTCATTATAGTCTTAAGATTCCACATATAAGGGAAATCATATGCTATGTGTATTTCTCTGTCTGACTTGTCTAGGCCTATCCATGCTGTCACAAATGATAAAAATCTCATTCTTTGTTATGATCGAGTAATATTCCATTGTATTTGTACCACCACTTTTTTATCTGCTTGTTTATTGATGGGCACTGGGTTGCTTCCATATCTTGGCTAGTGTAAAAAACACTGCAATGAACATTCAGGTGCATGTATTTTTTTGAATTAGTGTTTTTGATTTCTTCAGATAAATACCTATTACCCTAGACCAGTGTTCGGCAAACTGCGGCTCGCGAGCCACATGCGGCTCTTTGGCCCCTTGAGTGTGGCCACGAAGTTTCAATCGCACTGTACGTGCGCACCAGCACGTGGTATTTTGTGGAAGAGTCACACTCAAGGGGCCGCAGTTTGCGGACCACTGCCCTGGGCTGTGATCAGTCAGAGCTTGGGCCTGGCTAGCCACTTAGCGGGGGCAGGATGCACAAAGGATATGGGTGTGCCAGGATCCCAGTGTGCCTGCGGACTCCAACCAGCTCCTCCTGATGTGCAGGTATGCGTGTCCAGCATTGGGAGGTGGGCTGAGGGCTGTGGCATCTCCCAGCTTTCTGATAGTGGGTCCTGCATCACCCCCCCTCCCCACCACCCTAGATAGTCAGGGAGCCCAGGGAGTCTCCACCATTGTCCAAGAGGGTGTGGGCAGGGGGAAGGGGAGGTTCTTACACTGAGTGTGACAAAAGCTTGAAAGATGAATGGACAGGGTCCCAGAGCACAGGAAAACTAACAAGATAATTGAATAGGAAAAAAAAAAAAAAGCCCTCCCTCCATGTCCTTATAAGAACCTCAGGCATGAGCAGGAATGGGGGATGGCCTTTGAGATGAGAGTCCACCATTCTCCCAGATCATGGCAACTGAGTAAAACCTCTTTCCTTTGCATCAGCACCTGTCTCACAAGTTTGGCTTTCACTGTGGTAGGCAGCCATATCTGCTTTTTCAGTTATATACCCAGAAGTGGAATTGCAGGGTCATAAGGCGGTTCCATTTTTAGTTTTTTATGGAACTTCCATACTGTTTTACATTGTGCTACACCAATCTGCATTCTCATCAACAGTGCATGAGAGTTCCTTCATATATAATTTTTAAAAGGCAGATAATTTAATTTCATTCCAAAGTAGGCATAAAAATATTTAATTTTTTTTAAAAGTAAAATATATAAAACTATCTTAAGTTTATGTTCAAAATCTTAGGATTTTTTACACAGTATTTACTCCCATTGTGAACTAGAGCTATGTAAATTTAAGTCCATAAATCAAGAGTTTACATCAGTGAATGTGACTGGAACCTTGCACACAGTTAGGTTTTTTCCCCAAACTCCTTTGTAATTAGTGGTTCAGATCAATCATATGATAAAGCATTGCCAGAAGCCGGTCCATCCTTGCTGCTTGACACAGTCGCTGCAGGGAAGAAACATCTGCACAGCATATGTTTCAAGGGACCTGGCGTATATGGCATACTGTTCTTAATATGTTTGCTCCCCTTCTTGGCGCTATGTGTTTTAACCAAGGTCACCTCTCTGAGAAAGGTTGTTTCCCCAGGTAGGGATTTTTCCCTGAAGTTAGTGAGGGAATAAAACCCCTTAACCAAGTGCCAGGCGGGTAGTTAATCACTTTAACTAGGAACAATCATGATTAAGCTACATAATCTTTACTCCCTGGAGTGGAGATAAGAAACGCCCTAACCTTTGGAATAGAAATTGATAGGATTAAAATCAACTGGTATAAATACAGATGTAACAAGACAATAAAATAGAGAACCTGGCTGGAGAACCTAGCGAGAGAACATGGCAAGAGAACCCGGACAGAACCTGGCTGGAGATCCTGGATAGAATCTGGCAAGAGAACCTCACTATGCTGATCAACTGAACACTGTCTCTGTGTCATTCCTTCTTTGCCGACTCCATCCACACCTTTGGGAACCCCTGGACCTGCTGGGGTTGGACCCCAACAAAGCACTATTTTAAAAAATGTGAAAACAAATAACGTTCACTACTACTTAAAAGGTACAATAAAAATCTCCTTCATCTATGCTACCTGACCTTGACTTTCTGAAGATGAAGATGACCAGAATTATCGCAGAAGCTATATGTTGAAGCTAACAGAGCTACAAGCAGGAAGGTGCCTGGATCCCTGAATTATTGCAAGAACTTGCCACGAGTTAGAAATAAACTGTTTTGTTTTGTTTTGTTTTTTTCACAAAATAAACTGTTTTGTTGTTTTACTGAAGAACAATTGACAAATATAGTTGTACATATTTAAAGTGCACAATGAACCATAGCCAGTTTTGCTCAGTAGTTAGAAGGTAGGCCTGCAGACTGAAGGGTCCTGGGTTCCATTCCGGTCAAAAGCATCTACCTCAGTTGCAAGCTCGATCCCCAGCCCAAGTTAGGGTGCATGCAGGAGGCAACCAATGGATATGTCTCTTTCACATTCATGTTTCTCTCTCTGTGTCTCCCCTCCTCCCTTCCACAGTTTCTAAAAATCAATGGGGAAAAAAAAACCATCATAGGGTGAGGAGTAACAAAACAAAACAAAAAAGTGGACAATGTGATGATATACATTGTGGGTATAATATATATGTGGAAAGAATATCAATATCTAGGTAATTAACACATCCATCATTATATATAGTTAACTCTTTGCGTGTGTGGTGAGAATGCTTAAGATTTACTCTCAGCAGATTACAAGTATACAATATTGTATTATTAACTACTAGTAGCCTGGTGCATGAAACTCGTGCACTGGGGTAGGGGGGGAGAAGGGGCCCCTCAGTCTGGCCTTCACCCTCTCCAATCTGAGATCCCTCAGGAAATGTCCAACTATCTGTTTGTGCCCACACTTTTAACAGATAACAGCTCCATTGTTGTTCCTTTCTTATGCTTAAAACCATTGGAATTAGTAGGTATTCAAAGTGTGTATACATTTTGGGGGGACACCCTGTATATCTCTAGTCAGTGGTGAAAGAAACCAACAGCAGATTTGGAACCCCCAGGCAGGGAACCTTGCTCATTCCCCACATGTCTCCCCGCTTCACTTTCCACCTTCGTGGGCAGCAGGAGAATCAACGTTTTCTCTCATTGATTCGGAAAAGCACGTCCTGTCATCTGCTGCCTGGCAGGAGTGCGCTAGGCCCCAAGCAAGCGAGGCTCAGTCAGGGCAGTCTTCGCTCATGGGTGCTGGCACCCAAAGTGCACATTCCTCCTCTACAGTCGCCCCGACTATCCCACTGTTTCACTGAGAGGACGGAATTCCTCTCTGCCTCTGGGCTCTTGATCTTGAACGCTGACCAAAGGCACCTCAGAGAGGGCCCCCTGTGCCCACCAGGTGTGTCGGTCTGCACCTGCTCCCGCCTCACCACCTGCATTAACCACGCCCCAGAGGTGATCTCGTAGCTGCACTGGCCTCCATGGGAACAGGGCATCACCACTCCGCCCTCTCACTGTCATCTCACAGGCGCCCACCCTCAGCACCCAGAACACCCAGACACTCTCCAAAGGACGTGAGTGCATCAGAGGGGATGTGTGCACATCCTGTGGGGGTGTTAGACATGACGGGTTGATGGAAGTGCGGTGGAGAGGGGGGGGAACTTGTGCACGCCTTGGTTTGCAACTGTTGCAGGCGCGGGAGGGTGACAGTGTGCTGGGGGATGTTCGCATGCCGGGGGGATGTGCACACCAGAGGCCTCTGGCTTTGCAGATCCGCAAACCCCCGTGGTGCGGCCAGGAGGACACCAGTCTGGCCCGCCATGGTGGCTGTCCCTGCGATCCTGCAACTTCTGGGCCAGGAGGCGGATCTTGCGCAGTCACTCCTGGGTGCTGATGGCTGCCTCCCCGCAGTGAAGGGTCACGGATCTGAGTCCCAGGACCATATACAGCCTCAAGCACTGACCCCCACCCGGCAGGGTCACAGATTCGGGTCCCGGAATGCAGACAGCCTCCTGTGCTGCCCCCCTGCCCACCAGGTCACAGATCCGGGTCCTGGGACCACGGACAGCCTCAAGCACTGCCCCCCGCCCGGCAGGGTCACAGATCCGAGTCCCGGACTGCAGACAGCCTCCCACGGTGCCCCCCGCCCGGAAGGGTCACAGATCCAGGTCTTGGGACCGCGGACAGCCTCAAGCACTGCCCCCCGCCCGGCAGGGTCACAGATCAGGGTCCCAGACCTCAGACAGCCTTGCCTGCTGCTGCCTGCCTTCAGTATGCAAATTAGCCGCCATCTTGTTGTTTCAGGGTGGGGGTCCCCACTGGGGTGCCTGGCCAGTCTGGGTGAGGGGCTGAGGGCTGTTTTCAGGCTGGTGGGCGACTGAAGCTCCAAACCTCTCCTTTTTTTCTTTTTTTCTTTTTTTTATTCTGGCATTTATTTACCTTCTATGCCTGTCACTGGAGCTGAGAGCCGGCTTTCTCTCTGAGGCTCGGCTGCTGAAAGCAGGTTTCTGGCCTTTGTTTACCTTCTGTATTCGAAACAATGTTGCAGTCTTGCTGGCTGAAGCCTGGCTGACTAAAGCCGGTTTCTGGGGTTTTGTTTAGCTTCTATATTTGTTACAATGTTTCAAACTGCAAGCTCAGAGGCTGGCAGCGCAGGTGGAGAAGCTTGGATTCCTCCATCACTGAAGCAAGGAAGCCTCCCTGTTCGCTTCAAGCTGCCTGGCTGCCGGCCGCCATCGTGGCTGGCAGTTAATTTGCATATCTCACTGATTAGCCAATGGGAAGGGTAGCGGCTGTACGGCTAATTACCATGTTTCTCTTTTATTAGATAGGACTAGAGGCCCGGTGCACAAAAATTTGTGCACTCGGGGGGGAAGGGGGGGTCCCTCAGCCCGGCCTGTGCCCTCTCGCAGTCTGGGACCCCTCGGGAGATAACAACCTGCTGGCTTAGGCCTGCTCCTGGGTGTCAGAGGGCAGGCCCAATCCCTAGGTGCAGCCCCTGGTCGGGCTCAGAGCAGGGCTGATTGGGGAGTTGGGGTGCTGCCCCCTGTCACTCACAGAGCAGGGCCAATCAGGGGGTTGGGGTGCTGACCCCTGTCACTCACAGAGTAGGGCCCATCAGGGGGTTGGGGAGCTCCCCCCTGTCACTCACAGAGTAGGGCCGATCAGGGGGTTGGGGCACTGCACCCTGTCACACTCAGGGCAGGGCCAATGGGGAGGTTATGGCTCTACCCTGTCACACACAGAGCAGGGCCCGTGGGGGGGGTATGGTTCTACCCTGTCACACCCACAGAGCAGGGCCGATCAGGGGGTTGGGGCGCCGCCCCTGTCACACTCGTGGCAGGGCCCATGGAGAGGTTATGGCTCTACCCTGTCACACACAGAGCAGGGGCGATCAGGGGGTTGGTGCGCTGCACCCTGTCAAACACAGAGCCGCAGGGCAATCAGGGGATTGGGGAGCTCCCCCCTATCAGGCACAGAGCAGGGCAGATAGGGAGGTTGTGGCCCCGCCCCCTGTCACACACAGAGCCACAGGGCAATCAGGGGGTTTGGGCACTGCCCCCTGTCACGCTGATCCCGGTGCCGGGAGCCTCGCTGCTCCACTGATCCCGGTGCTGGGAGGCATATTACCCTTTTACTATATAGAATAGAGGCCTGGTGCCCGGGTGGGGGCCGGCTGGTTTGCCCAGAAGGGTGTCCTGGATCAGGGTGGGGGTCCCCACTGGGGTGCCTGGCCAGTCTGGGTGAGGGGCTGAGGGCTGTTTTCCGGAAGCGAGTGACTGAAGCTTCCAACTGCTCCTTGTTTTCTTTTTTTTTTTATTCTGGCCAGCTTTAGCTCTGAGGCCTCGCTGCTGAAAACATGGATACAATGTTTCGGTCCGGCTGGCTTTCAGCTGAATGAAAGCCGGTTTCTGGGGTTTTGTTTATCTTCTTATTTGCAACATAGTACATAGTTGCTTAGCTCAGAGGCCGGCAAGTGAGGCGGGGAACGTTGGAGTCCGCAGCAAGCAAGCCTCATGCTCGCTTCAGTGCCTGGCTGCCGGCCGCCATCTTGGCTGACAGATAATTTGCATATACTCACTGATTAGCCAATGAAAAGGGTAGCGGTCGTACGCTAATTACCATGTTTCTCTTTTATTAGTGTAGATAGTCATCATGCTGTATATCAGATCCTGAGAACTTATTCCTTATTCATCTTACAACTGAAAGTTTATACCCTTTGATGTACATCTCCCCATCTCTCCCTCCTCCCAGTCTCTGGCAACCACCATTCTACTTGCTGCTTCTATAAAAGTGGGTTTTCAAAAATATTCTCTATATAGGTAATACCATTCAGTATTTCTTTTTCTCTGTCTGGCTTATTTCAGTTAGCATAATGCACTCCAACTTCATCCATGTTGTTTCAGAATTTCCTTCCTTTTCATGATTGAATAGCATTCTGTTGTACATGTATAGATCACATTTTCTTTATCCACTCATCTTTTGAAGAACACTTCAGTTGTTTCCATATCATGGCTATTGTGAATAATGCTGCAATAATCATGGGAGTGCAGATATCTCTTTGAGATACTGATTTTATCTCCTTCATTGCTGGGTCATATGTTAGTTCTATTTTTATTTTTTAAGGCACTTCCATACTGTTTTCCATAATGACTGTACCAATTTATATTCTCACCAACAGTGTTAAGAGGCTCTTCTTTTCTCCACTCCTTGCCAAAATTTATCTCTTGTCTTTGTGATAATAGCCATCCTAACAAATATGAAGTGATATCTCATTGTGATTTTGATTTGCATTTCCCTGATGATTAGTAATAGTGAGCAATTTTTCATAAACTTATTGGTCATTTTTATGTCTTCTTTGGGAAAATTTCTGTTCAGGTCCTTCACAAAATTTTAATTGGATTATTTTCTTTTTGCCATTGTATTGTAGTTGTTTATATATATTGGAAATTAAGCTCTTATGAGATATATGGTATATAAATATTTCTCTCATTCTGTAGGTTGTATTTTAAGCTGATAACAACTTAACTCAATTGCATAGAAATGTTCTACCCATTTACTTACCTGCCTATATTTTATGTTATTGATGTCACAATTTACATATTATTATATTATGTATCCATTAACAAAATATTATAGCTATGATTATTTTTAATTTTTTGTCAAGATTTAAACACATATATTCAATCATTTTAAAGTCATCCTCACTTAGATGAACCATGAACACCTTAAACTCAAACTATCCATTTTAGGAAGGCATTAGTCAGAAGTGGGTAGTATTCTGACCCCTGTTAATGTTCTCAGTGTTCTAGAGCTGTACCTACAATAGTATAGAACAATATTATAGTTCCTCAATCATCTCATGTTCTTTATTAGCTTGAACAAGTCAGTGACAATTATACTCTCCAATAGCTATATTGTCTTTGAATAACTGACATTTCTCTCTAGTTACCATGTAACCTGCTTATCTATTATTGTTGGATGTGGTAGAAAAACCCAAACACCAATATATCTATCACAGTTAACATTTATTCACTTTTTAGAGTTTAGTGATGTTTTTTGAAGGTCATATGAAGATAAGATCTACCAAAAAGTAAATGGGAATAAAATCCAAGGACAAAAGTCAAAGAGTTATCTTTCCCTCTTGTTAATACACTAGAGGCCCAATGCACGAAAATTCATGCAAAAGTAGGCCTTCATTCCCCCAGCTGCTATCACCGGCTTCCCTATGGCACTCAGGACCCGGGCTGGCTTCCCCAAGGCCATCCGCAGACACCCAGGACTCAGGCTGGCTTCCCCTGGGCCCCGGCTTATCAGGAAGGACATCTAGAATGACATCTGGAAGACATCCAGTCTAATTAGCATATTACCCTTTTATTATTATAGGTTCCTTGTTACATAATACTTGTGGAGCCGTTATACATTGTACAAAGCTAAATTTTGGAGGAAATGTTGTATAATCTGGTATTAGGAGAGGAATGCTATTATGGGCTATATAAGTCTTGGTAAAAATAGAGATATTTCATAAAGTCTTGAGATTCAGATTATTAGCTAATGAGATTAATAAAAACTCACCAATAACTACCTGCCATATTAATATTTGCCTTTTTAAAAGTTACTTCTTGATCTCAATCAATATATCTCAAAGAACAAAGGGAGATGAGTGTCACATTGGACATAAAATTTAGTTTTTTAAAATAAATGTTTATTAATTTCAGAGAGGCAGGGAGAGGGAAACAAAGAGATAGAAACATCAATGATGAGAATAATTGCTTGACTGCCTCCTGCACTCCCCCTACTGGGGATGAAGCCTGCAATCTGGGCATGTGGCTGGACTGAGAATTGACCTCCTGGTTCATAGTCAACACTAAACCACTGAGCACACAGGCTGGGCATGGACATAAAATTTAATTGTAAATTATCATCTCCTTATATGAATACATACCTTGCTTTTTGTGCCCTAATGGACATCATTAGCACTAATCTATTTACCTCAGTTATGCTTTGACTAGGAATGATTAGAACTTTTCTACATTAGATTACCCTCTATATGGTGTAATCTACTGCATTAGTTTAGCAAACAAACAGTAAATATTTTCTAAGCAATTACTGTCAGAAAAGTCATACTAGAGTAGTAATAAAAACAAACAAACAAAAAAAGAGAATGGCTTATTTTCATAAGACATTTCCAGTCTAGTTAAAAAAGTATTTGATGTGTGGAGATAGTTTATTCATAAGACTTTATAAAAGCATTAAATTGATAACAGAGAGTGTAACTCCTCTGTGAGTTCAGAAGGGGGAGAGAGTTAAAACATAATATTAAAGAGTTAAATTTGAGTTAGGTACAAAAATGCTTATGATTTATGTCAGATGAGAGAAAAAGGAAAATTTTTCTATAATAGGATGTAAGTCAAGTCATGGATATTGGACGTATAAGATAAATTGCTTGCAGAGAGGTAATTTCAAATTACAACAAGGTTGTAAAGGATCGTGAATGTACAATGAAGGTGTCTGGATTATATCTACTGCACAATAAAAAAATGCAAGGTTTTGATCAGAAAAATTATATTAGAAAGGGAGCATTTAAAAACACAATTTTTTGAAGTTACAAGTTTTATTAAGAGGACATAGCCCAGCTGGTGTGGCTCAGTGGTTGAGCATTGACCTATGAACTAGGAGGTCACCATTCAATTCTGTTTTGGGCTCTATTCCCAGTAGGGGGTGTGTAGGAGGCAGCCAATAAATGATTCTCTCATTATTGATGTTTCTCCCTTCCTCTCTGAATTCAATAAAAATACAGATTTTTTAAAAAGACAGTCTAAGATCCCTATATATCTACTTTAGTCTATGACCTTATAATAGATCCAGGATTCCCAGACGGTAAGGTATTTGCAAAAAACATGGGCAGTGAGCCATGTGCAACTTAATGAAAAAAAAATGGATATAATTAATTCAGTTTACTATGCCATTTTATATGACCACCAAAAAGTGGGAAATCCTGAAGGAATAAAAGGAGAACAAAAAAAAAAAAAAAGGAAAGAATAACAAAGTACAAACAATAGATAGGAATTTGGTAAATTGACCAAAACCTAAAAAAGCAAAGAATGCTCTGGAAGGGTATAAAATCTAAAAAGAATCAAATTCGCATGACAAGGCAAGGTAGTCAAGAAGGGACAAACTGTGTTTAACCATTAAGCAAAATGTAGTCTCACCTTTTTTTTTTTAATTCACTAAATACAAATATGCTTATATCTCTAGGCATTGGCATCTGTTGTTCCTCTCCAGGTAGATGAGCTATTTGTAAATTCATTCATTCTTAGACATTTCTGTCAAAATTTTATTCTGGCTGATGCGAAAACATCAATGTTGTTAAAATCTTTCTGGTAGGCCAGGCCAGAGCTGTTGTAGAATCACGGTGTCATCAGAATTATAAGAGAACCAAAGGTATGTAGCCGACTCAGCAACAAATTGCTTCATATGTAGTGGATAGCTGTGGTCGGCAAACTGCGGCTCGCGAGCCACATGCGGCTCTTTGGCCCCTTGAGTGTGGCTCTTCCTAAGCCTTAAGAGTACCCTAATTAAGTTAATAACAATGTACCTACCTATATAGTTTAAGTTTAAAAATTTGGCTCTCAAAAGAAATTTCAATTGTTGTACTGTTGATATTTGGCTCTGTTGACTAATGAGTTTGCCAATCACTGGTAGAGTAACTGGCAGACACTCTTACTAACCATGTAAAGGACAAGGAGCTTCTGCTTTCTTTCCACCTCCAAGTTAATTATTTTTCCCCTGTTAGAAAAAGGCAGATAAAGAACAAGAAGCAGCTCTATAAAGTATTAAGGGAGTTAGAACCAAGAAATGGAAGGAAGGGAAGTCAATCATTTCATTTGTCTGCTCATACATTCTTACACAGTATGCATCTTTTTATTCTGAGTATTTGTTTCCCATAGTAACCCAAAGGGAAATCAATCCTAAAAAGAAACAAGTTGTCTTTCTTGCAAAGCTTTCCAGTTAGCCCAGCCCTTTGTGGTCTGGCCTACCTCCTTTGTCAGTATGGAGAGAAGCACAGAGAACATGAAGTGATAACTGAATTCTAGAGTGCTTTTTCGTTGCCAGAAAATAGGCGACAAACTGCAGATTCTCTAACAGCTCACTTTCTTGCTGCCCTACTCACCTGCCTCTTAAAGGAACTTTTTTTTTTCTTAACAAATAGATGGGCCAAGATGCACGGGAATTGGTCACGGCAGAATCCAGGAAGGTGAGAGTAATTTGAACTAGCTTCAAAAAATTATTAGGCCCTGGAAAGGAAGATGGAAATGAAACAGAAAACCTTACGCGTTGGAGAAAAAATATGGTGAGAGGCTAAGTAAGGCTCAAAGATCCTGAAAGTTAGTAAGACCTGTTTCTTGAGAGGGGTATATAGCATTTACAAATAAATATTATTCATGATGTAGAGAACCAAGAATGTGAAGAATAAATTCTGTTGCTTTATATGTAGTGCAAACTCTTTGCTAAATCCAATATGACTTGTGCAGATCAGAAAAGAAAAATCCACCCATAAAATATCTTCCCCATTGCCCATAGTACAATTAATTATATTTTATACTGGCAGTAGAAATGTTGACACCCTATTTAATGCTGATCTATTTTTAATCTTATTGAGTCTTTAAGAGGTTTCATATGCATGGTATCTTATTACATTTCAAAGAAGGAAATAAAGAAGTTTTAGCTCCTTGAAAGAAAGGAATTAAAATCTTGTGATGTATGGGACAAGCAATTTATATAACTTCTATCAAAGCACCTACATGAGGTCCTCCGATGTCTGTTTTATCTCATATTTTAGGGGACTGCTCCTTTCTCTTACTCCCTTATCCCACTTGCCTCTAAAATGCCAATTTAAACAAGTTGTAATTGGATCATTTAGTGCCTTGTGGGATACTATTCACTTGGGAAAACTAAAAACCAGTTTCAACTTTATTATTTAGTAGAGTTAGTGACTAAATCATTTGGAGTTTCTATTATTTTAGATTTTTAAGCATTTTATATCTTCTTCTTTACCTGATTTCTATTACATATGCTATCTTAAATATGACTACTGATATACATGCTAACATTATTTTTAAATCTCCTAATGTTATGTCTATCTAGTAACAACTACTAGCCAATATAACATGCTGATTTTTCCAAGATCAAACCGACAGTCATCTAAACAACATTTAATGAAAGACTCCCTCTGTTTAGTGTCCACTTCTTTGTGAATATCTGTGAGGGAACCATCTGTATTTAAATGAATTGTTTTATTCAGGGTTAGTGACTTCCATCTTGTAGTTCCAAAAATCTATTAATGGTGCCAGGTGGGTGCTGGAAATATCAGGGAGAACACTTTGTAAAGTATATGATTGTCTAACACTATGCTGTATATATGATACTAATATAAAATAATATTGAATGTAAACTAATTAAAAATAAAATTAAAATAACTCTTTCTACAAATAACCTATTAGTTCCACTGGGTTTTGTGTAGAGCTGTACAATATGTAAGAAAAAATACATGATGTCAAGGCACTCTCAATTAAAAAAAATAAACTAAACAGGAAAATTATATACCAACTTAAATATGTTATTTGATCAAAGCAGGTGAATACATGTCTAAGGCCCTAAGCCTGCAGAATAAAAATTCGGTGGATTTGTCAGGTACCGAGAAGTTCTGAGGCATAGAAGGTCAGCCTGAGCCATGGCCGGTGTCTGTCAGTGGTTAGAGCATCGACCTGCACACTGAAGGATTGCTGGTTCAATTCCAGGTTAAGGGCATGTACCTGGGTTGCAAGTTCAATCCCTGCCTCCCTCAGAGTGAGTGCAGGAGGCAACCAATTGATGTGTCTCTCTAACAGATGTTTCTATCGCTCTCTATCCCCTTCTCCCTCCCTCCCTTCCACTCTCCCTAGAAATCAATAGGAAAAATATCCTTGGTTGAGGATTTAAAAAATTTGACTTGAAAGGGATTTTATAAATATAATTTCAGAGAAGAAGGGAGAGGGAGAGATTGAAACATCAATGATGAGAATCATTGATCAGCTGCCTCTTGCATGCCCCCTACTGGGGATTAAGCCTGAAACTAGGGCATGTGCACTGACCAGAAATTGAATCATGACCTCCTGGTTCAATACTCAACCACTGAGCCACACCAGCTGGGCCTGAAAGGGCTTTGTGTGATAGAAAGTTTCACAACGAAGTGGATGTGGAAAGTGACCAGGTACACTATTAGTATATCTGGAGGAAAAATATATATTTCCCCATGTTCCTGTTGACACAATTCTCTCAGCCTCTATTTATAATTTATAGACTTTTGTAAAAATAAAATAATCTTGGTAAGTATTTTACAAATACATGTTTTAGAACCTCAGAAATATACATATATCCTTATATTGCCACCTTTCCCCTTGTATAAAAACAATTGACAAATTTAAAAAAGGACACTATCTTCACATCAATTGGAATTATAATTCATATCATTCTTTCCTTTCTTCTTCAAATGTGTTCTCAAATCTGCTGTTAGCCATTTGACTTCCACAAATAAATGTATTCCCATTATTCACAATAATTAAAAATATAAAACTATATATTTTGATGATTATAAAAATATTACATACCATTTGTTGTCTAAAAATACTCCTAGAACTCTCTAAAGTAAATTAGAAAAAGTTTTAGTTTATGAATACTTGATTCCTTTCTTTTCACTTTTCAAAAAGGCAAGAAAAATTTTAATCATATCTCAAAAGACCCTACGTTTTGCTTTGATTTGATGGATTGATTTTGTTTTGTTGTGGAGTGAGGGATGCATACTAAGGAAGTAAGGAGTGTATTGGTTGATATGCTCTGCTCAGGTTATAGATATTCTTTATTTCAATAAAATAAATATATTATTTCTTGTCTTGCATTCAACATCAGTTTGAAAAAGTGCCCTTAGTATAGCAATAACACCTAGCTTTCCAGCTTTAGCATGTTTCCTTTATTTAAATTCTGTCCTTAGGCTCCAGATACGTGGAAAAGTTCTCTCGGATCCGTGATGAACCATTGTACAATTTTTTTACGGTATTAATCTTGGTTCTCAGGATGGATCTTCTCATGTTAACTTCGGAAAATAGAAAGTCATTGAAAAGATAGAGAGATGTGTCAATCTGAGGAAGTAACTAGCGCCAGAAAATAATAATTTTGAAGAACAGTCATGTACTGTTTGATGATAAAAAATATGTTCTAAGAAATGCCTCCTTAGGTGATTTATCATTGTGTGCACATCCTAGAGTGCACTCACACAAACCTATATGGTATAGCTTACTGCACACCGAGGCAGCGTGGCCTAGCCTAGTGCTCCCAGGCTACAAGCATGTGCAGCACGTTACTGTACCAAACCAAACAAGATTAAATAAAGCACAAGAGAAAATAATGCAATCAAGAAGATGATACTCAAGGCTACTGCTGGTGTAACATACATAAACCAGTAACACAGTCATATATTTTCATTATCAATTTTATGTATTGTACATAAATGTATGTACTATACTTTTACATGACTGGCAGCAAAGTAGGTTTGCTTATACCGTCATCAAAAACACATGAGTAATGTGTTGCACAGTGACTTCAGGATGGCTACAATGCCCCTAGGCAATAAAAATTTTTCAGCTTTATTATAATCTTCTGGGAGCACCCTTGTATTTGTGGCCTGTTACAGACTGAAACATCATTATGCATTGCATGACTATGGTTTCTCTTTTCAGAAAGACCTCTCTAACAACAGACTCTTACAAAATTTTCTATTGAAAATTACAAAAAAAGTTTCATGTTATTTTGGGGATTTTTTCGTAGGTTTGATCCAGACCCCAGGCACCAAAATAGATTCATATATATTTTTTTAGGTTTTAAATTTCTATAAATTAAAAGTAATAAATAAAATAAAACTTATTTTATTTGTCAAAGGAACCTTGGGACAAGTGATGCTTTGAAGTTGTTCTCCTTCACTTGAGTTTGGCACAGAAGGAAAGAGGGTAGACATGGAACAAGGCATGATTTTATTTTTACTAAACCAATAACTATTCTAGCTGTATAATGTTGGGACAGCTGTTTATATTTGCTGAGTCATTTTCCTTAACTTTAAAAGGTCTCATAATTAGAGCAATCGTGCAAACTTATTGTGGCAATCAAGTAATATATTGGGAAAGTACTGTCTCCAAATCTAACTTGTGGAGAAATAAAATGCCCCTAGACTCCTCAGTGTTCTTGTGAAAAGTCCTGAGCTCCTGAAACATGGAAACATATATGATATAAGATAGACAATGAATGCTTTCAATTCCTCTAGAAGCATCTTATTCTTCACAAACCATAAAAGTTAGATCAGCAGCCATTTGTCTATTAATTTCTCTGATTCAAGAGCACCAAATACTCTGGACTAGATCCCTAGGTTAAGCCCCAAGATTCCAGGAAGACAGGACCACTCTCTCCCTAGGTATTTACCTTTCACAAAGTATGAATCTAGAACTTGGGGCTATCTTTAAGTCATAAAAGTAGGAGACATCATGGTTTATGACTCTTGGAAAGATGCATTTATGTTCCAAAGGTTAGAGTAAAAACCTAGGATTCTTTTCATCCCATCTCAGGTTAGCAGTCTCTCTCCTATCTTTAAGTAGAGAAAATCCAATGTTCTCTGGTCCTCAACTCTGATAAATTTTAAAATTTGTATGCATGGACACTTGACCTGGCTTTCTTCATAGAGTCACTCCTAGGGTAAGAATCAGAGTGTGGGACGATAACATGATCATTATTTGCTTTTTAATAGATAATAATGTGATGATAATTTAGAATACCCTGTGTGTGCATTCAATATAAAATTAATAAAAAGAGACTTTAAAAATCCAACAGTTGACATATCAGTGTTTTCTGAATATTTGGCTTTAAAAAGAAACAGAGTCTTGGATTTAATAACTAAGTAAAGAGAAGATCTCAGGTTCCTAAAGGAGAGTAGCCATATTTCTATTTATCTAAAATATCTGTATTTATCTAAAGCAGTGGTGAGCAGAGACCACAGGTCTCAACATTATTGCCAAAGACACACAGTGGCACACACACACACACACACACACACACACACACACACAAAATAGTCCAATGATATTACCTGAGTGGAGACAAAACTACTAAATTGGATGCAAGTTAATTTGACTTATAGAGTATTCAGTAAATGAAAGTCACATATATGTATTCATAGGTCTGTCACTTACATATAGTTTTCAACCTGTCAATATTATACAAGGATTCTCAATGTCATTGGCATTATTATGTCATTCTTCTATGTTTCAGGAGGTGGTTCAGGAAAGGGATATCATTTTCCAAGGTCATAAAATCCCACTGCTTTTAAAAACTTAATCAGTCTAGCAGATAGCATCATGATGTAGAATCATATTCCTGTAAGCCTTAACAATGCAAAGTGTGAGGTGTTTCGGTGACCTTTCATCTACACCTGTATCTTCAATGATACTTACTAGGAAGCAAACAGCATGGCTAGCCTGTTTCTGACCTTGAGCTACTTACTCATTCTCCACTGCTCTATTTGAATTCAACATTGGCATTCATCTTAACCTTAGAGTAGGAACAGTAACATTGCATGCATATAAAAATGCTTAATTTCAGAATTTAATTAACTGATAAACTTTCATTGTTCTTTTAGGTGTTTTTTTTTTATCTCTGATTTTAAAATTAAGTGCTTGTTATAGAATTTTTACTAAACTTGCTTCAAATCAACCCTCTAAGAGAGTTTATCATAATGGTATCTGTTTTTTCTTAGTTTATAGCAAATTTCTGTTTATCCATTCAAAAATATACATTGACTACATTCTATGTTATGACATGCTAGACACTGGTGGGGACGTAGAGGTATAAAAACTACTGATAATTTTATAATCTTATTAGGAAAGCAAGTCAATGCCAAAATGGCAGAGTTCAGAGAAGGTGAGATTATTGTGGCCTTCCAGGGTCAGGGAAGGTTACATGGCAATGGGGAAAAATATTCCCGGGATTGGGGAAGTGATTGCCAGAGGCAGGGGTTGGGGTGGAAAAAAAGGGTGAAGGTGGTTGAAGCTACAAACTTTCAGTTATAAAATAAATAATATGGGGATGTAATGTACAGCATGGTGACTATAGTTAATAATACTATACTGCATATTTGAAACTTGCTAAGAGACTAGATCTTAAAAGTTCTCACCACAAGGAAAATAACTATAATCATGGATGGTAACAAATGTTAACTAGGCTTTTTGTGGTGATCATTTCACAATACATACAAATATCAAACCATTAGGTATACAACCTGAAACTAATATAATGTTTTATGTCAATCATATATTAATTAAAAAAACAATAAAATCATTCCTGTGTAAAGAACAAGGTGTGAGAGGTAAGAAAGAAAAAGTTATGTTTGGGGGAACTGAGGCAATGATAGTTGCTGGATCAGATGGTTAACATCAAGATAAAATGGAAAATAGTTTATAAAAATATACAAAGAGCCCGACCATCATGGCTCAGTGGTTGAGCATTGACTATGAACCAGGAGGTCACAGTTTGATTCCAAGTCATGGCACATGCCTGGGTTGTGGGCTTGATCCCTAGTGGGGGCTTGCAGGATGCAGCCAATCAATGATTCTCTCATCATTGATGTTTCTATCTCTCTCTCTCCCTCGCACTTCTTTTCTAAATATATATATATATATATTTAAATACATAAAGACAAGATTATAGAATCACATTAAATGGAGCCAGGATAATATTTATTTCAATAATTTAAGCAACTGGGAGTCTGTTACTGTGATTAAAACTAAATTGTTATTTCCGGGGCAATTTCTTATCTTCAGAATGAATGAGTCTTTTCAGTGAGCACAAATCCATAATCCTCTTCCATACCCTTTAGGGAAAAAGAAGACCTTAGCCCAACAGAATTACTTTTGCTCACTATTTCCTCTGGGTTACAGTTTCTGCTGACAAGGAAGCCTAGAGGAAGGGAGTGAGTCTGGCAGTCTACAAGTGCCCACAGATCCTGGTTGCCCCACAGAGAAGAAACAACTCCTCTGCTAGAGGGTCTCAGCAGGTGTGACAGCACCAACAGACCAGAGCAGGTACAGTAGCCTCCCATGGCCCTGAGAGAAGGCCCTCGGGGCCCTAAATTCATGTACCACTCTTATTCAGAGTGGATTCATCATAGTGCTCACTTCAGCAGCACAGTACTAAACTTGGAAGATTAGTATGGCCCCTGCGAAAGGATGACACACAAATTCGTGAAGCATTTCATATTTAAAAAAAAAAAAAGAGGAGCTTAGCTTCTGGGCCCAGGATACACCAATCTTTTCAAAACCATTGAAAAGCTGTGGGAAGCTATCCATTGTCAAATACTATCATGAAAGTGCAACAAGGAACTCGGAAGGCTGATGAACATGGAGCTTTAGCAAAAGCTAAAAGCAATGCACTGATTGTTCTCTCTAGATAGTGGTGGCTCAAGACATTTCCTGACCTAATAGTCTCAAAGTAAATCTTATTAATATTTACTGTCTATTGAGATAGTCTGTATGCTACCGGATTGCCGTGCCTAACTGAGGGCAAGATGTGTATTCTAAAATTGAATAAAAGCTAATGGGTCTGGGGTTTCAGGGAGCTTCTCCACTAGAGAAAGGTTTCTGCCTGGCCACCATGACTTGTAAATTCATATTTTTGTCTAGTGCATTCATTTGTGCATGGCCCCTTCTCTAGATCCTGAACCCTAGCCACAAATGGATGCGGCATTCACAAAAAAAACATGCTCTAACATCTGAAACCTTGTATTGTTACTTCAATTAATCCACATCATCAATAACAAAATAATAAAATAAATTAAAATATAAAAATAAAATAATAAATGTGTACCATTCAGCTTCATATTAAGACTCTAGTTTACAAAATTTCTTGTTTCTAGAATATGATTTAGACCTTTTGTTTATATCTCTCTCTGTAATTGAAGTGATCTTAATTAAATTAATAAACTAGTCTTTTAAAATTAGAGAGTATTTAAAAATATATGATCATATTTGAATACCTGTTTCCACCAATATTTATAAGTACCTGTGATATACTAACTACTATGATAGGTACATGTTACTAATGTTATTTCTCGTAGTTTACAGATAAGAAACTTGAGTCAAAAAAATAAATAAACCTGAAGTAACTAATCCATAATCACACAGCAGGAAAACAAAATCAGAACTTGGACCCAGATCCTATGACATTAAATTTTTCTTTAATTGCACAAGTGTGTTTTTTCAGCAAAACTTCAATAAATATATGCTAAATGGGAAAGCAATATTTTAAGAATAAGAAATTAGTGGGTCCAAAGACTTGGAGTGGAAAGACACTTAGAAGCAGGTATAAGGAACTGAGAGCCTGAATAATTGTTATAAGAGTGAAGAGAAGATAACAGATTCTCCAGTAACTGAATCACTCATTCATTAAAAAAACATATAATGAACACTTATATGCTAGGCACTGAATACATAGGTAACTATAAGTAGGAGGTTTTGGGGAAAATAACAGTGTCTGTGATGCCATGTGTATCGATAAAATTAAAGAATGGAGGCAAGCAAGCTAGTTGAAAGTAAAGTAAACAATTCTACTTTAGGTACATTAAATTGAAGTAAGAATGATTTATGTTGAACATTTGTCAGTTCAATACTGGAGTTAAGAAGAGGAATTGTCTGGAAGTAAATGATTTGAGAAATTTACATGATGATGTAGTTTAAAATCATGACTAGAAAGCCAGTCATAAATGGCCATATATTGCATGATCCCAATTAAAAGAAATGTCAAGAATAGTCAAATCTGTAGAAACAGAAAGTAAATTAGTGGTTACCTAGGGTTGGGGAAAAGAGGTAGGGGAGATTGCAGGGTGATAGATAGGGAGGTGAGGGCTTCTTATATGAGTAATAAAAACTTTATAAAAATAATTATAATAATGGATGCACACTGTGAATATACTAAAAACCACTGACTTATACCCTTTAAATGGGTAAATTGTATGGTGTGTGAATTATACCTTAATAAAGCTGCTAAAAACAAATCCATAACTATAAATGAGTTATCAGAGGGATAAGGAAAATACAAAAATTCAAATGACCAAAGACTGACTCTCAATGAACAGTTATAATTAAAGGGCAAGAGGAAGAAGGTAGACAAGAAGGTACCAATACATTAAAAAATTTCATTAAGCAAATGTCCTAGATTTGAAAACTAAAATATTATTGAGATGTTTGATAGTGTCCACAAGAACACATGTAGTGTTAGAAGCTAAAAGTTTCTGGGAGGTAAGGCATAAATAAATAAACAGGAAACTAAATTAAAGGCAAAGATCCAAGATTTACCTAAGGAAAAAGAGAATGGCAGCTCTCAGTAGCAACAAGATTTGGTTCAAATTCTGAATTGTGGTAGATTGGGTGAACTCTCTAGTCTACAACTTATAAGAATAGAATGGAATTGGTGCTCAGCATCCAGAACCAGAGTGAACAGAAGCAAATACCAGGATCAAAAAAGGTCAAAAGCAGAATTATAAACACAGAATTGAATCCAGAGTTATGAACTCTTCTGAAAGCAGTTGGAAACCAATACAAGGAAGCATTCATTAACTCACATCATCAATTATTTCTTGAACATTCATTATACAACAATAAAGAAGAAAAATATTAATGTCTTTCCTGATGCAGCTTATAGTTGAATAGCAAAAGCAGATATTTAATAATCACTGATAAAAAATGCGTAGTTCTAACTGCAGGAAGTGCTAAAAACAAGGTCATCAGGATCCTAAAAGACTATTGTGGGATGATTGCTTCATCATGGAGATAGAAAAAGTGATATAGAGAAAGAAATGCTTGCATTGTAACTTGAGACTGTAGAAATAGTTCAGTAAATAGTTCAGTAAATAGGTATAACATACTGGTATCTTATAAACAACAGGAACTTATTTCTCACAGTCTGGAGGCTGGTAGAGTCTGAGATTATGGTCAGGTGAGGACTCTTCAGGTTGTAGACTTCTCATTGTATCTTCACATGGCGAATTGGTAACTTAATCCCATCCATGAAGGCTCTGCCCTCCAACCTATTTACTTCCCAAAGGCCCCACCTCCTAATACTATCTCATTGGCATTAGAGTTTCAACATATAAATTTTGAGGGATATAAACATTCATACCACAGAACATTATAACATAGGTTTTACCTATACCAGTTCAAATGTAAAAGGCAGCTTTATTTATTTATGCCAAATAAATTTGAATATACTACATTATACTATTTGCAGGAAACCAGCAAAGCTGATGGAGCACCTATTGGGCTAATTATCTGGCAGACCTTCTCCTCTCCAATGACACATCTTTCCCCATTTAAAATCACCATGACAAAAAATAAATAAATGAAATAAATTAAAAAATAAAATAAATCACCATGACAAAAAATAAATAAATGAAATAAACCAATAAATAAAATAAAATAAAATCACCATAACAAGATAGGAGTAAATCACATCTGCTAACTGTTAAGACTGTCACAATATTCTGGCTAAAAATGCCTTTGCAAATGTTATTATATTCCCTGGACAGTTTAGAAGACCATAGTTAAGATATTTTCCTATCTAGTGTCTTTAAAATAATTTCATAACTAACCATTATAGTAAAATGAAAAAATGCATGAGCCAATCTATACATACTGCATGACTGTTATAGTTGGTCAAATAGAAAGCAGGTTTAAATGCAATTAATTCCTTCATTCCTTCCTAGAATAAGTATGTCCTATTACTCCAAAAAGTCATCTAACTAGGTTTGGTGCTCCATATAAGTTGTAAGTTTCTTTGGTCCAACTTTTTGGCAATCATATATACTAAAATAACTTTTAATACCACATATAATTTCTATTGCAATTTCTGCAAGTAAACATTTGTATAGCATTTTTTGAATACATAAAAATAATAATAAAAATAGATTTACATGGAAGGCAATGATGACCTGTCCCTTTGTTTTTACTTACCCATCCTGAATTCCCCCTTAGGTAGCATGAGGAAGTGAAAAAAGTATGGGAAGAATGAGACCTGAACTTTAACCCCCATTCAATCCTTAACCTACTTGAAGAATTAGCCTAGTGGATAGTGGACTTCAATGATGAGTGATATCCTTAAATATTTAACAGGTTGTCTCATGAGGTAACAACATTTTTAATATTCACAGTATGTCACATCAGGGTTCTTGTGACTTGGAGACATAAACCAAAAGGAGATTGTACTAGATGATCTCTGTATTCCATGCCAATACAAGATTATGTGAGGTTCTCTGAACCTCAGTCATCCCATCTAAGAAAGAAGAAGCCATAATAGTCAAGAAGTAAAGCAGTCAAATTTAAAATTGATATAAGGGAATAAAAAGGTGAAAAATATGAGCTTTGTTCTATAAACCTCTCTAGGAACCTCCACTATAAGATCTTAATCTTCAAACTTAATTATTGCTAACTCACGCTTTTCTTACACTGGTTATACAAATACCTAGACTCATCTCTGCAGCATTGTTAATTAGAGGAGGAAAGCACAATAATTTGTTACTTTGGGCTTAGTATCTCAGTATTGTTATATGTCTAGAATTTTGTCACTGTTTTTGTCAATTTTTTGCTGTTTTTTTTTTCCTTACTGATTTCACATAAAATTGATGCACAATGAAATAAGAAATAGAAGTGCTTTAAACATTCTGTTTAATCTGAAATAGCTTTCTTATGCATTATGACTAAATAATACATTCTTTAGAGTTGACATAGATGTTCAAATATATATAATTTTATTATGTGTTATGATATGTTTAAGTAGAAAATGTATAGCTTAATATTGATGGCAACACTTTTATTTTTAAAAATATATTTCTTTTAGAGAGGAAGAAAGAGGGAGAGAGAGATAGATACATCAATGATGAGAGAGAATCATTGATTGGCTGCCTCCCACACGCCCCCCACTGGAGATCAAGCCCATCACCCGGGCATGTGCCCTGACCAGGAATTTGAACCATGATATCCTGGATCATAGGTTGATAATCAACCACTGAGCCATGCCAGCCAGGCAACACTTTACTTTTTAAATATTCACCCAAGGATATGTTTTTATTAATTTTTTTTTTGAGAGAGAGAGGAAGGGAGAGGGAGAGAGAGAAAAACATTGATGTGAGAAACATCGATCAGTTGCCTCTTGCCCACGCCCTAACTGGGGATCAAACCTGCAACCTGAGTTGTGCCTTTGACCAGGAATCAAACCCGTGACTTCTCAGTACATGGGATGATGCTCCAACCTTCTGAGCTATACTGGCCAGGGCTGATGGCAGCATTTTAAATGTCAAACAGCATTTCATATGATTTAAATTTCATAATTTCTTATAAAACTTTTTATTGGGACAGCATATATATCTGCATAAAGCACACAGCCCTTTAAAATTAAATATAAATATCATTGGCATGAAGACTATTATCATAGCTGAATAAATGTTTATTACATCTAGTTCTAAATTCTCTACCTGTCCCATCTTGACACGTTTGATGATATTAACCAATAAGAGTTTAGAAACACAAGGGATTTATTTTAATCTTTCCCAGTGCTTTTCTTCTAAAAGGTATCCACATTATAAAAGAAATTATTTTTATCCATAAACTCAAACAAATTATATTCTCTAAAATTAGACTCTTGTCAATAAACTTAAGTGAGCATTAATATCACCTTAATTTTCAATCTTTTTTTCATAATCAAAGCATCTAATATTTATTCATCTAATGAACTTACGTTGTTCATTTTAGAATGCCCTTTCCTCTTTTGTCAGCCTGGCCAGCTGTTACTCATCCTTCGAGGCCTAGTTCAAATGTCAGCATGATGGAGCTTGCTTCACAACCTTTAGGGATAAGTAATTGCTTCATCATCTGCAATTCCAAAGAATGGCGTATTTATCTCCAAGAGCACTTTTGCTCTACTTTAGAAATATTTAGCATTTAAATAATTGGTAACTATTTATGTTATAGTGCAATAATTTTTAAACCGTACCATTATTCAACATTTCCTAACCATTATCCCATAGGAAACTACTGTATAACAAAATACAAATCAAACATTAATTTTCTATTGATGTGTAACTAATTACCACAAATTTAGTGGCTTAATACAAAACCTATTTATTATTCTACATATTTATAATACCTATTTATTATCTGGCTCTCAGTTCAGGTTCTTACCAAGCTGAAATCACATGGCCCTCATAGGCAGTTCACAACATGAATGTGTTTCTTCAAGGAGAAAAGGACTGCATCTCTGGCTATTTCTAACCTCTAAACCCCTATTTAGAAGTTCATCTGATTAGGTCAGGCCCACTGAGTATGTATATTACTTCTTTGATTAATTTGACTCATTAGAGACCATAATTATATCTGCAAAATTCTTCATGCAGTCATGGGAGTGATGTCCCAACATAGTCACATGCCAGAGTAGCTCCCCCAGAAAACAGGAGCATTTTCTCAGTGACATTCTTTAGAATTGCTGCTCAATGATAATTGGTAGAGAAGAATGACTTTTAGTTAGTTTCAGGATTATATTTAAATTCACCACAGAGAGTTCACTCCCTCATTGCCTGCCCTCTGGGTGGGCTGGTCTGACCATTTTTCCCATGGTGCATTACTGTTTGTGGTATCAAAAAATTACCCCTATGCTCAATTAATATTTGACAAAGGAGGCAAGACATACAATGGAGTCAAGACAGTCTCTTCAATAAATGGTGTTGGGAAACTTGGACAGATACCTGCAAAAAAAAAAAAATGAAACTAGACCACCAACTTACACCATACACAAAAATAAACTCAAAATGGATAAGGAACCATAAAAATACTAGAGGAATCCACAGGCAGCAAAATCTCAGACATATGCCAAAGCAATATCTTCACTGACACAGCTCTCTTCACTGACACAGCTCCTGGGCAATGGAAACTAAAGGGAAAATAAACAAATGGGACTACATCAAAATAAAAAGCTTCTGTACAGCAAAAAACAAACAAACAAAAAAAAAACCATCAACAAAACAACAAGAAAGCCCACTGCATGGGAGAACATATTTGCCAATGTTATCACTGATAAGGTTTTCTCCAACATTTACAAGGAACTCATACAACTTAACAAATGAAGATAAACAACCCAATCAAAAAATGGGCAATGGACCTAAATAGGCCAAGAGACATATGAAAACATGCTCAAAGTCACTAATCATCCAAGAGTTGCAAATCAAAACGACAATGAGGTACCATCTCACACCTGTCAGAATGGGTATCATCAACAAATCAACAAACGACAAGTGCTGGTGAGGATGCAGAAAAAAATGGAACCCTCCTTCACTGCTGGTGGGAATGCAGACTGGTGCAGCCACTGTGGAGAACAGTATGGAGTTTCCTCAGAAAAACTCAAAATGGAACTCCCATTTGACCCAGTGATCCCATTTCTAGGAATATATCCCAAGAAATTAGAAATACCAATCAGAAAGGATATATGCACCCCTATGTTCATAGCAGCACAATTTACCATAATTAGATTTGGAAGCAGCCTAAGTGCCCATCAGCAGATTAGTGGATTAATATAAAGCGAAAGCAGAGCTACATAAGATACTGTTAAAATTTTTAAAATATATTTTTATTGGTTTCAGAGAAGAAGGGACAGGGAGAGAGAGAGAGAGAGAGAGAGAGAGAGAGAGAGAGAGAGAGCAACATCAATGATGAGAATCACTGATTGGCTGCCTCCTGCATGTCCCCCACTGGGGATCAAGCCCGCAACCTGGGCATGTGTCCTTGACAGGCCAACTCTCTACCCACTGAGACAAACTGGCTAGGGCAGATACTGTTAAATTTTTTACCAGTATTTAAAGAAAATATAAACAACAGGATTGCTCCCTAAAACACAAAATTGTTTTTTATGCCTAGTCTTTCCAGACAGCAGAAGTTTTTCAAAGTAAGAAACAGCATTTGGGCAAAGATCAAATTCAGGGCTTTTTTTGTGTGAAATGTGGCCTCAGGATAAATTTCGGATTGAAAGAGTATCTGTAAGATCCTTTGTTAAGGCTTCAGTAAGATTTAAGGCAATTCCTCACAGACTTTCTCAGCTGGAAAAAGAAATCACTTCTAAGAATAATAAGGGCAAGCTTTCTAGACCCTCTCAGCTACATAAAATGTTTTCCAATATCTTAAGGGTCTGCTTCTTAGATTTTCTTGCCTAAAGAAAAGGTCTGCTACGAATCTGAGGAACTTGCCCTTTAGACCCTCTTTACTAGACAAGGACTCTTAAAAATCATGAGAGTGATCCCAGCTAGAGAAGGGCCTGTCTCAGAAAAAAAAATGTGGATGTGGGCCTACCGTAATGGAGAAGATTTGTAATTTGATACATAGACACAAGTGAAATATTAAAATAATTGTACCAACTTCTACTGAAAGGGACAATTAAGATGAAAAGTTGTCTCAGGCCCTTCAAATTCTCTGAGCAGGACGCAGGCTGAAAAATTTACTCAGCTGAGATCATGAGGCATTTCTTAAGGAAAAGAATGAGTGACTCAATTTGGGGCCAAGGGTCCAGATAGAGTCAAACCAAAAGTTAAAAAAAAAATCTCAGGAGGCACAACTGGGATTTAATGAAGCAAATGTTTCCTATACCCAAAGCAGGGTGAATTTCCCTGAGCCCAGCTGGACTTCAGATTGCTATAGAACAATGACTTTGATATGCCTTCTTTCACATTTTAGATGGATATACCTATGGCATTAATCATGTCATGTCAACCTCCGTCCCCATCCTGAGTGTGTGGAATGAAGGTAAATTGTCTCTTTGATTGAAAGACCTTCATATTTTTAAAAAATATATTTTATTGATTTTTTACAGAGAGGAAGGGAGGGGAAGAGAGAGTTAGAAACATTGATCAGCTGCCTCCTGCACGCCCCCCACTGGGGATGTGCCCGCAACCAAGGTACATGCCCTTGACCGGAATCAAACCTGGGACCTTTCAGTCTGCAGGCCGACGCTCTATTCACTGAACCAAACCAGTTAGGGCAGACCTTCATATTAAGAAGCATCATATTTCTGGAATCCCATTCCCACCTGCACCTGATTAGATAATAAAGTTCTAGACTCTAAACCAGGGGTCCTCAAACTTTTTAAACAGGGGACCAGTTCACTGTCCCTCAGACCATTGGAGGGCCGGACTATAGTTTAAAAAAAACTATGAACAAATTCCTATGCACACTACACATATCTTATTTTGAAGTAAAAAAACAAAACGGGAACAAATACAATATTTGTATTTGCACGTGGCCCGCGGGCCGTAGTTTGAGGAACCCTGCTCTAAACCTTATCAGGATAACAACATGAGATAAAACTTTGAGAGTCTTAAGAGAGGCTGAGCATAGTTTGTACTTGGGAAGGAAAAGAATCATTGGGATCCACAGGGGAGAGTGTGAAAGTTAGTCTCAAAAGAATCCCTCAATCCCCGCCAGTGAAACACACCTCCCAGTATTCAACTCCCCAGTGTGATGGGACCCTCCCACACTGAATCTCAGCTGATGGTGCATATTTAATAGATTGTTGCAAAAATGACACTTTATGACTTAAAAAAGAAACAACCTTGCATCTTCTGCATAGATCTCTTAGAAGGTTTACCATTGGGATGCTCCATTTTAAGCATCCAGATGCCATGCTATGAGAATATGAAGTGCAAGCCACATAGAAAGACCAAGAGTAGATTTCTGAGAAACAATCCCAGTTGAGTTCCTAGGCAACAGAAAACATCACCTTCCATGTGAATAAAGAATAATTGCACCCAAGTCAAGAGCTGACTGACACCACATGAAAGACTCAAAGTAAGAACCACCCATCTGAACTGAGTCAACTCACAGAATCTTCAGAGGAAACAATGATTGCTGTTTAATCCTGGAAACAGAACATTTATTTTGTAAAGGGCCATATAAATAAATATTTTAGCCTTTGCAAACATATTCTTTGATTTTTAAAATAATTATTACCCAGCCGGTGTGCTCAGTGGTTGAGCACCATCCCATGAACCAAAAGGTCACTGGTTCCATTCCTAGTCAGGCCACAGGCCTGGGTTGCAGGCTTAAACCCCAGTAGGGGGTGTGCAGGAGGCAGTTAATTGATGATATTACTCTCTCATTAATATTTCTATCTATCCTTCTCCCCTTCTCTCCATCTAAAATAAATAAAAACATATTAACATTTTTTAAATAAAATTAATTATTGAAAATGTAAAGATAATTTTTAGATCACAGGTCAAACAAAAATATGCCACAGACAGGTTTGGCCTGTGAACTATATTTGTGAATCCTGCTTTAATCTGAAAATATAGAGTGTTTTGTTACATCCAAAGGGATAAATGGAAATAAAATGGTGTGCAAAAGAACTAACATATCTGTTTTTCCATATAGTCAGCTTCTATAAATTAATATCATGTCTTAAATATATATGTAATCCCTTTGTTTGTAGCAGAGCATGTGTACCATAAGTATTTGTTGCCTACAAATTATTAAACATGACTTGGTTATATTTCAAAATCTCCTTAAAATACTTTCAATGATATTCAGTTCAGATTCATGAAAGTAAGTCCTCATGTGATACACATGCAATGACCACCTTTAGGTTGATTTAGAATGCACCTTAAAGCAAAAGGGAGCAGGCTATCAACCATGCTACATATTCATGAGCCTCAAAAATACTATACTGAATGAAAAAATTCAAATTCAGATAATTATATATTTCATGGTTCCATGCTTATAACATTTCCAGAAAGTCAAATCTAGAGAAAGAAAGCAGATTAGGGGTTATCCAAACTTAGCATGGGAGCAGAGTTAACTGCAAATTGGCATGAGACAAATTGGGGGTTAATAGACGTGTTCTAAAGCTGGAATATACTGATGGACATATAACTCTATAAAGTTACTAAAAATTATTAAATGTTATAATTAAAATGCATTAATTTTGCCCTAGCCAGTGGTTAGAATGTCGACCCAAGGACTGAAGGTCCAAGGATTCAATTCCTGTCAAGGGCACATATCTCAGATTAGGCTTGATCCTCAGCCCCTGATCGGGGTGCTTGCAGGGGGCAACCAATCGATATGTCTCTCTCATATCGATGTTTCTCTCTCTGTCTCTCCCCATCCCTTCCACTCTCTTTAGAAAATCAATGAAAGAAATATCAACTGGTAGGAAGGGTGGAGATGCTAAGAGGGCTGGTCCTGCCCCCAGGTGGAATGACTGGGATTCCAGAGAGATGTCTCAAATGCAAAAGTCCCCCTTGAGGAGCATGGGGGGTGGGGGGTTTCAACCCCAAGTCTGGCTCCCCAGCCCAGAGCAAGAGAGCCAAGAGAGGGTGGCCACATAACATCAGGCACCCTCTTAAATGTTTTTCATGATTTGATTTTATTTCTTTCACTCTTAAAATACAGTGGGGCCTTGACTTATGAGTTTAATTCATTCCGAGACCAAGCTCGTTAAGGAGCTTGTTAAGGAGCTCGTTAACTCAAATTACTCTATCAACTCAATGCAAAAAATCGGCGGAGAGACAGCTGGTATCTCAAAAAACTTGTTAGTCGGGACACTGGTAAGTCAAGGCCCCACTGTATGTAAATGTATTTCCAGCTAACTGTATAGACATTTGCATTTGTTGAAATCTTTGTTCTTTTCTTATGTCTAGAACCACAATGATTTTATAGATTTTATAATATTAAACTAGAGGCCCAGAGCACAAAATGTGTGTGTGTGTGTGGGGGGGGTGTCCTTCAGCCCAGCCTCCACCCTCTCCAATCTGGGACCACTCAAGAGATGTCCGACTGCCCTCTCACAATCCAGGACTGCTGGCTCCCAACCACTTGCCTGCCTGCCTGCCTGATTACTCCTAACGGCTTCTGCCTGCCAGACTGATCACCGCCTAATCACTCCCCTGCCAACCTGATCGATGTATAACTGCTCCCCTGCAGGCCCTATTGCCCCTAACTGCCCTCCCCTGATGGCCTGGTCACCCCTAACTGCCCTCCCCTGCAGGCCTGATTGCCCCCAACTGCCCTCCTCTGCAGGCCTGATTGCCCCCAACTGCCCTCCTCTGCAGGCCTGGTCCCTCCCAACTGCCTTCCCCTGCTGGCCATCTTGTGTTGGAGTGATGGTCAATTTGTATATTACTCTTTTATTAGATAGGATGATTGAACTTTAGATATATTTTATTGCTCTGGATGATTATTTATAACTTCCAAGGTCATCTGGATGACATAAAAGAAGAACATTTAATAACATTTTCAGCATTAATATTTAACTCACTTAAAAACTGATTGTCCTTGTACTATGTAAAAGAACATACACAAAAATGTGGAGAAATGAATGGTGACTCATGATCTGGTTTTTCAGGGATTTTAAATTAAAGAGGAAATACACAAACTCCTTAAAGTAGAATTCAAGTACAACAAAATACATAGTGTTTCTATAGATATAAAAAGAGTACTATATAATAGAATTTTTTGAAAGGAGAACTTATTATTGACTAGGGAAAACTAGACTGGCATCTTACAGAAAGAAATTTATGGCTGAGTTTTGAATAACTGGCAGACAAATAAGAAAGTGAGAGGTGGATGTTATGGAAAATTTTGAAATAAAAGACCATGAACAAAGCCAAAAAGTTAGGAGATTACAAGATATATTGTGGCAATCACTGCATGGAAAAGAAGAGATGAAAGTGAGACAATATTAATGAAGCATGTAGTTACCTCTACTGAAAATAATTTTGAATACCAGGTGGGCAGAGAGTCTAAATTTCATTCTATATGAACAAGGAGCATAGGTTTGACAATAATAAATTGGGCATATTTGAGAGTGCTATTTAACCAGAAAGTAAGATTTAACTTTATCTTTACCTTATCTATTATTCACTGCATGATTTTTTTTCTATTTTTTGTATATTTAAACATTGTGATTACAACAAAGTGATATATAGCTTTTAGGGCTTACTGATCATATTCAAGAGTTTAGAGATGATTTTTTAAACCTTTCATTAGTAATATGATTTCTGCTATTATTTTAAAGAATGATTGGGAATGAGTACCAGTAAGAAATAACTGCAATTATTTTTTTTACTAGAATTTCTGTGCCTCATCAAAAGTTTTTGTTTTTGTACGAAATTTCAGTATTATTCAGGAGGAAGTAACTAACAAATTTCTCCACTCTGCAATATGCTTTTCCTCTAGTAATGATGATATGGTGATGATATCTGTAAGTATACAAGGCACATTGATTCCAAGAAAATGATTTTGGAACTGCAAAATGGTGTAGTAAATAACATTAAACCCTTGGCAATAATTACTAGGATATGTTGCATTTTACATATAGGATAATAAATTTTTGTTTATATATAAAGGCTTAAGAACCAGTCTTTTTTTTAGAACTTCAAAAATTGAAGATTAATTTCATAAACCAAAATTTATTTCTACTCATTTACATGTAAAACTACTCTCAAGGATACATGCATACACACACAGTGTCACAATTAATATTTCATTAATGATATGGAAACTAAATATAAAGAGATTTACTCAGGTTCACATAGCTCAACATTTACTCAAAGTCACTGAAGTGTCAGCATCATAAGAAGAACGTAGGCCTCAGGAAATTTATGTCACTCTTATAATGCACTGACTAATTTCCCAAAAGTTTACTAGTAAGTAATTTGTATAGCAATTTTAATGAGCTACCTCATTAACCAAAATAATGTCTCTAAGTGAGGTTGCAGAATGAGGAATTAAAATTACATCTGATTTTTTATACCTAACCTTCTGGACAAACACATCCTTAGCTTACATGTAGTATACCTTTTCTTGAGGAAAGCAGTTGTTATATTGAGGAAAGTTTTTTTCAGAACCATTGGCACCATTTGAAAAAATTATTTAATATGAACTGAAGCTATTTCATAAGAAATTGGGCTATTTCATAAGAAATGGTCAGCATGACAAGCATCTCCCCTGAAGGAGGCAGAAGTGTCTGCAAGCACTTAGTAATTTCAAGGGACTTCCGCTGCTATTACCTAAAGCCATAAAGCTCAGAGTTCAGGGAAAACAGTTTAACCTATAACACAGATTTTTAATATTTGATGAAAAAATATGTACCTTATAAATGGGTGATCAAATAGTGAAATTACTATTGAGAAAGATCATCAAATTTTCATCTTAGAGATCCTGCAGGGAAAACAAGCATCTGTTTGGGAAACTGAAAGTAAAATTCTCCTTATCTGCATAAGGGTGAATTGGATGATGTTCCATGTCACAATGGTGACTCTTTTGCACAAAAGAAATGGGATGTTGAAAAATTAAGGTACTCACAAAAACTTACAGAAAAATGCTACTTAATGTGAGGGGATATTTGGGAACGGTTATAGTAACAAAGCATTTTTACTTCAATCAATTTAAGTTGATACTGTCAAATAAACGACACCATAGACCTTATAATGACAAATATGATGGAAATTTTTTTCACTTATACACATTTTTGCTAAATGTGTGACAAATTTTCTTCCTTTAATAATTTAGATAAACTCTAATTGGCAACTCACTCATAATTTTTCACAGTGAATGCAGTCTCACGAGAAAACCAGTATTAGATATTATTGTTTAATGCATTTAAAAATATTTTGCTAATAAAAATGAATTATGTGATTTCATTCCATTGTGTATAATGATTTTCATTTCAGCTGAAATCTGAAAGTGTATCTTACCATAATTCCATTGAACATCATCAAAATCTGAAAGGCAGAAATTTCCCTGCGACTGGCTATTATAATATCTCACTGGATCTGTTTAGGGCTAATCTACTAATTGTACAGCAAATGCTCATGCTCAGTGAATTCCTCCAAGTCTTGTCATTCAGAGAACTTATCCTTTAGGTGATTATCATGAAAAGTCTTTTGTCAATAAAATTATAGATAGTCTAGAGGCCTGGTGCACGAATTCGTACATGGGTGGGGTCCAGCTGGCTCACCCTGATGGGGACCTTGGGGGGTGAGGGAGGCCACAGGTGGCTGGCCAGCTGGCTCCACCTCTTATTAGGGTGCTGGGGGCCGATTGGGGCCCGAATCAGGCCAGTTGGCTGCCACAGTCATGTCATAGCCACCGGTCATTCTGGTCATTCTGGTCATTCTGCCGGTCCAGTCGCTGGGCTTTTATATATACAGATTACTCTAGTGTCTTTAGGGTAAGTAGACATCTTTCAACCTGTCCACTAGAATCCTGTTTTCTTATCTATTTGGCAAATTATATGCATCTAAAATATATCTGGCACTGACTAGGCATTAAATCTAATCTCTGAGTGATTCCATCCTAAAAAAAAAATCCAGAGAATATCAAATAAAATGTTCAATTTATAACATTTGAAAATTTACACTATTTCCAAGTTATCTATTGGGCTTAAGAACTCTTGACAGTAATCACATTTCAAAGAACTTACATCAAACATCTTTTTAATTATCCAGAAAAAGTTAAAATTCTACAACTATCAATATAAATATGACTTTTATTAAGAACTGCAAAAATTTTTTAGGCTCTCTCCTCTTTCCATCATAAAGTTGCCAATTTAACAGTTGGTAACTTTTGAATGTAATGTTGAGAGACATTTGTGGTTGCCTGCAATCAGTGTACCACAGGGTAGCCTGGTAAAAAGTCCTTTTGTGGCTCATATTCTTCCCTCTCTAACTCTTAGTACATCGTTTGCTACTAATAATCTTGGTTTCTTCATCTATTTTTCTCTGAATTATGCTTGTATCTCATTAAGAAGCAGCTGGAAACCTATGACTAACAAAATGGACTGTTATACCAGAAAAACAAAGTTATGTCTCTCAAAAATGCTTCGTTTGACTGTAGAATATGGCAAATAAGTGCTACAGACATTCAGTCCTTATATAGAGTTTTACTATAGAGTGAAAGGCTTTTAAAATCTGACCTGTTATCTTTAATGTAGTATATAATTGATATTAAACGTAAAGCTACTCTAAACTTTGCTTACTGCTCTTTTAGCTCCTCAACAAATATTTTCCTTTTTATGAAGCACAGACTTAATTCTAAGCCAACAGAAACAAGAAAAAACATATATGTAAAATGAAGAGAATTAAGAAACAATATTAGAAATAAAAAACAAAAATTCATTTATTGTAGATATTAAATAGCAGAGATTTATACAAGGCTGTTTATTATAACAGCATTCTAAACTCTTCTCATTCTATGAACAGTAAATTAGACCACAGAGTATAGCAGTTAAGCCATCAACATAAATCAAAAAGTCCTCTTTCCTTTAGTTAAGAAATATTAAAAGTTAGTCAAAGGCTGCTGGAAATAAAGAGTGAAGATCATCATTGTTTCAATCAAGAAATTATGCGAAGATGAGAAAAAAAAAACTGCCCTGAAAAGAATATTAATTGAATATACAATAACTGTATTTTTCATGTATGTGGCCTTCACAGTCTGCTACCATAGCTTTATGGGATTTTAGTTGTTCTGTTTTATTCATGTGACTATGCTTTGTCCTTACTGCCAGGTTGTAAGACTTTTGAGGGATGGCAGAACCAATGATGGAGTTGAACTTAACTTCATTTCTCCCAATATGCAGTCAAAGAAATGCTTATGTAATAGTTTTCAATGAAAAAACATTCTGCACATTAAGTAGTAAATCTTGCTAAAACATCAATTGCCTGTTTTATGTACAGGCCAAGTAACAATTTGCAGGTGTGCCAGCTTCTAAAGTTCCCTGAATGGGAGGAATTAGAATACATTAACTTCACTAGTACATTCTGTTGTTCTATACTTTTGCAACTATTTTCCTCAAAATATCTGTATTGTCAAAAATCACATTTAAAAAGCAGTTCTTTCTAATTTTTTGCTGCAAAAGCAATAAAGCTCCAAGTAAACTCAGTATTTACAACTGATATAATTTTTCCAGGAAAGAATGGCATGTCTTTTCCTATCATTGTAAGGCCAGCCTTTGTACATTCTTGTAACCTCTTGTTGTCCTAAACAAAGCTCAAAGGTGCTCAAACAAGTGGTTGCGTTGTGAGAGCACCAGCATTTTTCATAAGAGGTGCTATTTCTAGATTGCCAACCTATTACCACAAATAGCCTCCATCGTATAAAAGATGTTTCCAAATAAGTAGTTGTTTTATATATTGCTTGCTTCATGGAAATTCATTCTGCTGAACATTTATAACCATCCTGACCTTTTAAAAAATCACAGTTCACAAATTTAGCCTCCTTCCTATCACTCTCTTCCATCAGATTAAAATTAATAAAACTATTTTAAAAAGAAAATAAAATCAGGCACCTCAACATTAATCTCTATGAAGATTATTTAAGACAAATGGTTTCTTAATTTTGCTACTTCTCTTGAAGTTCAATCATGGTATCAGATCTGAGAAGCTTTGCTTTCCTGCCTTACTAAATTCCTCCAAAATATCACATCTTATTTGTCTGTATTTCCCATCACCTACACATATAGGCTGTATCAGAACTGATTTTCTGCAGTGCTGCACTCCAGACCCTGGTGGCACATGCAATAATTCAAAGTGTTCATCGAAAGGGCAGAACCCAGGGCAATGCAATTTGGCATCTCCAAAAGGTCCGGATGCAGATGCAGTGGGGGACATTCTCTACTCGCCCATTAGCAGTCTGTCATCATAGCTCATGAATAACTAGCGATGCTATTTTCCAAAACTTACTTTATAAAAAGACAAATTTTCCCAGACACAGCAATTAAGTGAGACTACATTTGCACATAAACCTAATGCACTAATTGGCATGTTTATTTGCATCTCCAAATAGCACCTACACCTGTTTCTCAGTGTGTGGAACAAATAATTACCTTTGCTTCCAACTCGTTTTAATGATTTTTATGAGAAGACGACTCACAAAGTAATTTTTTTGGAAAGTTCTAGATTATCAAGGCATTGACTTTAATTGAATATATCAGATGAGTTTGCTTTTTAAAAAGATCTTTAATGTAATTGAAATCTCACTGCCTTCTAGACTAGAGAAGAGGAGGTGGAGAAAGCAGAGCAATAGGGAGAAGGAAATAATATTTTACATCAAAGGAGGACTTCCAAAACCCTGTCAAAAAGCCTTCCAAGAAAATGGATGCGAATTTACTGCCTGAATAAGTCTGACTCTATCTATCACCTTCCAATGAATGATAGATTGTTCAATACAAGATGTTTGCTTTCTCTATGTTCCCATATTTGACACTTAGAAGACAGATAAACATAGATACTCTTCAAAGACTAACCTTTTGCTACAGCCAATTGCTTCTGAAATATGTGTGAATGGCAGAAAGAAAGCTTAGAAGGCAATTTTCTGGGGGGAAAAAGAGTGTGGCATTTTATAAGGAAACTAGATCATGAGGTATTTCACTTATCTCAGATAAATTCTAAATCATTGGTGCCATGTACATAACACTAAATTATATAACACAAATTATATTTTTAAAGTAACTAATAAAATAATTCATTTTAAATTGCTATAGAAAGTTACTTTTCATTTTATAATCTTAGTGAAATGATCAAATAGCAATGAAATTATACAAACTCTATAATTGGCACAAGTAAGTTTTTCAGATGCAACGGTGACTTCATAAATATATATAGTGTTAATAGAATTTGGCCTTTGATATTTTTAGCTCTGCAGTTTAGATTCTATTAGATGTTTCCAATGATACTTTTCTAAGAAGTTGAAGTTCCTTCAGACTTTATGCCAAGTTTTATGCATGTTTTGTTCTTGATTTTTTAAAAATATATTTTATTGATTTTTTACAGAGAAGAAGGGAGAGGGATAGAGAGTTAGAAACATCGATGAGAGAGATCGATCAGATTCCAATGAGAATGCAGTGTAAAATTGTTACTAAACCAGGGTACATGCCCTTGACCGGAATCGAACCCGGGACCCTTGAGTCCACAGGTCGACGCTCTATCCACTGAGCCAAACCAGTTCGGCACTTGATTTTTTTTTAATGAAGTTTCTGAAGACTCCCAAATGGTAGTAAAATACCAGTAAAATATCATAACTTATACTTTCTGCTAAAGATCTAACAGATTCCAATAAGAATGCAGTGTAAAATTGTTACTAAAAATTCAATACAGAAAACCATTGTCTTAGTTCAAATTCCCCTGATAGAAATACCTGAGATAAGAACTGGGATGAAGGAGATTTATTTGGGAAATAATCTCAAGAAAAATAAAGTGTGTTTTATTGGGCTGGTTATCTCTGTGGACATCTGGGTCTCAATCCCCAGGTGCCCTTCTGAGGAACCAAATATGTGCAAGGTGCCTCAGAATTGTCCCTCCAACGGAGAGAAGTTTGGGGCCCTCTTTACCAGACTTACCTCATCCTCCATTGGGTAAGAGTTACTTTAGAGAGTGTTACAACCCCGCACACTCACCCAGGCTGAGCAAATCCCATTGTTCCAGGGCAAGACCTGAGGCAGAAAAACATGCTATGGTATCAATGTTTGCAGAGCAGCATTGGTGTGCACTGGGACTGAGCCCCTAGCTGCAGCTCAAATCAGAGGTGGCCAGTGCTGCCAGGCTCAAGGGGCAGCTACAATAATCACTAAACTCTTAACAACTCCTTACATGCGTGTTTAAGCAGTAGTGAGGCATTAGCAAAGGAAATTGGGATAAAAGATATTTTGATCTCTGAACTCAGACCTGTAATTGAAAGCAGTCCCTATCTGATTCTCTTCAGGAGTGGAAAAATCCTTCAGTCTTCTTAGGGGATATTATGCATGTTCTCAGGACATGGTTAGGATTAAATGGATTAACGTTTAAGAGCAAATGTCCAGGAGTGATGTTTACCATTGGCTTGAGCCACCTGTAGTGAAACATCACTTTTCTTAAGATGATTCCTATTCACTGATACTATTATGGGGCTTTTCTGATGCCAGGAAGTTTGCTTTGCTCAACTGGCTCATTTTATGTGTGTAGATTCAGGTCCCCACTGTGCTAGAGAGAGTGCCCTCCACCAACTTAACTTGTTAAAGAACTATCAGGCTTTGTAAGTTTCAGTGTAACTATTAGTGACTCAGAAAAGATTTCTTTAACTCTAGACTGAGGAAGCACCTTAAAAGAGACTACTGAATCTGTCAATAAGCCTTCTTCTGTTACACTTCAGGTACTTGTCACTAATTATATGCATTCATGCTAAACTGTAAGCTCCATAGCAGAGGAAAATATTCATCTTGTTTTCCAGGCTATCAATTAATATTTATTGAATTGCATTAATATATGTGAATCATATACTAAGAAAATTCAATAGTTTTTACCCCTCATCTTTTTCTAAAAGCAGGGAGCATGTGAAATCCTGGCTACTAAGAACACTTACATTATTACATGTGTTGGCAACAATATAAGCTTTCTTGCCAAAAATGGATCTGGGTATAATTTTTATTTTTACTTTAGAGCACACAATTGAAATAAACTCCAAGATTATATTTGTTATTCTTCCACAAGCATCTGCCTACCTCATTCACCACAGAGCCACTGCCCCATTCCACTATGGTGGATAGAGGGAGAAAAGGTGGTCAAGAGCCAAAGTGAGGACAAGCACCAACATTTAGTAGGAAAGGAATTTTGAATGAAATTAATTTCTGCCCTAAATTCTCTAAGATAATAATTTTTCCAAACCCCCAGATGAATTGGAACAGACAGGACAACCCGCCCACCCTGCTACCCAGCTCCCCACTCCACCCAAACCCTACTTCATTCCTGCTTAGATGCTGGAATGGGCACAACCCCAGAGATTGCTTTTTTCAGGGGCCCAGAAAGAAAAAAATATATATCACATGCATCAGTCTTAAATCTAAATTTCCTGGGTAGTCCCCAAAGCCTAACATTTCTTTGCATTAATCTCTAAATGTAAACTCTAATGCTTTCCCCTCTTCTCTGTCATTCTAACCAGCCATTAACTTTTGCCCATGTCATTCTCTTCTCTAATTTTTTTCTGGATTTTATGAGTTGGTTTTTAGTCCAAACTTGGTTTTTTCTCTTTATTCACTTGTTGGTGTTTATCAAATATCCAGGATGGTTTGATTCAATTCTCAGCCCTGTCTCCTTCCTGAATCGCATCATGACATCGGACACTGTTCTAGGTGCCTCCACATCTGGACTCATTTGAGGACTCAAATTGCTGGCATTGGATTTATTCTTTATGTTCTCTCCTGGCTCTTGGAAATAATAACACTGCTTAGATAAACAATTCATTCTCTGTTTTGTTCTAATAACCCAGTTACCAATTCATTGGAAATTAATCAATATTGGTGAAATTATTGGCATATTCCTCTGTTAGGATCCAACTCTATCAAAAACACATATCTGACTTGCCTTACATAAATCAAGTCAAAAGGGAATTGATGTGGAATTGGAGTGGCTGGCATGCCAGCATTGTTGATCATCTCGAAATTACACTCATTCAATTATCTTCACTCATCGCTCATATGGCTTGGATGAATGTTCACTACATAGAATTATAGTGGTATTGAAGGGAACTATTCTTCTGGGTTTCCAATAAATTCTTTGCAGATTAATCTTTGAAACTGTTACTTTGCTCCAGGGATTAGCATGAACAAACTCATTTGCATATAATGGGCATCCAATAAAAATTTGTTAAATTAAATCAAGTGTTTTCTAAATGTTCAGCTTTAAACAAGTCTAAAGTATAATAGATGGTGGCACTATCTGGTATTTGATTTGGAGTCAGTCCTTCTGTAGCCTATAACCTTTTATGTAGGCTATAATCACACTCATTTTATTTTGGAACTCAGATAATCACAAGGCTGGAGATCACTTTGAAATCAACCAGCTTTTCGCCCAGCTGCTATACCGTCTTGTGCAGTATTTCAGATATGGAAAATATTCAGTTGGAAAAGCAGCCTCTTCCAAATGATGTGTTGAGAATGCAGATAGTCCCAAATGGGGGTTAGCAGAAAAATGTTTCATATTTGCAAAGTATTTTGATCATATCACAGCCCTAAAAATACCTAAAGTGTTTGGCAAAATGATTACAATAGTTTCAGACCATCAAAACCCACAGGGGAACTACTCTGATATAAACAAAGTGGTTTCTCAAAATAACTCACCTCAGTTAGCACTTGATGATCCTGTGAACTACCAGCTGATACATGTCCCTAAATAAAAATAAATGCGGGATATACCAATGAAATGTGTGTCTTTATACTAGGTCTGAATAACTATTAAGGCCTTGAGTTATATGAAACTAGTTTTTGATATAGCACACGGTGCCAGCCATGAAGAATGCTAGCTAAAGCCAGGCTCTCTATGATTGACACCTTTTCTCCAGAGACATATGTCACATTAAGATTTGCTTTGCATGCAGATACCTGTAAATTGTGAATTCAATACTTTGGCAAGTCTAGGTGCCAAAGAAAGACAACTAAAGCAGAGTGGACAGGAAGGAAGGAAGGAAGGACGGAAGGAAGGAAGGAAGGAAGGAAGGAAGGAAGGAAGGAAGGAAGGAAGGAAGGAAGGAGGGAGGGAGGGAGGGAGGGAGGGGAGGAGGGGAGGAAAGAAGGAAGGAAAGGGAAGGGGAGAGGGAGAAAGACAAGCAAAAACAAAAAGCAGTCTGTGTGTGTTTTTATAAAGGGTTAGTGAAGGAGAAATTGAAGGGGAAGTTGCCCCATTTTGGTGTTCGGACTCTGAAAGTCCTTAAAAAATGAATTCTATTTTTCTAAGAGGCAAGGTAAAAGTTTTATCTAATAATAGAGGAGGGATGTGTGAAATTCATGCAAGAGTAGGTCTTCCTTCACAAGGCTGCCGGCACTGGCTTCCCTTGCTGCCCCGGCTTCATCCGGAAGGTTGTCCGGAAGGACGTCCAGTCTAATTAGCATATTATGCTTTTATTATTATAGATTTTCCTGTGACAGGCCTTCACTTCTTGTTGAACATTAGGTTCTGTCTCTTCTTAATTCTTCTCCTTGGCTGGTAAATGTTTCCCCAAAGGCAGTAATCAAATTCACAAATGAAACAATTTTTAAAGGTACTTAAATATGCAATGAAAGTACAGTTTCAGTTTCAAGACAGGAAAGACATTAATAGAGGCAGAAAGCAAATCTTTTATCAGTTCTCCAAACACTTCCATAAATAAAGAGAACAGCTTTAAAAGAGCAGAGAAAATGCACTGACCTTTTTCAAGTGTATTTGTAAATGCAGTATTATTTATGGCATGCAGATTTGTAACCACAATACTGTGCAGGTTCCTAACCTTGAAGATCATATACTCTAGGAGCCTTGTTCCATTTGGCTGACTTTAAGACAGTGATTGGGAGGCCAGCAAAGAGTCATCTTGGTCTCATTCTTTGGAACAGTCACATCTGTTATGCAATTATGACAACTAATACATTACTGCATGGGGTTCTGTTTTCAGTTTTTCATAAGTCAAATTATGTGTGCTTTTGTAGATTGAGCAGTATATAGTAGTTCATTTTAAGAATGAAAGGGGGGGAGGAGGGAGGGACTCACAAAAGGGAAGGGAGAAGAACACAACACGCGCACACATCGACCGAGGGAAGAGCCAAACAATTCCTACTTAAATTTAAAACTGGAAGGCCTA
>NW_005871316.1:442858-448971 GCF_000147115.1 Myotis lucifugus
GCGGCCCCCCCCCGGGGCCCCCCCCGAAGTTTTCCCTGAAAAGTTTTGAAGGATTTCAATTCAACCGGGGAGGGGTCGGCCCAAAAGAAACAAACTAATTTTTTTGTTTTCAAAAAAAAGGCCCCCTTCCTTTATGGCGAAAAACATTTTTTTTGTTTAAGTTTTCCCCCCCCCCCCCCCCCCCCGCAGAGCCAAATAGCTTTAGCTTGGGGAACTCTATTAGTTCCACCCTGATAACCCCTTGAGACCCTGCCCCACCCCACAACAAAGACCCTAGGATGGTGGTGGCTATGTGTGTACCCTGATACTTTTGCTGAGTGGCCTCAAACAAAGCATTGGCACTGAAATTGAAAATGTATTAACCTGTGAACACCACTTGCCCTACCTGGTGACTCCCAGAGAACCCACATTATGCACTCACATACTACCCAAGTCTTTTTAAGTATCTGAGCCTAACAGACAGCTGGTAGGCAGCAGTGGATCTCAGAGTGCCTTGGACCTTCTTATGATCTGCCCTAGGCCTGGGATTGGTGACAGCCAGACTTGGTTGGAGGCTTAGCCCTTCCCACATGCACCTAGGCCCAGCAGAGACATCTACCAAACATGTATCGCATTAAAAACCCTAACAGGTAGCCCAGGAGCAGTCGTAGGGAGTGTCTGATATTGATCTGAACCAAGTCCCTCCCAAGAGGCCCTAGAGCTAACAGCATACCTAGGAGTTGCTTCAGACCACAACAGAGCACCACCTAATTAGCTCCACAAATGGCACAACCAAAGGCAGGTATTGGCAAGTATCAGCCCTTACTGGGAAAACTTCAGCGTCATGGGGTCAACCTCCACAAGCAGCTCATATACTGTGGTTGTGGCGAATTATCACAGCCAGCCTGCCTGAGGGTCAACTCCACCCACAGCAATGAAGGATCAACTGCAAGAGGAAGGCAAACATAACCCACACAAAGAACATTCCTGAAGCATCCAGCTCATGTGACCAGGGAAACGATGCAAATGAATTCCACAGGACATGTACTACATAAGGCCACGCTACAAAGCCTGGGAGACATAGCAGATCTACCAAACACAGAGAAACAAACAGATACAGGCAGAAGAAAATGAGGACATAAAGAAAAGTGTCCTAAATGAAAAAATAGAAGAATTCTCCGGAAAAAGAACTAAATAAAATGGAAGCAAGTAATCTACCACATATAGAGTTTAAAATAATGAAAATGCTCAGAGAATTTAGGGAAAGAATGATAAAATCAGAGAGAACTTAAACAAAGAGACAACAAACATAAAAAGGACATAGAAACCAGAATAAAGAACCATTTAGAAATGAAGAATAAAATAACAGAAATGAAAAATATACTAGCCCTAACCGGTTTGGCTCAGTGGATATAGCATCAACCTGCTGACTGAAGGGTCCCAGGTTCGATTCCAGTCAAGGGCATGTACCTTGGTTGCGGGCACATCCCCAGTAGGAGGTGTGCAGGAGGCAGTTGATCGATGTTTCTCTCTCATCGGTGTTTCTAACTCTCTATTCCTCTCCCTTCATCTCTGTAAAAAATCAATAAAATATATGTATATAAAAAAAGAAAAATATGCTAGAAAAAAACAATAATAAATTAGATGAAGCAAAGGTTTAAATAAACAATGTGGAAGACAAAGTAGCAGAAAACACCCAAATGAGAACAGCAAAAAGAAAAATAATCTTAAAAAATGAGTATAGTTTAAGGGACCCCTGGGATAATATCATATTTAAAAACATAAGATTTGTAGAAGTACCAGAAGTAGACAAGAGAGAGCAATGGATTAAGAACCTATTTGAATAAATAATGGCTGAAAACTTCTTAACTTCGAAATGGAGAGTCCCAAAGTGAACCCAAAGAGGCCCACAGCAAGACATACCACAATTGAATTGACAAAGAGAGAATCTTAAAAGCAGCAAGAGAAATATAGTCAGTTAGCTAAAAGGGATCTTCCATAAGACTGTCAGCTCATTTCCCAACAGAAACATTCAGGCCAGAAGAGAGTGGCATGAAATATTCAAAGTGATGAAAAGCAAGGACCTACAATTAAGATTACTCTTCCCAGCAATACTATCATTTAAAATTGAAGGTGAAATAAAGAGCTTCCCAAACAAGAAAAAGCTAAAGGAGCTCATAACCACTAACCTAGTCTTACTAGAAATGTTAAAGGGTCTTCTTTAAGATAAAAAAGGGAACATAAAAGGAACATAAACATGGATAATAAAATGGTAATAACTTCATAGCTATCAATAATCACTTCAAATGTAAATGGGTTAAACATTTCAATCAAGGACATAGAGTAGCCAAATGGATAAATAAACAAGGCCTATTTACATGCTGTTTGTAAGAGACTCATATCAGAATGAAAAACACACAAAGACTGAAAGAAAAAATATGGAAAGAGATATTTCATGCAAATGGAACCAAACAAAAAGCTGGGATAGTAATATTTATATCAAACAAAATAGACTTAAAAACAAGGCTATAAAAAGAGACAAAAAAAGACATTATATTATGATAAAGAGATCCATTAAATAAGAGGATTATAACCCTTGTACATATTTATGCATCCAACATAGGAGCACCTAAATATATAAAGCACATATTGATGGACATAAAGGGAGAGATAGATAGTAATAGTGTTATAGTAGGAAAATTTAATACCCAAGTAATATCATTGGATAGATTTTTCAGACAAAAAAACAATAAGAAAGCTGTGGCCTTAAATGAGATGTTAGACCATATGGATTAATTGATATTTGTAGAGCATTTCACCCCAAAATAGCAGAATGTAAATTTTTTTTGAATACTCATGGTACATTTTCTAGGGAAGACCACTAGTCTAGAAAACAAATCTAAATAAATTTAAGAGGAATGACATTACCTCATATATCTTCTCTAACCACAATGGTATAAAACTAGTAATCAATTATAAAAAACTAACAAAAACACAAAAACATGGAAGCTATATAACATGCTACTAAACAATGAATGGGTAAATAATGAGATCAAGGAGGGAAAAAATATATACCTTGAGACAAATGAAAATAAAAACACAGCAGCAAAAAATCTGTGGAATAGAGCTAAAACAGTTCTAAGAGAGAAATATATAGTAATACAAGCCTACCTCAAGAAATAAATTTTTAAAAAACTTACAAAAACCATCTAACTTTATACCCAAAGGAATTAAAAAGGAACAATAAACAAAGCCCTAAGCCAGTAGAAGGGAAGAAATTATAAATATCATAACAGAAGTAAACTAAAAGGAGTCTATAAAAACAAATCAAGAGATCAACAAAACCAAAGCTGGTTCTTTGGAAAGAAACAAGCTTGATAAACTTTTATACAGACTCTCTCTCTCTCTCTCTCTCTCTCTCTCTCTATATATATATATATATATATATATATATATATATATATCCCAAATAAATAAAACCAGAAATAAAAGACTAGAAGTGACAAATGACACGACAGAAATACAAAAAATTATTAGAAAATACTACAAACAATATGCCCCCCCCCAAAAAAAAATAGACAACCTGGAAGAAATGGATAAGTTCCTAGAAACATACAATCTTCCAAAACTGAATCTAGATGAAACAGAAAATCTGAACAGATGGATTACAACCAATGAAATCAATTCAGTAATCAAAACCCCCCAATTAACAGAAATTCTGCACTAGATGTCTTCAGAGGTACATTTTACCAAACATTCAAAGAACTAATATGTATATTCCTCAAACTATTCCAAAATGTTCATGAGGCAGAAAGCTCCCAAACTCATTTAACAAGATTAGCATTATCTTGATTCCAAATTTGAACAAAGAAATTAAAAATAATAATAAGTTATAGGCTAATATTCCTGTTGAATATAGATGCTATAATCATCAACAAAATATTAACACAAAAAATGCAGGGATATATTTTAAAGATCATTCATCATAATCAAGTAGGATTTATTCCTGGGATGCAAGGTTGGTTCAACTTTCACAAATCAATTGGTGTGATATCACATAAACAAAATGAAGGATAAAAATCATATGATCATATAAATAGATGCAGAAAAAGCATTTGATGAAATCTGAGATCAATTTATTATAAAATCTCTCAGCAAAATGGTAATAGAGAGAAAACATCTCAACATAATAAATGCTATATTTGACAAACCCACGGCTAACATCATGTTCAATAGGGAAAAGCTAAAAGCATTTTCCTTATGATCAGGAACAAGACAAGCATGTACACTTTCACAACTTTTATTCAACATACTATTGGGAGTCCTAGCCAAAGCAGTAAGAAAAGAAGAAATAAAAGGCATATGAGTTCAAAAGAAAGAAATAAAACTCTCATTATTTGCAGATGACATAAGACTATATAGAGAAAACTCTAAAGATTCCACAAAAAAAGTCTATTAGAACTGATAAATGAATTCAGTAAAGTAGCAAGATATAAAATAAATTATTGAGAAATTAGTTGCAATTATATATGCCAATAATGAACTATCTGAAACAGAAACTAAGAAAACTATTCCATTTACAATTGCTTCAAAAAAATAAAATATTAGGAATAAATTTAACTAAGGATGTAAAAGACCTCTACTCAAAAAATTGACACTGAAGAAAGAAATGAAAGAATATACAAATAAATGAAAGCATATGCCATGCTCATGGATAGGAAGAATTAACATCATTAAAATGTCCATTCTACCTAAAGCAATGTATAGATTCAATGTAATTCCTATCTGTTTCACAGAACTAGAACAAATAATCAAAAAATTTATATGGAATCAAAAAGACTGCAAATAGCCACAGCAATCTTGAGAAAGAAGAGCAAAGCTGAAGGCATCATGCTACATGTTATCAAACTATGCTGCACATATTGGCATTAAAATGTACACATAGATCAATGGAACAGAATAGAGAGCCCAGAAATAAACCCACACCGGCCACTTAATATATGACAATGGAAGCAAGAACATATAATGGGGTGAATACAGTCTATTCAGCAAATGGTGTTGGAAAAATTGAATAGATACATGGAAAAATGAAACTAGTCCATCTTTTTATGCCATATACAAGAATAAACTCAAAACGAATTAAAGACTTAATAAGAATCAAAACCATAAAACTTCTAGAAGAAAACACAGGCAGTAAAATCTCTAATGTTATCTCTTAGCAATATTTGTTCTGATATTTCTCCTCAGGCAAGGAAAACAAAATAAAAAAATAAAAATGGGGCCTGGCTGAGGTAGCTCAGTGGTTGAGTGTGGACCTTAGAACCAGGAAGTCACAGTTCAATTCCCAGTCAGGGCACATGCCTGGGTTGTGGGCTCAGTCCCCAGTGGGGTGCATGCAGGAGGCAGCTGATCAATAATTCCCATCATTAATGTTTCTATCTCTCTCTTCCTCTCCCTTCCTCTCTGAAATCAATAGAAATATATTTTAAAAAGAAAAGAAAAGATGTTCAACAGTCACTAATCATCAAAGAAATGCAAATTAAACCGCATCACACCTGTCAGAATGGGTATTAATAATAAACCAACAAACAACAGTTTGGCAAGATGTAGAGAAAGTGGAACCCTCATGCACTGTGGATGGGAATGCACACTGTGGTAGCCACTATGGAAAAACAGTATGGAGGGTACTAAAAAATTAAAAATGAAACTGCCTTATGACCCAGCAATTCCACTTCTAACTATGTATTCAAAGCAACAAAAATGCTAATTTAAAAATATATGTAAAATTCTATGTTCATTGCAGCATTATTAACAATAGCCAATATTTGGAAGCAACCCAAGTGCCCATCAATAGACTTGTGGATGGAAAAGTGGTGGTACATATATACTCAGCCATAAAAAGAATGAAATCTTACTATTACAACAACATGGAAGGTAGTAGAGGGTATTATGCTAAGTGAAATATATTGATCAGAGAATGACAAATACCATATGATTTCACATATATGTGGAATCTAAGAAATAAATACATGAATAAACAAAACAGAAACAAGGGGTCTCTGGGCCAAGATGTAGGTCAGGCTATGTATTTCTAGGGCCCAAGTAGACAAACATTCTCAGGGTCTTAACTGTCT
>NW_005871316.1:449620-459276 GCF_000147115.1 Myotis lucifugus
GGGGGTGGATGAACCGATTTTGGGTTATCCTAAAAGGGCTAGGATATTTTCAGTTCCAGAGACTGGTTAGGCTGTTAAAAATGGTCCCTTACTGAAATATGAAGATGGAAAGCCCAGAGTTGCTTAAGAGAGCTTGCCTGTGAATGAAGCCACACATGAAATAAGAGGGCCAAGAGATGGAGCGTGCCTGGATCCAGCCATGCCTGAAGCCAAAATTACCTCTTTGAACATCTATTTATATAAAAACCCTGGGTGTAACGTCACAACCGAGGCTTGACCAATCAGAAGGAAGTCAGTCCTGCAGGGGTTGTCTTGGCAACGGCTGTGCCCTCCTGGAGCTGTTTCCTGGAGCTGTTTCCGGTAAGGGCAAGGTTGAGGCAGGAACCGGCCCTCGGAGCGTGGAGGCATATCTTTATAAAGTTTTAATACATTGTATTAGAGGTCGTGGTAGTACTGTTTTACCAACAACGTCTACAGGAATTGCTGCAAATTTACTTCTCGGTGGAAGCACCTTTCATTCGCAATATAAATTACCCATTCCACTAAATGAAACTTCAATTTCTAGACTCAATATAAACAGTGAAGTTGCTAAAACTATTAAAAAGGCCTAACTTCTCATTATTGATGAATGCACCATGGCATCCAGTCATGCTGTAAACGCCACAGACAGATTACTAAGAGAAATTATGAATTTGAATGTTGTAGTTGGTGGGAAAGTTCTCCTTCTTGGAGGGGATTTTTGACAATGTCTCAGTATTGTACCACATGCTATGCGATCGGCCATAGTACAAACGAGTTTAAAGTACTGCAATGTTTGGGGATGTTTCAGAAAGTTGTCTCTTATAACAAATATGAGATCAGAAGATTCTGCTTATAGTGGATGGTTAGTAAAACTTGGAGATGGCAAACTTGATAGCAGTTTTCATTTAGGAATGGATATTATTGAAATCCCCTGTGAAATGATTTGTAATGGATCTATTATTGAAGCTACCTTTGGAAATACTATATCTATAGATAATATTAAAAACATATCTAAATGTGCAATTCTTTGTCCAAAAAATGAGCACGTTCAAAAAGTAAATGAAGAAATTTTGGATATACTCGATGGAGATTTTCACACATATTTGAGTGATGATTCCATTGATTCCACAGATGATGCTGAAAAGGAAAATTTTTCCATCGAATTTCTTAATACTATTACTCCTTTGGGAATGCCATGTCATAAATTAAAATTGAAAGTGGGTGCAATCATCATGCTATTGAGAAATCTCAATAGTAAATGGGGTCTTTGTAATGGTACCAGATTTATTATCAAAAGATTACTACCTACTATTATTGAAGCTGAAGTACAAGATCTGCAGAGGGAGAGGTTGTTCTGATTACAAGAATTGATTTGTCCTCATCTGACACTGGGATCCCATTTAAATTGATTCGATGACAGTTTCCCGTGTGCCAGCATTTGCAATGACTATTAATAAATCACAAAGACAAACTCTAGACAGAGTAGGCATATTTCTACCTGAACCCGTTTTCACACATTGTCAATTATATGTTGCTTTCTCTAAAGTTTGAAGAGCATTTGACGTTAAAGTTAAAGTTCTAAATACTTCATCACAAGGGAAATTAGTCAAGCACTCTGAAAGTGTTTTCACTCTTAATGTGGTGTACAGGGAGATATTAGAATAAGTTGAATCACTTTATCAGTCATTGTTTGCATCACTGTTGTTTTTATATCATATTTTTGTTGTTTTTATATTGTTTTTGTTATTTTTATATAGTGTTTTTGTCATTTTAATATCATGCCTCTGTTGTTGTTATATCCTTTTGTTACTGTGTATTTATTAATAAATTTATATATTATTTTCATATACATTTTACTAATTTCCTTTCATCTCTCACACTTCTATTATAGAGAAAGGGCAAATAGCAATATTAAAATATTTCCGCTAATTAATTCCCTTTTAATGTGCATGGATTTTGTGCACCAGGCTATGAGCCAAATAATTATTTTCTTAATAATTTATATGAGCCAAATAATTATTTTCTTAAGCTAATTTGACTTATTATTTTGCTCCTTATAAATAAAAAAAACTCCTAATAAATGACTTCTCAGTAGAAAAAAAAAAAACAGAATCAGACTCATAGATACAGAAGGGAGGGAGGTGGTGGGATTGGGTAAAAAGGTGAAGGGATTAAGAAGTACAAATTGAAAGTTACAAAATAGTCAAGGGATGCAAAGTTCAGCGTAGGGAATATAATCAATAATACAGTAATCCTATTAGAAATCATTTACTATCAACTTTTGAACTAACTTTTCTTTCCACTCTTATTATTCTTTATTGTAATTATTAAAATAATCTCTCACTTAATTTTTTATATTAAAGAGAATCAAAGGCAATTGATTTCAGCCTTTAAAATCTGAAAATTTTTCCTCCAGCATGGTTGGTATCAAAATTTGATTTTGTAATATTTATTTTAATTAGTTTTAATATGATAATTTCGAAGTGCTTCAGTTTTATAGTTTATTAATGATGATAATATTTAAATATTTATGATTGTTGTCAAATTTGGGAAATCCTCTCAAGTTTCATATATAAGTTGTACATTTTCACAGCTTTCAAGTTTTCTTGTGCAGTTGCTAATCTTAAATATTCTTTGAATTGACAACATTTATTAGCATGTGTGCCAATAATTTAAAATGTTTCCATAAATTAGCTGTGCTGTCACACAACTTAAACATAGTTTTTCTTCCAATACCCATGAACTTCTTTTCCCAGAGCCATAAGACATGGTCACATTGCACTGGGCTTTGGTCCTGAACCAATACCACAGAATCAGCCACGTCAGCACAGTGAGTATGGGACTAATTCTGTGCATCATCCTATATGAGAATAGCAAGCAATAATTTAATTATGTACAAAATAACTGTAAAACAAATATATCCACTCATTTTTCCCTTAGCTGCAACCCTTTTCTTAGTTAAAGGAAAGTGTAATGAACTAGAAGATAGTGGATCTTAACGAATAGCAGTTAAAGAGTTTATTTTTGAAAAATTAATGAATATGTTCAAGCACATGAGTATATTACTAGGACCTTCCCACTAAATCCATATATATATATGCATTTAGAAACAGGAATCAGAACTTTTCTTTATCAACTTTGTGCTTATACAAATTCTCCAGAAGATAATGGAATATTATGCTATGAAATAATTCAATGTGATGCTCAATTAAGAATGTATAAAGCCTTCAGGTGGGTTGGGAGCAGAGCCAGGGTGAGGACGTGGTATTAATAAGAAAGGCAGCAAATAAAGAAAATAACTCCAGCTTCATGATTCTAATAATCAAAACGTTATAATGGTTCTGACCTAGTTATTTATTTACATTTAACCCTAAAGCAGGCCATTTTACCTTCCTACACTATAAAATTGGGGAGAGGCAACAATCTCCAGATTTACATACAAACTCATGCCCCTCAAAGCATTCATTAGCTCACTCCCTTATGATCTGTGACAATATTAAGCATGTGTTCTGGGCTTGAGACTCTTTTCCCCAAAAATCATTCCAACAGTTCTTTCTTGGAACATATTTTTTAATGTTATAAAGAACTTATAGTATGACATGTTTTAAATGTCTGTGAAATTTGGTGAGTTTACCATTATCTCTTTTTCTTCAGTCTAATAAAGTGAGCAAGTAGGTTACTATAACTATAAATTGTCCCCAAATAAATTGCCCAAATAAGTGAACAGCTTAAGCTTACAACATCACATTTTCTTAAATAAAATCTTTGGGCATGAAACAATAAAGTACTATAAAATCTAATTAATACATGTGAACAAAAAACATTTTGTTGTAAAAGAGGCAGAGGTTTCATTTTATTTTCAAGAACAAAACCTAATTGCAGAGCTCACCATTTACTCCAGATCTTAAGCTTCAACAACATGGTCATTTGAGGGACATACTGAGTTAAAAAAAAAATTCAATATGCTAGAACCATTAACACGACAACAATCTAACTTTAGAGTTTTCTGCTGTTGACATATTGAAAATATCTGATTACACTCATACTGCCTTTTTTATGGCCACAATCATTCCATAGCACACTTGGTTTTGTTCAGGAGACCAGTAAGTAACAAGAGGTTCTTTATTCCCAGAAGAATCTCCATCCTTAATCCAAATGTAGTGCTCATGTCCCCGAGTATTTAGAGCAAAATTTTTGGAGATAATGAAAGTTTATGGCTGTGTGACAATAGAAAAAAAAATGTAATCAATCTCTGCTTCAATCATTACAGCTTTAAAAATCAAAATGTTATTGATGAAAGAAATAAAATTAAAATCCCAAGTTATATTCAGGTGCCATAGCTGATTTTGTTCTGTTTTGTTTTATTTAAATCCTCACCCTAGGATATATTTTCCATTGATTATTTTTTTTAATAGAAAGTGGGAGAGAGGGAGAAAGGAGGGAGGGAGGGAGGGAGGGAGGGAGGGAAACAGCAATTGGTTGCCTCCTGCACAAACCCTAGCACAGACCCCAACCCAGGCTGGGGATCAAACTCATGACCCTTTGGTCCAAGGGCTGAGGTTCTAACCACTGAGCACATGGCCTAGGACACCATAGCTGAATTTTAAAAATCAGAAAATGCCATTATTGCAAATACTCTATATCTACATTATATGTACACACTCCCTTAAAGACTTTCTTCCCTATGCTTATCTTTCTATGCCTACTTGATTGCCAACTCTCTTTTTTGCTCCTAACCCCTTCTAGTAATACTAATACTAACTTTACTGAAACTTAGGAAATTTTTTCACTTTTCCCCCTTTTACTTCCAGACGTATGCTCCTTGAGAATAATTTATGGAATAAATGCTTATTATGTGCCCCTATTTTAAACTCTTTCCACTGTCTTGTTAATATGCATATCTAAAAGGCATTTTTATAAACTCCCTGACCAGGAATGGATTTTATGCCGCATTTTGTGCCAATATGCAGATAGCTTATGTGTTCTTCCCCATTACGGGAGACCCAGAATCATAATCTTGACAGGTGTCAATGGCTACTCTAAAAACCTATATTTAACCTGGTCACAGAGTGCAAAAGAAGTGTAAATCCACCATCCCAACCCTTACCCTCTGCCTTAGACAATTTGAACAAATTATAAAGGATAAAAATGGATGACTATGAATTCTCAACTCTGTGGTGTAAAGACAGCCAGTAAAATCTGTAAAAACATATTAGAAATTCGTGGCACCGAATTGCAGAATAGAAATCACAAATAACTGTGCTCCTGCTTTGTCACAAACCAGTTTTACAGGCTTTCAACATCTTCTCTGGCATCACTTTATTCTTCCTGTGAAGGGCTTAGATCCTGGTATTTCCCTCACCTTTCTCAAAGTGCTTTTCTCCCCCATTCCACTAAATCTATGAGAATGTCCAATCTTTTCATCTGGTGGGATTGTCTGAGCTGAAATCTTTTATGAGATCTTTAGAAAAAAATCCCACTCTCCTCTTAAAGTTAACCAATTCAAGCGTTACATTATATTTTCATTTGATAAAAATGCAGTAAAACTGCTATGCCTTGGAGACAAGAATAATCTATTATACATCTTAGTTGTCCTCACAGAATCTACACCGTGCCAGCATGTAGAGCTCACTCAAAAATACACATGGCATACAAAATACTCGATGACAAATATCTGAAATCTGTGGCATTTCACTATTTTTATGTTCTTTAAAGCCTCTGTTATGGTGGTCAGCGGCCATCACTGCCGGAGAGGTGGAAAATCAATTGAAAATTGAAATCATTGCTTACGTTTTAAATGTGTGTTTCTGACATGAAGTTTAAGAGAGATCATAAATAGATTCAGAATGTTTCATTAACAGATTAATAAAAATGCGTCACCCCTTTACACACTTGCATATTCATACCTACACAACATACACTGAGAAGCTCCTGTTAAGAGACAGCTCTAGGAGGGAGAAAAACAAACCAGCTTCCATTGAAAATGCCCCTAATAATTTCTATTTTAAGGGACTTTAGTACAAAAGCTAGATGTCTAGAACAAGCCCATCTTTTCTGTAAGGACTCTGAGATGTATTTTATTTTCATAGTGTTGCTGAATGTCTACTTAATGTGTTAATGTAGTATGACCTCAGTCACAAAGGAAGGTAGTTAATATAATAGTATTTGGGAAACTTTAGACCCAAGCATTTTAAAAGTCAATTTTTTAAAAAAATTTTCAAGGGTCTGGCATTGAAAACATTTTCCTCCCAGTGGAAAACAATTTTTATTTGATTTAAACATCTCATTTGAAAGTTGTCACCAGCCAGACTTACTACACACACAACATTTTTCTGCATGTACACCCTCCCACACTCCTGTCATTGCCTCTCTTTTTATCTACACAGCTCACCAATAGAAAAAATTTCCTAAGTCAAATGCAACAATTGTAATTACTGTCAAAATTATTATTCTCTCATGGAAACTAACATTGTTCCAGTTTCATTATCTAATTGAAAATGTGTTGAACACTCGCAACTACATCATTAATAAACACTTAAATCTGCAGCATCCTAATACTGTTGAGCTTTTGTGAGATTTGGCCTCCTAGGGCCACTCTGGCCATGGCCAGATTTTGCCCTTAGCTCACTCAACACTTAGTCTATGCCCTTGCCTCTGTCTTGTAATTCTAGCCCATAAAATGCAATTACAGATAAAATCCCTCTTGAGACTAGTTTTTCCTTGTCTCTCCAAAAGTACATTTTCTTCATGCATTAAATCATATCTCAGAACATCCCAAAACACTAGCTGTAGCTTGAATTTTTGTTCCCTCTGTGTCAAAGTGGGCAATTTATATTCTCATTGTAAGATTTCTGAGATTCAGTCAATTCTCCCCGTATACTAGTATTTTTATTCGCAGGCACATTAAAAAACAAAACAAAACAGCATTCTTGATATGTCAGCAAACATAATTACTTAAAGTAAAAATTTGAAGAAAATAGATTTGGAAACTAAATAGAATTGTATCCTATTTTTCAATCTTCAACTTCCAGCATTAAAAATATATGTACATTTTCAATTCTGCGTCCTTTTGTTTCCTTTGCTCCTGTCCCAGCCCTCCTGCTCTGCCATGCCGCGCTCTGAAGAGACACCTGCCATTTCCCCCACAAGGGGTCTGGGCCTGTGGGGAGAGCGCATGTGGCTCCACTCTCTGCCTCTCAGCACAGGACCCTGCCTGACCGAGGGGTCCGAGCAGACGACGAGCTATGGCCTGCGCAGTGCCCATGATTACACAGTACAACTAGGAGAAAACCCTGGTGAGACCTATGTTCAGAAAGCTCTTCCTTCCGGGTGCTGTGGAAGAGCAGCCCCACATTCTGGCTTGGCTGCAAAACACTTCATAGACATAGGAGCTGTTGTCATCGGAGATGAAGATTATAGAGGAAATATTGGTGCTTTAATGTTTAGTTTGGGTGAAGAAAAAACTGCAGTACAAAAAGCTGACCACTGCCATGTGAAGATACTGTGAGAAGAAAGGCCATCTGCAAACCAGGAGGCGTGGCCTGACCAGGAACCAGATCAGCCAGCACTTTGTTCTAGACCTCTCCAACCTTCACAACTGTGAGAAATAAATGTTTGTTGTTTAAGCCACCAAAAAAGGTGACCGAACTACAAAGCTCATTTGTGAATGGATTTTTTTTATCCAGAAATAGAGGGAGTTCAAATTTGGAATGGCACTGAAAGAGGTTCAGGAGGTTTTGGTTCCACAGGAAAGAATTAAAATTTATGCCAAGAATAGAAAATGAGAAAACATACTTTTTTCTTAAAAATAAAGAGTTTTTTGTTTGGTCTTTTGGTGTCCTGCACGTCTGTAAACTTAGCTTTAGCTTCCAAAAATATTTGTCTCTCTTATGATCAAGGAAAGGGTGCTCTGTTGGGATCATGTAAAACTTTACTTTCTGTGTTTTTCTACAATGGATTGTTGTATAAGTCTACACGGTAAATTAATACAAAGTTTCTTTTCTTAATCAAATTCATATCAATTACACATCCTCCCCAGGAGTGTATTATTTAAATGCTGCCCCTTCAACAACTTATTTTTCCATTGCTTTATAAATCATAAGCAAAGTCTTTTATTCAATAAATTTGAATTTTTTCACAGATACAAATTATTATATAATCTGAACTAAAAGATAATAAAGCTATTTCACATTCTCCTCTTTAAAAAATATATATTTTTTCTCCTTGCTATATGTATTGCTGCTACCAATTCTGTGGCTTTTGGTTATAATGTTGAGTTGACTTTCATCTAATCCCTATAGTAACTATTTTATCTTTCTTGTTACAAGCCATCTGGCCTTTGAATTTTTAGTTACCACCCCAGATTATGAGCCTTGCTCAATATGCTCAGATAACATTTAACTTTGTTTTAGAGCATTTGTTTTTCCCTTAGTAAAATAGTAATTTCAACAGGAACAGGTGGATAAATATGATGTTATTATTTTTTTATTAAAATTATATTTAAGTCTCCTGCAGTTAAATTACGTTACAAATTTCAAAAATATGGTCACCTTTAATTTGTAAGTATTATTACATTTTTAAAAGCTTTTTAAGTCTTTCCCCTTTTCTCTTTTCCTTCTTCTCATCTTTCTTCCCTTCCTTGTCCCTTCCTTCTTTCTTCCTGCCAATGAACATTTATTGGAGACTTATCTTGTGCCAATAACATAATAGAGACTGATCATATAGCTGGAACTAAGACAAGGACCCACATTGATTTTAAAAACTATTGTGATATGTTGAGATATTTTTTAAGTGTTAGGGTCTAATCTTGGGATCCTTTTATTATTTCTCATAAATCCATTATATTTTTATTTGTTTGTTTTCTAAATACAGCATTATTTATATTGAAAAGAAACTAGGAATAATCAAATATCAACAGTATGAAAATTAGTAAGTTATACAGCAGCAGGATGAAATATCAATCATTTATTACAAATTATAATTATAATGACAAGATAGTAAATTTTTATAATGTGAAGTAAATAGATGCAAAAGTATATTTATATTACAATCAGAACCATGCAAAATTATAATATGTATAGTGAAAATATAGGAAGGTGACATGGAGACATGATTTGGGGGGGTAGCCAGACCATGATTAATTTTTGTATTTGATTTTTGTGTTAAAATGTTTGTTCAGTAATATTATTTACACTAGAGGCCCGGTGCACAAAAATTTGTGCACTGGTGGGGGGGGAGTCCCCCAGCCCAGCCTGTGCCCTCTCCCAGTCTGGGACCCCTCGGGAGATAACGACCTGCTGGCTTAGGCCTGCTCCCGGGTGGCAGAGGGCTGGCCCAATCCCTAAGTGCAGCCCCTGGTCAGGCTCAGAGCAGGGCCGATTGGGGAGTTGGGGCGCCGCCCCGCCATGCACAGAGCAGGGCAGATCGGGAAGTTGCGATGCCACCCTCAGTCATGCTCAGGGTAGACTGATTGGGGGGTTGGGGCACCGCCCCCTGTTACACTCAAGGCAGGGTCAATGGGGAGGTTGCGGCGCCACCCCCTGTCACGCACAGAGCAGGGCCGATCAGGGGGTTAGGGCGCTGCCCCCTGTCACTCACAGAGCAGGGCCAATCAGGGGGTTGGGGCGCTGCTCCCT
>NW_005871316.1:459648-496325 GCF_000147115.1 Myotis lucifugus
TCACAAGAGCAGGGCTCATAGGAGGTGGAGAACTCCCCCCCTGTCTACACACAGAGCAGGGCCATCAGGGGGGGTTGGGGCGCTTCCCCCTCTCACGCACAGAGCAGGGCCGATCAGGGGGTTGAGGAGCTCCCCCCTTTCACTCACAGAGCAGGGTCCATCAGGGGGGGTTGGGGCGCTGCCCCCTGTCACTCACAGAGCAGGGCCCATCAGGGGGTTGGGGCGCTGCACCCTGTCACACTCAGGGCAGGGCCAATGGGGAGGTTATGGCTCTACCCTGTCACACACAGAGCAAGGCCCATGGAGGGGGGTTGGGGCGCCACCCTCTATTACCCACAGAGCAGGGCTGATCAGGGGGTTGGGGCAAAGCCACTGTCACACTCAGGGCAGGGCCGATGGAGAAGTTATGGTTCTACCCTGTCACACACAGAGCAGGGCCGATCAGGGGGTTGGTGCGCTGCACCCTGTCACACACAGAGCCGCAGGGCAATCGGGGGATTGGGGAGCTCCCCCCCTATCCGGCACAGAGCAGGGCTGATCAGGGCGTTTGGGCGCTGCCCCCTGTCACTCTGATCCCGGTGCCGGGAGCCTCGCTGCTCCGCTGATCCCAGTGCCGGGAGGCATATTACCCTTTTACTATATAGAATAGAGGCCTGGTGCACGGGTAGGGGCCGGCTGGTTTGCCCTGAAGGGTGTCCTGGATCAGGGTGGGGGTCCCCACTGGGGTTCCTGGCCAGGCTGGCTGAGGGGCTGAGGGCTGTTTTCCTGCTGGCAGTTGACTAAAAGCTCCCAACCGCTCCTTGTTTTCTTTTTTTTTTTTTTATTCTGGGCCAGCTTTAGCTCTGAGGCCTCGCTGCTGAAAACATGGATACAATGTTGCGGTCCAGGGCTGACTGACAGCCGGTTTTGTTTAGCTTCTTATTTGCAACATAGTAATAGTTGCTTAGAGTTGCAGTTGAGAGGCCGGCAAGTGAGGCGGGGAACGTTGGAGTCTGCAGTTCCTGGAGGAAGCAAGCCTCCCTGCTCGCTTCAGTGCATGGCTGCCGGCCGCCATCTTGGCTGACAGTTAATTTGCATAAGGATACGCTGATTAGCCAATGGGAAGGGTAGCGGTCGTACGCCAATTACCATGTTTCTCTTTTATTAGTGTAGATTATTTACATTTTTGAAAAGAAAAACCCAGCACCTACCTATTTAAAAACCAATTTCAATCAAAGCCTTATTCACGTAGCAGTTGCCTGTTGAATTTTGGCTACTCCTTCCTGTTATTTTTGCCTACATGTCAGCCCAAGTTTCTTTGGCCAAATTACTTAAAACCCAGAGCCTAAATTTTCCTCATCTCTAAATGGGGATATTGTCACCTACTCAGGACCCCTTTGGGGTCAGGTTATTCAGATCATAAAGCTCATTAGAAACTGAAAATGAAGACCCAGTCGACCACTCCTCAGTGCTGCCTTCGCTCCAACCTGATAATTCTTCCCCTTCTTTGTATCTTTGTTCAACTTTATTTTTCTATGTTCAACTCAGTTCCATTGTCTTCTCTTCCACTTCTTTATTTTTCCCTTCCTTTCTGGGGGTCAGAACGGGTTTCATAGGCTTCACACCAAGGTCCTTTATGGAGGCTCTAGCGGAAAATTTCTTTTCTTGCCTTTTCCAGCTTCAGGGGCACCCACCTTTCTTGGCTGGTGGACGTTTCCTCCATCTGCAAAACTGTCAGCATAGTGGGGACTATCTCATTCTTTCCCAAAAGCTCTTTGACTCCTCTTCCTCAACACAGCGCCCTTGTGATTATATTGATTACCGTGGGCCCATCCAGAAGGTCCAGGATAATCTCTTTATTTTAACATCTGGTGATTAGCAACCTTAGATTCCCCCTTGCCATGAAGGTGACATAGACACAAGCCAGGGTTCAGTCTTCTGTCCAGCACACTGCCACTTCCTCATTCTAAATCTAAGATGGATATATTGGTCACCCATCTCAATGGAACCCAGCCCTGGGATCTCAGACAAGGCATTTGTCCTTTAAGAGCTGCAGTTTCTTCAACTGACAATAGTGTTAAAGAATATATATATATAAAGAATATATATATATATATAAAGAATATATATATATATATATATATATATATATATATATATATATATATATGACACTTGTAAGGCAGGCTTTCAAGGGGGACCTCAGTGATAGGTGTGGACACAACTGCAGTGGGGACTTAGGGGTGAGGGGGCAGAGATGGGACTCAATTCAGAAAGCAGCCTGAGAAGTGGGGATTCACAGCCAAGGAACAGAGTGGGGCCAGTGGATGGACACATCAGAGTTCAGGGGGTACTGGTTAAATCAACCTAGCAGGGTTTTTGCTGAAGGCAAGCCAGGTGGCCAGACATCACTCTGGGATGGTAGGGAAAATCCATTACATCTTTAAAGTAAAGCTAAATTTGTGATGATAGATTAAAGTCTCAATCAGATTATGTTGGAATTTTTTATATGCACCTGATATTTCAGATCTATATTTTTTAGGGGGAAAACCACACATATTGATGGGCTTTTTCCTTCTGATATTTATAGGTAGGTATCTGAGTAAGCATGAAAAGAACAGATCTAGGTGAATAAGTTAAAAAGACTCAAGGTTCATTTGCTACCTCTATCTTTTCTATGAAAGAAATTCAACTGCCCCTAAAGGCATGCATTTACCACATGCGGTCACAAGGTGAGTGTGCAAGAATACATCTCTCTGGGATGAGGCACTTTTTTTTCCCACACAAAAATATTTGATGGCCTATCCTTGTTCCTAAGAACCTGAGTCTTCAAGAAGGGGACTCCTTTTATTTTTTTACTCACAGGTGACCTCCAGGCTAAGGGTGCCCATGATTATATCATTGAAAGTCAATCTCCCTCCAAGCTGTAAATCATCCTTAACTGGCATGTTCTGGTTTTCTTTAAGACAGTGGAGATGGGATGACTATTTGTTTCCTATCTCCCAGAAAAGTCTGGAAGCCAGAAAGAAGACAGGATTCAAAATATTGTGGATTGTTTTGGCAACCCAAGCAATCAGCTATTGCCTGGAGTTGCATAGGACTAGTTAGGAATGTGAGCTGATTCTGTCATCTGTGTTACAAATGACATCCTGGGATAAAATCCCCCTTCGCGTTTCTTGGCAGCTTAAGAATCTCAGACTGAGATGAAAACATGACTCTCAATGCCTTGAGGAGTTGCTGGAATATTTTGGACCTGCTGGAGCTAGTATAAGGTTTGTGCACATCTCTAATTTTCAGTTCAGTTTTGAATTGATATTCAATACTCAAGAAGTAAAGACTTATCATGAAAAACATCTTTAATTGGTTCAAAGATCCAAAACCCCATTATTATCTCTGAGGAAAGAGGATTTGTAGAGGTGTTTTTTTTAAATCTTTCATGATTGCTTTCCCCAATCAAAAGTAACAAGGTAAAAGTCTTTCTCTTTTACTGTTTGAAAATCCATACTAATCTTTGGAGGCAAGCAGAGGAAATTATACTTTTCATTAGCAATAGCTGTTTAAATTCCAAAGATTATAGAAAAAGACATGTCCTTATTCTGTTTACAGTGTTTTAATCCTTTCCAGTAGCAGCTTGGATATTATCACATTTTTTAAAAAATACAGAGATATAGACTTGGAATGCTCAGCTTACATGTTGAGGTAACAATGATTACTAATGGACATGTCTGAAAATGGGATAGGAGATTAATAGGTGAATTAAGCCACCATATGCCCAACCAATTAAGTAAAGTCTTGGCACACTAGAAAATGCATATCTTATTTAAATAGAAAATGTTTTGTCTAAAAATGCAAAGAAATGAAAAATAGAAATTAAATCATACTTTGCTGACCAGTTACAGACAGCCAAAATGCTTTACAACTATAGCATAAGAATATTATTTCAGGAATAGTAAATGTATTTCACAATTACTTTTGAAAATTCCTTCTTATATCAAGGCCTTGTAGAAAACCTTACACAATTATATATACATATGTATAAGTACGTGATTACTAGTAAATACAAATATGCTTCATTGCTAAAGTGTAAATTCCTCATAAGAAATAGACAATATGTTTGGGAAATCCACAGTAAAATGAAGAATACCATCTGTTATATTTTGCATTTGTAATCAAAATTGTACATCTTAAGAAAAACATGGTTAAAGGATGATTTTTGTTTGGTCTGGATAACAATGTAGTTCTCTTAAATGCCAATTTTATGAGAAAAATAACATTAACTAGTAAAGATTTTAAAATATTTGTTATTTCACTCTGTTGGATTCTGTGGAAATAATTACATAGCCATATGCCAACGTTTTAAGAAATTCGGTTTTGTTTATAAAGTCTGAGATTTTATTTTTATTGTTGGCTTCATTTCAGTTATTATATTATATAAATGTTTAAATAACATTTATTAGGCACTTCCTATGCCAGGCATTGTGCTAAGGGAAGAAATTTGTGTTGCCTAATTTCATCTTCATAGCACTCCTGTCATGTACTATGATTATCCTTACTCGACAGATGTTAAAATAATCCTTAAAAATAAATTATGTAACCAGTCCAAGGTGTGGGGCAACCATAGAGCTAGTTGCCCCCACACCTTAACTTCTAATTCCATGCTATTAAAAATACTGTACATGTATTCCTTATAATTTTCATTAATTCTCAAAATTTTCTGTTAAAAAGTAGACAAATATCACTGAGATTTTGTTGACAGCCAGATCCATTCCAAGGCCTATTCTGATGACTGCTGCGTGAAAGAATTTCAATGATCCATCATGCCTCCTTCATTTATTTAGTATCAAGAAGTATAGGACTTACATATGTCTGTCTAATCCTTAGACAGGGAATTGAGAGCAAACATCTCAGTAGTATATTTGTCTAATATTCCATACTGTCCACCGACCGTGTAGTCAGGGCTGGGTGACCACAGTGGCCAGTGATGAGAAAAGGAAGATGGAAATGGAGGAATCTATTTTGACATCGCATTTTTTCAACTGGTCAATATAGTCAACCCAACTCTCCTCTCCTGGATCACCCTCTACCCACACTTGTTCAATGCAATCCAAATACTCTCTGATTAGCTATTTTTTACTTACAGTAGAATAGATAGAGGGAAAATTTATAACCCCAGTAAACACTGATTTAAATGGCACCCTGATTAATAAAATAAAAGTTAAATAATCTAAAATACTAAATTAAAATATTAAATAATATTTTTGCTTATTATATGAGACCTATATCATAATAATAGCATGTCATCAATCTTCAATGATTTTTGAAATAGTGTTGAAACGTCTCTAAGCAGTCAAGATAGATGCTCAAAGGTTTATTAGCCACCATCCTTGTATATACATAATGTTCATGTCTGTTTTAACATGAACTAGAGGTATTCACAGTTTGGGGAAAAGACTTAATCTTTGAGACAAACAGAAAATTATCATTTTCTTTAGAAATTTTATGTATACCTGGTGTTTACATGAGTCACTTTTTATACCTTCTCTTCTCTCCCAGATTAAAGATTCATCATATGTGATAGTTTTCATTAATCTCCTTCAATTTCACCATGACTTACAGAATTTTAATAAAAATATATATTCCCCTGCCTTTGCTGATAACCTAACAAAAAGTTATTTTATTTTTAGATACAAAATAAGGAAAGGTTACTTTCAGGGCCATAAAATATCTTGACCTAGATATTCAACGTCCTCAAGTACCTAGGACAAGAAATAAAATCAAAAGTTGTCTCTAGGGCTGTTTACTTTAGATGATAAAGTTTCATTAGAACACCAGTCAAGTATCAGCAATTTTCTAGACATACTCTTACAAAAGACCTTTCCACTTTCTCAATATAGAAGAGAATTCCAAAGACATTTATATTGATTAATCAAATAATGAGGTTTGCATGTCCATTTTAAAAATAGTTCACCCCGTTTTACAATTGGATTTTTTATTGCCATCCTCACCACAATTGAACTTAGACACACTGGGGTGGAATATTTAAAATTAGAGTTAAATTAATAGCAGAAAATAGATGATTCTGGTATTTTTCAAATAATGGAAGAGGGACTTTTCTTATATTCACGACTGCAAAGAAGAAAATTCCGCAAAAATGCCTGGACAAATTAAGGACTTTGAATGCTGAGCTCTAATCATGTGCTTCTCCAGTCTGTCAGTCTTAAATAGTGCAGAGCTGACTTCCCAGATGCCAGTTGGCAGCCCAATTTAAAGAAGCAGCAGCCTAGAGAACCGCACAGAAAGTGCTAATGCTACCTCCATGCTGCATGTCAGGGACTCTGCTGACATCTCATGAGCAACCACAAAGGGCACCATGCAATGAAAGAGTTAATTAGGAATCTAGGCAAAACTCCTGGCATTGTGGTGCTCACTTCCTTTTTAACCCTATTTGTTATAATTTTTGTAATATGCTTTTTTGTGCTTTCAGGCTGCATAATAAATTCATTTGAGGCTTTTCTGAATATATTCATAACCTTCAATTAGATGAACAATTGGAAAGTTATTTCTCTAAGAATGTATTTGATAGAAAATTTTACTTAGTCTTTTATCAAAAACGCCACTGTATTTTCAAAGCAATTGTTTGAAGTAGTCAGTTAAGTATCTGGGTTTCATACAGGCTTCTCATTTTTTGGTTGCTCAAGGGAGGTCTAGCTATAGTGTCTGGCTGCTTTGAAAGGAACAGAAGCAAGGGAATATAAAGGTAATTTAACTTTAAATAAACCTACTGCTCAGCTCTGCAGACATAAATGAATACATTTTTAGAGGCTGTGAATACTTTATCACAACCATTGTTCTTTTTAATGTATTTCAGAATCATTGAAGTACTATAATTCCAAATGGTTTCCACCCAAAGTTCTCACTAGGTATAGTTTGCACTTAAACTAAAGCCTTTAAAAAGGTCATCACGAGCATCACTACACTAAACCACAGAATTATAAATGCTCTGGATGTACAGTTTCTAAGCATGCAAACTGTGAGTGCAAGCTCAAAAGGACTAATGAGATGACCAGACAAGTATAAGTATTTAGGGCTATATTAGGGTTATTAAATAATCATGTTTCTTTTAAATTTCTCTTCCTCTGGTTCTCTAGTTGTCCAACCTTGAGGTATTTAATTATATATCTGTTTATCCAACAAAGGAAAAGAAAAAGGAGAGACATATCAATATTAATACCTACAGAGGCTTATTAACCTGATTGCAGGTCTATAATTTTAGATTGGAGCTAATGGTCAACATTATATTGTCGTAGCATTTTCAAATTCAAGTCAAAACTAATCAGGGAGTGCCACTCCTTTGTTCATGCTAAGGAAGAGTGTAGAACAGTGGTTAGGGGTGAGAATATTTACTTGTTTAAATACTAGCTGAACCACTTATTCACTGAATGACCCTTGATAAGATGTTTAACTTTCCTCTCTATATTTCAGGTTATTGTCATAAAAAAGGGGACAATTAGAGAACCTCCAATGAAGATTTATAACAATTAAATGAGAATTCTATAGAGGTAAGGTATATGTAATAGTATGAATAGTATGTTTATTCCACTTATAAATATACCTAGCATACTTACACGTAGTATAGCAGTAGCCAATTTGGACATGACACAGAGAAAATGCCTCAAAAAGTATTACTTTTAGCCTGGCTGGTGTTGCTCAGTGGTTGAGCATTGACCTATGAACCAGGAGTCTTGGTTCAATTCCTGGTCAGGGTACATGCCCATGTTGCAGGCTGGATCCCCAGTGGGAGGTGTGCAGGAGGCAGCCAATCAATGATTATTTCTCACCATTGATGTTTGTATCTCTCTCTCCTTCTCCTTTCCTCTCTGAAATCAATTTTTAAAAATCTATATAAAAATTATTACTTTTAATTTTATAATCCTTGTTTTGTATTTATTATGTAACAGTGCTATTAGAAGCTGGGGATACAATAATCTATGATAATCACAATATAATGGGATATTTGTGATAAGAATATACAAAGTTTTTAAAGGTCCTTCATATAATTAGAGGGTGAAGGAAAGAATTCCAGAAGAAAATGTTATATGGCTTATTTTTAAATCCTAAATAAATAATTTGTTATTATTATAAATAATAACTTAAATAGTATAAGTTAATATAAGTTATGATTATAAATAATAATAATTTAAAAGATATTTTTTTGTTATTTTTATTTAATTGGATCCTTTATTGCTACTGGAAGACTTGGTTCTATTTTCCATCCTTTTTCCTCCAGTAATCTTTCATTCATCTATATCAGCAAGGAGCTGAAAGGATATAAGGTGTAGCAAAGTGATACAAAGAAGATAATAAAATACATAGACAGAACATTCGTCTTGAATAATAGCTTACTGCCATCCCCCTTTAGTACAAGTCCCATGCTATCTTCGTGATAGGCTTTCCTGGGCTTAAGACAATTAAATGTAATTATGTTCTTTATAATAAGTATTCTATAAAAATTGACCCAATATAACTTTCCAATAATGCTAAAAGGGAAAACAATCCCTTTGGAAAGACATGCCATTCCTGTTGTATGCCCAAAACTCTGAAAAAGAGAAAGGCTTTGAAGTAAAGACCCAGGAAAAGTAGTTGCTTTAAGTACAGGAGAAAACCATGAAGTTACAAATTCCCTTAATCCAAGGATCCCAAGAAGTCCAACCCTGTCAGTACACTTAATTGAAATTCCCAAAGTCCCAAAGCCAATGCAATTGTCAATAATGATAACTAAGGAAGTAATCATACTTGCCATGTATTGTGTTAAGATTAAACATGGACAGCCCCAGCTGGTTTGGCTCAGTGGATAGAGCATCGGCCTGTGGTCTGAAAGGTCCTGGGTTTGATTCTGCTCAAGGGCATGTACCTCAGTTGCAGGCTTGATCCCTGGCCCTGGTCGGGGCTCATGTGGGAGGTAACCAATCAATGTGTCTATCTCACATTGACGTTTCTCTCTCTGTGTCTCTCCCCCTCACTTCCACTCTTTCTAAGAATCAATGGAAAAATATCCTCAGGTGAGGATTAACAAAAAAAAAGATTAAACATGGACAAATTAACTACATCAGGAAAGGACACACAGAGACAAATGGAAATAATATGAAACTTGATCACCATGTTGTAACAAGTACTCCCAGAATTTTTTAGGGTTGATGCTTAGGAAGTGAATGATCAAACTCACTGTGGCAAAGGAGAGTAAGACATAGTATATGAATACTATGACTACAACCTGCTTTATCTTGGCCTGTGGTTCAGCACAAAACTCAGTCTTTTAACAGGCAGAAAGTTTGACCTGCTGTGTTACATTTACATGATCCCTTGGATAGAGAAAATTTGTCAGAGCTCAGTCAAAACCTGAAAATGATAACACTACAGTCTCTAAGGCTCTATTATTCTCTATATAGAGCACCATAAAGCCTAGTATGACATACATTTTTCATTTTACAAACAGCTCTTCCAAAATATATTTAAAATGTGGAACTTTTGAGATTCTATGAATTATTCCTCACTAGTCAAGTACATAGAGTGGTGAAAGGAGGTGAAAATAAATAGCAAGTGGAATTTCATAAGACTTCAAAATCCATATGGGAAAGGGTTGAGAGAAGCAGGTGAATATATGTAACAAGAGAAACAGCTTTGAGGAAGCTTTCTGAGCACAAATTTTATTTTTATGGAGAATAATAGAAGAATCAGCAACATCCAACATTCTACTTCATTCTTTCTACTTCATTCTTTCCACTAAAGGACTAAAAAAAAATCCTATGTCCTTAAAAATAGCTTAAATTACATTACTTATGTTCATAGGACTTTTGAAAAAATATTCTAAAGTGAGATCCAAAATATACTGTTTCTTAAATAGCCTTTGGAGGAGGACGGAGGCTTTGGCACATGTAGACTGAACATTAAAATTTTCAAAAAATGTAAAGGAAAAAAACTAAAATAAATGTAATTTATTTTTAAACAATAAAATAGCCACATTTACAGTTGTGACAGGTAACGGCTTTGAGGAAAAAATATATGGCCAGCAGGTGGCTAATTGTGAAAATAAGTTATTTCTGCAATTGGTGAAGAAGAGAAAAGAAGGTTCAAGTTTGGAAAAGTCATGGCTAGAGGGCACAATAGAAAGGCCAGAATCAGCAATTTATCTTCTAATTGTAAATGTCAAGGACCCTGTTAATTTATTTTGTTCATTACATTCCGCTTACTTTCTCTGTATGGCTTATTCACTTAGCATAATACACTCCAGGTCCATCTATGCTGTTGCAAAAGGCAGAATTCCCTTCTTTTTATGGCTGAGTAGTATTCCACTGTGTAAATGTACCACAGCTTTTTTATCCACTCATGGATATAGAGAACAAACTGACAGGTATCAGAGGAGAGGAGTATGGGGGCTGGGTGAGAAGAGTGAAGGGATTAAGCAAAGAAAAAAAACATACACAATTCATGGACACAGATAACAGTATGGTGACTGCCAGAGGGAAGATGGGGTAGGGGAGGTAGAAGAGGGAAAAGGAGGGATAAATGATGATGGAAGAAACTTCACTTGGAGTGGTAAGTACAGAATACAATATACAGATGATGTCCTGTAGAGTTATATACCTGAAACCTATATAATTTTATTAACTAATGTCATCCCAATAAAATCAATCAATAAATTAATTAATAATAGATGAATAATCAATAAATGTCAAGGACCCTGGTTTAAAAAATAAATGTGTTTTCTGAGTAGACCGGGGCCTAAAGATGACTCTCCAGGTGAATTCACCACGTGCAGACCCCCAGGCTCACAAACCTGATTTTCTTAGCACTAAGAGAGGAGTTTGTGCACAAATTAATCAAGTTTACAAAAATTGATTTCTGACATTAGAATGCCCGAGCAAAGAACAGGAATAGATGATTCACAAGGAAGGATTAAAAATGACAAACACAAGTCATCAACTATTAAAAAAAAACAGACAATTAATATAGTTTGATTAATATTAAAACTAAGAACTACCACTGTTAATTTGAACATTTAAAAAACTATAACTAATGGCAATACCAAATTGTTGTCAAGTATGTCAGGAAATGAGCTTTCCCACCTACTTCTTTTGGGGACATAAACTAATACAAATATCCTATAGGGCAATTTGATAAGATGCACAAAAATATTTATATAAGTATTTCTTGGGTTTCCCAAATCTATGAAATTGTGTTGTTAAAATTAATTGGAAAGTCTATACAGCTATATATACAAAAATACTCTTCAAAATGCTGAAAAAGAAAAAGAAATGGAAACAACCCAAACTTGAAAATACTGGTTTGGGAATAAAGGGAAGTAGAATTGGAAGAACTGTAATGTTTTAACAGGAAGCACAATTTATTTTAAGTTCTCTGTGTAGAGATTTACTTTGAGAACTAAAGGCAGATGGTCTGCCATGGAAACGTACAGAAAGGAGATCCATTGTCCAAGAGCCTTGGCTAAAGAAGGCAAAGTTGAACATTATGGCTCTGTTTAAAGGATCTGTTGAGGAAAGACAGTTGCAGAAAAACTTACCTCAGAGACTTTTCTCAAAGTCATCTTACACTCTTTCTTCTGATTGCATATCTATCAGACAAATCCCTAATAAAATAGTTGTCTGGGTTTTTTTTGTTTTTGTTTTTTTGGTTTTTTAAAATATATTTTATTAATTTCTTACAGAGAGGGATAGAGAGTTAGAAACATCGATGAGAGAGAAACATCGATCAGCTGATCAGCTGCCTCCTGCACACTCCCTATTGGGTATGTGCCTGCAACCAAGGTACATGCCCTTGACTGGAATCGAACCTGGGACCCTTGAGTTCCCAGGCCGATGCTCTATCCATTGAGCCAAACCAGTTAGGGCTTAATAGGAAAAAATTATATGATCTGCTCTCCTCAGAATTATGGTCTACTTGATTACTGGATTTATCCTTAAAACCTAATAAAATAACATTCTTAAAAAAATTTTAAGTCAACTTTTTAAAATAGTTTTAGATTAACAGAAAAGTTGCCAAAATAGTATAGACTCCCCATATATCCCTCACCCAGTTTTCTCCTATTGTTAATATCTTACATTACTATTACATACTTGTCACAACTAAGTAATTAATATTGACCTGTTACTATTAACTAAACTACATATTTCATTTATGCTTTAACTTTTTCATTTTTCATTAAGTTTACTTAAGAAATAAATAATAGGTTTAATCTCTTCATGTCATTTCCTTAGTCAAATGCCTAAATATAAACTTTTTGTAAATAGTTATTCAACCTCCTTGTCAAAAAATAGTAATAAATCTCAAAATCTTATCTTTATTCCTTAATAATGTACATAAATCTTTGTAAAAAATTACTCCATTTTGTGATATTTAAAAACTTGCCCAAATCCCTGCAATGAGAAAGATAATTCTGCTCTGCAAAGCAGGCAGTAGTTTAAATAGAATCCTATATAACAAAAGGCTAATATGCAAATCAACCGAACAGCAGAACAACTGATTGCTATGACGCACACTGACTACCAGGGTCAGATGCTCAATGTAGGAGTTGCCCCCTGTTGGTCAGTGTGCTCCCATAGGGGGAGTGCTTCTCAGCCAGAAGCCCTGAGCCAGGCTCATGGCTGGAGAGCGCAGTGGTGGTGGCAGGAGCCTCTCCTGCCTCCATGGCAGCGCTAAGGATGTCCACAGTGAGCAAGCCTAAGCTGGCAGTCGGACATCCCCCAAGGGCTCCCGGACTGTGAGAGGGCACATGCCAGGCTGAGGGGACCCCTCCCCCACTGAGTGCACCAATTTTGTGCACTGGGCCTCTAGTAAATTTAATAAAATAGATTTATTTTAAGGAATTGGTCACACAGTTGTGAGAGGTGACAGGTTTAAAACTCATAGAGTAGCTTGGCAGGACTGAGGAAGATGCTGACTCACAAGTCTTGAAGCAGAATTTCTTTTTCTCTGGAGGACTGAGTTTTGTTACCAAAGCTTTCAACTGATTGGATTAGATGGACCCACATTATCTAGGGCAATCTCTTTTACTTAAAATCAGCTGGTTGTAGATGTTAACAACACCTACAATGTACCTTCACAGCAATACAGATTAGTGTTTGACTAAATCATTGGATACTCTAACCTAGCCAATTGACACATGAGACTATCATGGCAGGCACCTAACCTCTGAACACATCCTATTGGTCAGAACTCTGTAAAAATGACCAGATACATAGACAGGTTGGTAGAGTAAAAAAAACCAACAAACTTCTCAGTGTTTTAATTGTAAAAGAATGATGGTTATCGATTAAAGTTGCTTTATTTTGTCATGGTATATGCTAAACTTTATATAGGAATTATTAAATTTAACTACTTTGAATAAATGTTTATATTTATGTAGCATTCTTGTAAATTATATATATATGTATGTGTGTGTGTATATATATATATATATACGTATATATGTATACATATATACATATATATCTTTATTGATTTCAGAGAGGAAGGAAGGGAGGGAGAGAGAGATAGAAACATCAATGATGAGAGAGAACACAGCATATGCCCTGACTAGGAATTGAACAGTGGCTTCCTGGTTCATAGGTCAATGCTCAACCACTGAGCCACTATAGCTGGGAAGTAGTATTCTTTTTAAGAGTATTCTTGTTTGTTTTGTTTTGTTTTGTTTTGTTTTTTGTTAATCCTCACCTGAGGATATTTTTCCATTGATTTTTAGAGATAGAGGAAGGGAGGGAGAATGAGAGAGAGAAAGAGAGAGACATCAATGTGAGAGACACATTGATTGGTTGCCTTTTGCACATTCCACAACCAGGGCCAAGGATCGAACCTGCAACCCAGGTATGTGCACTCCAACCAATGACCCTTCAGTACATGAGCTGATGCACTAATCACTTAGCAACACTGGACAAGGCTAACAGTATTCTTTAATTGTTATTGAAGACTTTATATCGTTATAGACCAAGGATTAGTTGTCCTTGAACAATAGTCTTTTGTTAGAGCAAATATACAATAAAAGAGTTCATCATAAGTTCTTAAAACATAGCAAAATGAACATAAAAGAATGAAAATCACTAAGTTCATACTAGGACATACATACCTGAGTTTATATAACACCCACTTCAGCTCCTATAGTGCAGTGGTACTATGTGCCATCAAATGCACATACATTGTGGGACTCAACATCTATTTTTTAAAAGATAAACAAACATAAAGGAGAGAGAGAACATATATTTCTTGATCTCTATGGAGGAATAAGTCTGAGAAAAATCTTTTTTATATTTATTTCCATTACTCTGGCATGCTCATATCTATGGCAGCTAAGGGAATTAAAATTAGTTAATATCTTAAAGTATTTCTTAGAAAATAATTTTAAAGAATAATTTGGTTTTCTGAACAGTTTATGAAATAAAAACTAGTAACACTATTTATATGTAGTCAAAATAAGCAGCAAAATAAATATACAGAAACATTTATTGCAGGATTGAAAATCAAATAGCTGAACAGATTGGACCACATTATAACTTTGAATGTAGATCAAATAGGGTAAGATAGTACTGAAAAATACAAAGTGTACTTCCATGATCTTTCTAAGTCACTCTAGCACTAAATGGCTCAAATGTTCAAAAAGAAATCAAGAACAATTTAGAAAATCAGTGGCCACCCTGGAGAACTTGAGATATAAATATGATAATTCACTGTGTGGTGTCTTAGAATCAAAGGACTCAACAAATTCAAATATTCCATTGTCAGTATTTTTAAATGCCTATGAAGAGGTTCTTGAATGTTAAAATATTTCTTCCCTTAAGGAGTCCCTAAAGAAGGATAATAAGAACATCGAGGATTTAAAATCTAAACTTAAATTCTCCTCTCCTACTGACCCAACTCAGGCTGTCCTGCCTCCTGGCCCTTTTTATGGTGATTATCTCTTCCTCCTTGATCTGTTCCTCTCACTAAACCTTTACTGGGCACTTTATTTTTACCTCTGCTGACCTAAACATGAACCTCTCACTGGACAATAACTTCTCACAATGTCTTCTAATTTGAGTGAGGAAGAATATCACATAACTCCAGTGGAATTATACCTTCAAATTTCGGTCAAGGTCGGATCTACACAATTCACTTTCCTAAATCTCACACTGAAAAAAAAAGTAAATTAAGAACTCAGAATTATCCTTGGGTCATATATTCTGAGACTCCCTTGCCTTCATAAATTAAAATATTTCCTCATGAGACCCAGAAATACAAATATCTGGTTTTGTGGGGGGAAAAAACAGGTTGATAACACAAGTATATCAAACATAGGGTAAAAAATTTGAACATAAATGGATAACCAGGAAGTGTATAAAATAGAACAAGATCTCTTATGAAATCGTACAAGATCTCTGATTGTTTAGTCAAAAATTCAGTCCTATAAACAAGGAAAAATCTAATGTTTCTCAGACTTTAGAGACTACTGCACTACCACCTTTAGAGCCTATACCAATCACAATCAGAGAGAACATTATATCTACCCTATTCATTGTTGTTGATAATCTTAAAACTGAGGTAGAAAATTTAGTAAAACATAAAATAAGATGTACTATTTGCCTCCTATCTGAATTATAAGAGCTGGCAAAAACTTTAAAGATTCTTTGACTACAAAGTAAGAAAAATTGCTGCCCAAATTAATACCTCTTTAGATTAAGTAAGGCCACTTCCATATCTAATGTAGACAAAAACACATTCATAGCTATAAGAAAAGGAGATACTGGAAGAACAATAGTCCTGACTTAACTCAGAAGATAGAATATCAACAGACAAAAATGTGTCTAATAGAATAACATCTCTGTTCTGCCCCAAATTGCCCTTACCATAAAAAGGAGATATTTCCATACAATTAGCAAAAACACTATATTTCATATTTAGTTGACTCTGCAGTGTTTTATTATTCCTTCCTTAGAATAAAAAAAATGTATCAGGGGTAAAAATCTCACATACTCCTCAAACTTCTGCCTTCATCTCAACTACTTCCTATTTCAACTACTGTGTGTCTGGAACATCAAGCTATAGTCAACATGCTTTTTTGCTTATAGATTTCTCTCCTACGCATTTGCTGGGTCAAAGCCCACTTTAGAAATGGATGCCTTTATTAAATCTGGATCAGATACCCACTTTTGCTTAGGTTCCTAATCACTCTTTCATCGCATTGTGTCTTTTGTGGTTGCTCATGGGATGGCAGCAGATTGCATGACATGCAGCATAGAGATAACATAGATAATTTTGTAGAGTTTTATAGACACTTTCTGAACAAAAATCCTTTGTCTATAGTTTCATGATAGCATGGGTTTTATTACCTGAAACCTCTGCTATTGATACCACAAGCTCTGAATCTGCCTCCAAGAGATGCTGGGCTAGAAACAGTTCAGATGTGGGGCACATAAATGAGGCTGAACTCTTTTTTTTCAATCTTTAATTTATTTATTGATTAAGGTATTACATATGTGACCTCATTCTCCCCATAACCCCCCCCCCCCACTCATGCCCCTGCCCCACTGTTGTTCGTGTCAATTGGCTGGGCTTATATGCATGCATACAAGTCCTTTGGTTAATCTCTCCCCCTTACCCCCACCCTCCCCTACTTGCCCTCTGAGGTTTGACAGTCTTATTGCTGCTTCTCTGTCTCTGGATCTGTCCCTTTTCATCAGCCTATGTTGTTCACTATATTCCACAAATGAGTGAGCATCAGTCAAGTTTTCTGAAGCCTTCATGAAATTAGCCCAAATATCCTCTAAAAGGGGACACTACTGAAGAGCTGTAGCTCATTATGTCTGTGTACCTCCTGAAACAACTCACTAGTCCTTGTCTTAGCTCTCATCCCTGTTCTTCCCAACAAAAAGACAAAAATGTGTAGCTATTAAGAGATTGTGCTTCTCTGCTTTTTTGTGTTCCCCAACCCTAATATCTTATCCATGAGCACTGACATAGCTATTTACTTTATGGTGTTAGATCTATACTCAGCATTCTTTGGAATACACTTATACCTACACTTATAACATCTATTTGCATTCACTTGGGAAATCAATATTGCATTTGAAAAGTAAGGCCCCAGGGTATACAGAAGTACCCTCTTATTCTTTGCAAGTACTTAATCATAAACTTAGAGACATTATATTCTCAGGAATCTACTCATATGCAATATGTTGATGATCTTCTATTATGCTCTCTGAGAATCTTACAGAATTAATTCTCTTTCTATAAGACTGGCATTACCATAAAAAACACACAAAGTGTCTATCTATAAACTCCAATTTTATCAGCCCTAACTGCATTATCTAGCCAGTGGTCAGCAAACTACGGCTCGCCAGCCACATGCGGCTCTTTGGCCCCTTGAGTGTGGCTCTTTCACAAAATACCATGTGCGGGCGTGCATGTACAGTGCGATTGAAACTTCGTGGCCCATGCACAGAAGTCGGTATTTTGTGGAAGAGCCACACTCAAGGGGCCAAAGAGCCTCATGTGGCTCGCAAGCCTCAGTTTGCCAACCACTGATAGGCAATAACCTCAGACAATATGGAAAGTCTCTTCCCCTCAAATACTAAATGACTTTACCTGGTTAATTACTAAAATATTTCTTGGTTCCATAGGATACTGTAGATATTGGATTCCTAACTTTTCTGGTGTGATGAATGCTGAAACACCTAAGTTTTAGGTATAGATATTAGATTGTCTTTTATAACTTAAAAAACTTCCTTAAAAGCCCCCATTTTTAGATTCCCCAATTACTATAATTTTTTTTCTCTTTTTACCTGGAAGAGTGGGTCAAGTTTGGGGAGCTAACGCCACACACAATGACTATCAGAAACATATTACTTATCATAGCCTCACATTGATCCCAGAGTGAAAGTTGTCCCTTCTAGTTCATGTGCAATGGCCGCAGCAGAAAAGTTAACGGGGACCTCTGCTGACTTCATTTTAAAATATCTACTTCTATTTCATGAGGCTACTCACACCTTCCTCTTGACTGAGAATACCTATTTTTCTTCTAGATTGATCTCCTATTTAAGAACCAAACAAGCTATTAAGTTGGATATACATTTAATCTGCTCAGTCCTGCTCAAATCTAACCCTTTGCCAGAAGCCAAATCTGCACAAGGTGCTGAAACTGTAGCCCTTACATGGACCTTCCCGGCAATGGAAATAAGATAACAAATATGTATACAGATTGTACAGACATGCTTTTGGGGTGGTTCACAATTTTTGTATGCTTTGGAAGCAATGCAATTTCCTAATTGCAGATGATACTTTGATTAAATATGACAGTAATATAAAACTTCTTTTAAATGACTTGTTCTTTCCAAAGGAATTAGATATATAGTTGATTGGTTACCAGATGCCCCATACATTCATGGATATCACCATTTCTTTGATTATGCTCTAGAACTCATATGGGCTAATATCAGAAAGTTTATTTTATTTTTTTAAATTTTTTATTAAGTTATTACATATGTGTCCTTATCCCCACATTACCCCCATCCCCCCACTCGTGCCTTCACCCCCCTGTTGTCTGTGTCCATTGGTTAGGCTTATATGCATGCATACAAGTCCTTTGGTTGATCTCTCCCCCTTACCCCCACCCTCCCCTACCTTCCCTCTGAGGTTTGACGGTCTGATTGATGGTTCTCTGTCTCTGGATCTGTTTTTGTTCATCAGTTTATATTGTTCTTTATTATCCATAAATGAATGAAATAATGTGATATTTTTATTTCTCTGACTGGCTTATTTCACTTAGCATAATACTCTCCAGGTCCTTCTATGCTGTCTGAAAGAGTAAGAAATTCTTCTTTTTTTACTGCTGCACAGTATTCCATGGTGTAGATGTACCACAGCTTTTGATCCACTCATCTGCTGATGGACACTTGGGCTGTTTCCAAATCTTAGCTGTTGTAAATGGCACTGCTATGAACATAGGGGTGCACATATCCTTTATGATTGGTGTTGCTGACTTCTAGGGATATATTCCTAGAAGTTGGATCTCTGGGTCAAATGAGAATTCCATTTTTAATTTTTTGAGAAAACTTCATACTGTTCTCTATAGTGGCTGCAACAGTCTGCATTCTCACCAGCAGTGTGCTAGAGTTCCCTTTTCTCCACATCCTCACCAATGTGTATTTTGTGTGTGTGTTGTATAGCAATTGTTGGTGTGTTGTATACCAACATATATACATATCATACACACACATATACACATGTATACATATAGTTCTTTGTATACATATGTACAATGTTGTATACATATATATACACATATATGTACGTATATACATATAAATTTTACACATATACGAGGCCACAAAACAAAACAAATCTTGAATAATTTCAAAGGACTGAATTCAAACATGGCATACTCTCTAGCTTCAATGCAACTAACATTAATAACAAGCAGATAACTAGAAAATTTGCATAATTTTTAAGATTAAGAAATAAGTAACTAAAAATCAAAGAGGAAATCATAAGTGAAAATAAAATATCTTTTAAATAATAAGATTCTGCAATAACATAATTTTGAGATGCAGCTAAAGCTAATTAATTAGAAGAACATTTATAAACACAATTGCAAGCACTAGAAAATAAGAAAAACTGAAAAGCAATGATTTTAGTGTCTATATCATGAATTTAGAAAAAGAACAGCAAACTAAATTTCCCAAAGTAGAAATAAGTAAATAATGAAAATCAGAACAGAAATTAATAAAATAAGTAGAAATAAACATACCATAGACGGATCATTAAAGCCAAAATTTGATTTGTTGAAAGTACTAAAACAAATGAAAAATCTCTAACAATGATAAAAAAAAGTGACAGCACAGTATAAGGAATGAAGAGGAGATAATGGTAGATGCTGCTGATTTTAAAGAGATAAAATAATACTTTAAATAACATGCAAAAATTTAAAATTTTGATAAAAAAGACATTTCTATAAAAAAGTATGTTCCCAAACTGATTCAAGAAAAAAGGAAAAACTCAAATATTCCTATTATTCTATGACCAACCTCCCTCAAAACTTGCTCTCAAATATTTAAGAATAAGTCATTCCTCTCTCACAATATCTATTCCAGAGAATGAAGGACAACAGAACACTGATCTTTTCACTGTATAAAGGTAGCGTAAGGTTTATTACAAACCTATAAAGGAAAACACTAAAAAGTAAATAGACAGTTTACTCTAACTCAAATATATATACAAAAGTCTTAAGCAAAACTCTGTCAAAATGAATATAACAAAAAACAAAAGGGATAGTATAAATAACCAATCTGATCTATCACAAAAGCAAGATTCACTTAATATTAGAAAACTGTTATTTCCACATCAGCAAATAAAGAAGTTACACCATCATGTTAATGGTTGCAGCAAAAAAAAAAAATGATAGATAAAACTCAACATTCATAATTACATTTTAAAAGAACCTCTTTAATAATGATGTGTATTAACATTGACAATTGTTCATCCAGTGTTAACAAGTTACTTCTAGGTTATGGGATGTTAATAGTGGAGGTGTGCTACAGATTGAATTGTTTCCTGCCATATCCATGTGTTAAAGCCCTAACCCCAATGTGATGGCATTTGGAAATGGACCTTTGGGACATAATTACACTTAGATGAGGGCATAAGGGTGAAGTCCTCATGAAGAGATTAGTGCCTTTATAAGAATATGAGAAAAGACCAGAAAGCTAACCAGTTTAACCGGCTCTCTCTCTCTCTCTCTCTCTCTCTCTCTCTCTCTCTCACTCTCTCCTTTTCTCTCTCTCCCTCCCTCCTTTCCCCCTCCCTCTATCACTGTGCCTGTCTGTCTGTCTATCTCTATCCTGTTAGGATATAGTGAGAAGGTGGCCATCTGTTAAGACTGGATGTGGGCTGTCACAAGGAACCAAATCTGTCAGCACATTGACCTTGGGCTTCCTAACCTCCAAAACTATGAAAAACAAATGTCTTTGTTTATTCTACCCAGTCCATGGTATTTTGTCACAGCAGCCCAAGCAAACAAAGTCAAGGAGGTTGTGCATGTGCCAGGAAGAGGTTATGTGAACACTATACTTTCTACTCAGTTTTGCTGTGAACCTAGAATGACTCTGAAAAATAAAGTCCATTTTTTTTAAAAACCCTCTTAGAAAACTAGAAAGAGATTAAAACATCCTTAACCTGCTAAAAGATATCTTTGGAAAGAAATAAAAAACAATAACAACAAATCTACCTCATACTCAATGACAAATTATTGAGATCATTCTTTTGCGATCATACACAAAACAAAGAAGCCTATTCTTTTTGTTTTTAATGTTTTTATTGATTTTAGAAAGAGGAAGGGAGAGGGAAAGACAGATAGAAACATCATAAGAAACACTGATAGGCTGCCTCTTGCACACTCCCTACTGGGCATCGAACCTGCAACCCTGGCATGGCCTTGGCCAGGAATCCAAACAGTGACCTCTTGGTACAGGGGACAACATTCAATCCACTGAACCACACTGGCCTGGCAAGATGCCTCTTCTTATTGCTTCCAGTCAACACTAACTGGTGGTCCTAGATAGTTTAGTAAGGAAAGAAAAAGAAATAAAATGTATCCAGATTGAAGTAAAATTAAAAAATAATCAAGCAACAACAAAAAACTATCATTATTCACAGATGATATGATTGTTTGTGAGGAAAAAATATTTAAAAACAAACTACTTGAATAAATAAGAGTTTTGAAAGATTGGTGGATTCCAGGTCAATATAAAACAAATTATATTCCAGAAACATATAGCAGATATACAATAATTTTTAAAAATCATTTAAAAGAGCATAAATATAAAACCCCAAGAATAAAAATTGTGTCTGACTTCTGTTGAGAAAATTATAATATTTTAATATTTTACTGAAAATTATTGAACACCTGAATAGGAGGAGAGAAAGATTATTTGAGTGAGTTAGAAAATAATACAAAAATGGTAAACATCTCCTAATTTTTTTTTTTTTTTTTTTTACAGAGAGGAAGGGAGAGAGATAGAGAGAAACATCAATCAGCTGCCTCCTACACACTCCCTACTGGGTATGTGCCTGCAACCAAGGTACATGGCCTTGACCGGAATCAAACCTGGGACCCTTGAGTCCACAGGCCGACGCTCTATCCACTGAGCCAAACCAGTTAGGGCTCTCCTAATTTTTTAATATTATAATACAAACCCAATTTAAAAGAAAACATGTTTTGGTAATTATCATTGTTATTTTTATAAAGTATTAATATAATTTTGGAATGTAATTTGAAGATAATATAACTTAGGACCCAGCAATTCCATTTCTAGAAATATACCCAAGAAAATATTATCTATACAACCTGGTATATATGAACAAGCATTAGAATATCAATATTGCCCATAGTAGCAGAAACTGATAATATCAGTTTTCTATTGTTGCTATAATAAATATCCACACATTAGTATCTTAAAAGAAGGCAAATTATTTTCTTATATCTCTATAAAAGTCTGATAAAGGAATCACTGGGCTAAACTCAAGGTGTCAGTAGAACCGCATTCCTTTCCAAAAGTTCCAGAAGGATTCTGTTTCCTTGCTTTTCTCAGCTTCTAGATGCCACCCACTTACTTGACTCGTGGTTTCCTTTCACCATTTCAAAAACTCAACATTCATAATTACATTTTAAAATCAATAAAAACATTGTCATCTCTGACATTAGTCTGGAAAGGTTCTTCCCATTTAGGGAATAATCAGATTAGGCTGGACCCATTTAGATAATCCAGAATAATAGAAAGATCTTATCTCAAGGTCCTTTAATCATATCTACAAAGTCCCCAAATCCATTTTGCCATGTAAGGCATCATATTTACATGTTCTGGAACATCTTTGAGAAACCATTATTCTGCTTACCACAAGTGGGAAAAACTTACATATTAACGTGCTAGTTTGTGTTATGTCAATTTAGTTAAACTGGGAACTACGGTTTCCAGAATCCCCTTCTCTTCAGAGTTTTATATGAGTTGGCCAAAGGAAGGACCTCTGTGAGATTTGGAAGGAGGAAGCAAAACAGCTGTCATTATTCTCAGATCGTTATGACCAGGGAAATAGGTGAGAGAATGTAGAGGTTACCAATGGGTCCCAGCTGCCCTCACTCTCCTCCATTTCATGTTCATTTTATCTTCCCACTGCTGCCCTTACGGATCAAAGTTGGCCCCTGGCTCACCACAAAATGCTTTGTCGCTCTTAATGTATAGACCTCTCTTCAAGCCCCTTCTTCATAGTCTCACTTTGGTGGTTGGACGTGTTTGGCCTTTTGGTTTTCCCTGCAAGTTTTGACTTGCCATTCATGACAGTTTCAGGAGGGACCTGGTGACACACACTCTCTCTCTGATTCCGGAACGCTCCTTCCAGAACCTCACTTCCCTAGCTACTCCCATATGTGTGTAAAGTCTCTTTCTTTGATACTTTTTAAAAAATTGTCATAATATTCATTGTTTTCCTGGTCTCCTAAAGAAACCTTGATGGATACAGTCAATAAAAAGTGAAATGGACTGTTAAATTGTGGCATCTCTATATGTGTAGCATATCTCACAAGAAAAGGAAGGAGGGGAAGAAGTCAGTGCATAAAATGAGCACCTGTTGCCTCAAATAAGTCACAAGCATTTACTTTGAGTCTGGTCAGAGGGAAGACAGCTTTGCCTCTCTTTTTCACAATGCCGATGGCTTGACAACCCCAGCGAGTGATTAACCTTAGTGAGCATGGCACCAGCAGGGACTGCTCCCCCCAAGGAGGCAAATTCTTCTTTGGACAGGAATTTCCTTACAAACAAAAATGCCCCACGATGAAGACAAGGAAGGAAATTCTTCAAGAATGGAATTTATACCAAGAGTTTTCTCAGAACATAGAGCAGTCTCACTCTTTGGTTTCCCATTTATTGAGCTCTTACCAGTGACTGGCATCTGTTCATTGAATCCTCACCAAAAATAAAATAAAATAAAATAAAATAAATAAAATAAAATAAAATAAAATAAAATAAAATAATAAAATAAAATAAAATAAAATAAAATAAAATAAAATAAAATAAAATAAAATAAATAAAATAAAATAAAATAGAATAAAATAAAGGGAAAGCAGATGTAACTCCTTGTTTTACATACACAGAGGCTGAAGCCTTAAGTATTGAAGTAGCTTTCCCAGGTCACACAGTGAATGATGGATCTGGGAAGAAAACCCAGGTCAGATCTTGTTGACTCTGAAGTCTGCATTTAACCAGTATGGGATCCAAGGTATAAAATACAGCAAAAAATGTTAAGCAACCAGAATTTCCCTGGCTCCACAGTTTAGCTCTGAGTCGTGTTTCATGAAACCCATGCTGTTTGAACAGTATTCAGCATTCACATTTGGTTAAATAAATAAATAAATAAATAAATAAATATAAATAGAAAACACAGCCTCACACTCTTGAGAATAAATTAACAAAAGGTATGGAAGGAGGAGGTAGGTCATGTGGAATAAAAAATAATTACAGAGAAAGGCAGTGAATGACTGGTTTGGCCCCCACGCTCTGGAGCTAGATGGATCTGAGTCTGCTTCCCAGCTCTGCAGACAGAGAAATAGAAAGAATAGGAGGGCAGCTCTGGTGTTTTATTATTATATCTGTAAAATAATGAGATGAGTTGAACTAAAAAAATATGAAATTCTATAATGTTTCTTATTTTCTCACTACCTACCACTGGAAAGGGCAAAATGTTGCTTTGCTGAGATAATGGATTTACTTTTTGTTTTCAACTTTTTATTCCATGTACTCTTAAAAGCACATTATTTGTATAAACCAGGTCCATTAAGAAGTCCAGATTGGACATAAATACACAGCATTAAGCTATGCCTTTTGTCACACTGAAAGGCTCAGGCCATGACTGAACTGTGTGTTAGGGTCAAGGCCAGGTCTTGAATGGAAGTGAGACACATCAAGGAAAAGAAGAAATAGTTTAGCCTGGGACTGAAGTAACAAAGCTAATTAATGTCATTAAATCCAGGGGTTAATACCAGGCTCATTACTTTGAGATAACCATGTTAAGAAAATTTTAATGCCAGGATCTGCATGTACTTGGATGAAAGGGCCATTAGCAATAATTTCATGCTGAACCCAAAATCAGAGTGTCTCTTCAAATAGCAACAGAGCAGTCATCTGGCAGGGGTCCATGTATAGTCAGTGCGAAGACTCACGCAGGCAGACAGGCATTGCAGAAGACTATTATTATCCCACTGGAGAAATTATGTTAGAGCAAAGGTTAATCAGAAATCCTCTGTAACATAGCCACTTTAGGCTCAAGGCCTAAAATTTCACTGTCTATGATATTTCTCATCCTGAGTTACATTTAACCGCACTATCCCATTAGGGCTAGTAGGGGTCTGCCGAGAGATCAAATGACAGTATCAAGAGGTTCCAACAATAAAATATCACCACTATAAGAGATGACACAATTTTGAATATAAAATCCCTTCCATTATAAAATTTTCTGTGAGAAACTGAATCTCAAAATTAAATTTTGTTTCAAGTTAAAGCCCAAATTTAAAGTCCAAAAAAAGTCCAAATTCAAAATATCTTGCTTTTATAAATTAATATTCAACCTCTCAACCTTCTAATTCTGCTTAGTTTCAACTGTTATCATTAGGGTTCTTTTAACAGCGGAATCCTTGGTTCTTTCACTGGAATCAGCATAGTCTTTCAGGAATTAAGTTGTTGAATTATTCAATAGTAAGTTTCTCTTGAGTCTCACTTTGAAGAATTCAAAGCATTAGGAAGAGATAAGGTTTTTGTAGCTCTGGAACCAGATCCTCCGAATTTAGAAAATAAGCCAATTCCCAGCCCACAGAACCATTATCATAGGTGGTAAGTAGCTCACAGAGCCCAATGATGGGAGGTTCAAAAGTAGGTAAAAATGGAGTTAATTTACAATAGTTTTTGTTTTGTTTTGTTTGTTTTGTTTTGTTTTTTAGGATCTAAAAGCTATGAACATAAACTCAAATGGAAGACCCTAGCCCATAAGATTTTGATTATGCTGGTCTGTCACTTTATCTTAGAAGGGATAGAAATTCGTCAACACAAATTACTTATTCTCTTTGAGAGTAGTATTGGAAACATCAGTCTTTTATCAATCAATAGAAAATTTATAATGGTGATAGATAACTCTCACAAATTCTAGTTTGAAATGTCTTTCTCAAGCAGCACAATCCTCTCCAGTATTAAGTGGGAATTAATACTGAATTAAGTGGGGCTCCCCTTGGAAACATCGTGTCCACTCTCTCATGAACAGGCATTTTCAGTCCTATAGCAGAGTGGCTGCTTCCCTTGCTTCTTGTAAAATTGTTCAAGACTCTCTCATCTGCTTCCTAAGGAGCAGGTCTCCTTCATGTGCTCTGAGACAATACTGTTTTGTGAGTGGGTTATTCGTGTACTGAGTACTCATGTCCTCTAAGCCTGCGACATTTACTGCAGTGAACAGCAAATATATTATCATGTTCATTATGTATAAAAGCATGAAAAAAGTTGGGAAGCACTAAAACCAATCCAGAGCCACACTGAGAACACCTAATGAGGTTCCTCTTGAGCCTATGGACAGGCAATATAAATATGAGATTATTTCCTTTCTAGACTCTCAATGTCATACATAATGAAATGCAGTTTGGAACAGCTGAACTCACCACCTGGACCAAACCTGTCACTATTAACTGACATCTGGAACTTCACCTAATCTCTGTAGCCTTCATAGGACTCAGCTGCCAGTCAAAAGCAGTAAACACTATTCTGCACTTTAAATAAGCAGAACATATTTTCCCTGTAACTAACTCTTTGCCTCTGCTGCTTTAGACTCACAGGATTGATGTCAGAGTAACCACATAACTAATCATACATGTGTGGTAATAAGATAGAGTATTAACTAAACAGCATGATTTGAAACTTTCCTGATCAAAATGAGATATATGGTCACCCTAGTTATTGAGCAGCAAGCCGATAGCCAGGAAGTAGGTTAACGAAGATCTTGAGACTATGAATTATTGACTTGGTGATAAGATTGCTTCCTAAATCCTGAGTCAGGACTCCACCAACAGATGGAAGTTGAGTGGCCCAAGTTGGGAAGATTATTGCATTAGAAAGAGTAGTTCGCCAATGGTTAGTTCTCCATCTTTTTCTTCTCCTTCTCAAGAAGTTTTGATATGTTTGATTCTTTTCTCTTTATTGAAAATCTTCACGTACTACTGGGTATCACACTTCTCAGATTTTCCTACTACTTCACTCGCTGCTGACACCTCCTCGGCTGCCTTTGTTGCCTCCTCCCTGTTTGCTGTCAGACTTGTAAATGTTGGATTTCCCTTGAGGACTTTCCTTGACCTTTTGTATGGTGCTCTCTCAGTAGCTGTTTTCATCTAATGGCTTTGTTTTTTTAATATATATTTTTATTGATTTCAGAGAGAAAGGGAGAGGGAGAGGGAGATAGAAACATCAATGATGAGAGAGAATCATTGATCCGCTGCCTTCTGCATGCCCCCTACTGGGGATGGAGCCGGTAACCCAGACATGTGCCCTTGACCAGAATTGACCCTGGGACCCTTCAGTCTGCAGGCTGATGCTCTATCCACTAAGCCAAACCAGTCAGGGCCATCAAATGGCTTTAAATAACATTTATGCTGGTGACCTCTAAGTTATATCTCCAGACTGGTCAGTTTACCTTTGCTACAGATTCATAAACTAATGACTTACTTGTTGTCACCACTACAACTTAATGAAGGCCAAGTAAAACATAAACTCTACCCTGGGAAAAGCACTTAGCCTCAAACCTTCCCTATCTCAATAAATGGCTCTTATGGTTTCTCAAACCTATAAATTTAATTTAATCCTGGAGTGATCTTTTTATTTATTTTTTCACTCATCAACTAATCCTTCAGTATTCTTCCTGTGTCTCCTTCAAGTATACCTACAAAATTGAGTTATTTCTCACATTTTTTAATGCTACAACCAAGTCCAAATTATCATCTCTCACCTGAAATACCACATTAACTTTCTAAGAGGAACTCCTGTTTCCCACTCTTAATCCTCCAAAACCACTTTGGAGGAAGGAACGTCCTATGCACCAAAGGGTCATGGATTAGATTCCCTGTCAGGGCACATATCTAGGATGTGGGTTCCATCTCCCAGTTGGGGCGCATGCGGCAGGCTGCCATCAATGTTTCTCCCTTCCCTTTTAGTGTCCTTTTTTACTTTATATATCACCATCAACACCAGAATATCTGGGCCAGTGTAACCTCCTGCATGTGGGACTCTGAATTAGCCACTGCTTCAAACAGCCTCTGGCACCTTGTAAGCACTCATTAAACAGTTCTTGTTGAACAAAAAAGGAAAATCTGTCATTTTAAAAGGTATGACTAAAATTCATTAAAATACCACATCTCAAAATGATGGCTTTTGCATATGTTTTCCCAGATCTTTATTTTCACAGCCAATCTCAATTCTGAACTTTTTGTTCATTCCCCTGTTCATGTTTCACCTTCTCCTGCAAGTCTTGCTTTATTTCAACAGTCTCCAAATCTACCATCATGGACTAATGTTGTTTATAAAGTGGGGAATTTATCATAGGCTTGTTTTATGTACCATCATACTTAAATATACAATTTTTGGCCTCTTTTTCTCCTTTATATTTTCTTGACAGTTGAATATAGATATAGTTTCTGGAGATCTGTAAGTACAATTTATTTTGCTTATTAAAACAATCACTACACCCCCTTTGCCTCCACATCACCCATCACTTCCAACATCTGAAAGTTATGGAACACAAGAAAAAATAAAAATAAATATTTTTCTTACTGTGAACCTGTGCTGTTCATTCCCTGTCTATGACAAGGAGCTCCTGGACCTCAGGGAACACCTGCACTATTTTCCCAGCTCTCACCAACCCCGGATTTTTTTCACCCACAGTTTCTCATAAAGATAAGCAGGTACCTTGGAAAGCTGATACCATATTACCACTTTAAAATTATATTCCTTAAAAATCTGTTTCACATTTTTAGAGGATGGAAAAACACTGATTTCTTTTTTAATATATTTAGTTAATCCTCACCGGAGGATATGTTTTTATTGATTTTTATAGAGAAAGAAACATTGATGTGAGTGAGAAACATTGATTGGCAGCCTCCCACATGTGCCCTAACTGGGAGGTGGAACCCACAACCTAGGTATGTGCCCTGACAAGGAATAGAATATGCAACCCTTTGCTGCACAGGATGATGCTCCAACCAACTGAGCCACACTGGCCAGGGCAAGATTGATTTTTGATTTGACAAAAACAGTATTTAAGCAAATTCACCTACAAGGTCTACTTGCTGGTTAGGTAGAATCCAGATTAGGAAAAAATTCTGCAAAGCATACCCTACCTTCCTGTAGTTCTTCTCTTTTCCATTTCCTTTTTACAGAGATATAAACCAGACTGCATCCTGGGAAGCATATTAGAGGAACTAAATTTAGATTAAATTAAATTGTATGAAAACCACTCTTTCCCAGTAAACTACAAGAGACCAGCTATTATTCAAGTTCAGAGTTTAAATAGGCTATAGCTTCTGACTTCGGAGCAGTGCAACTGCAAGTAGATTGGGGAAAAATGTTTCACCGATATATCAGCATATGAGAATCCTTTCATTTTATTCTTTAACTTTTTATTTAAGGGCACTGTCTATTTTGGCAGGAGTGTGGCCAATTTACATTTTTCCAGTTATGTAAGGAGTGATGTGTGGAAACTTGGCTTAAACAGCTCTGTTTTATTTTAGTGATATCTCAGCTTCTTTCCTAGATGGTGCCCTGAGCAATTTTTGCTTGGCTATGCTGTCCCTAAATCTAGCCCAGGTTTTACCACCTTGCTCATCTTTGCTTTTTCTGCCATAAATTAAACCTGTTATGGCCCAGCTGGTGTGGCTCAGTGATTGAGCATCGACCTATGAACCAAGAGGTCACAATTCAATTCAAGGCCGCATGCTTGGGTGGTGGGCTTGATCCCCAGTAGGGGGTGTGCGGGAGGTAGCCAATTAATGATTCTCTCTCATTATTGATGTTTCTACCTCTCTCTCTATCTCCCTTCCCCTCTTTGAAATAAATAAAAACTTACTTTAAAAAATTGAACCCTTTGTGCTTGGCATCCTTGGGCTGGCCACACACAGCCAACTGACCCCAGTGCCAGCTTTTCCACTGTCTTAAGCCCAACTCACAGAACATATCTTATGACTGTTTGATATATGGAATGTAGAGTTGAGAGCAGCCAGACCAATACTCAGGAACCTCATAGGAAGAGGGGACTAAGCAATGCCAGTGGTAGGGGAACAGTCTCAAAAGGAGAGGAAAAACCAGGACATAAAAGTGGTAAGGCATGAGACTGAATAGACACAGAGAACAGAGACAGAAATAGAAGGGGGGGATGATAAGCAGTACATTGAATCATGTAAAAATTTTAACATAGTATTATTTTAGATATTAATGACTTAGATAATAGGAAAACAGAAGTAATCTAAATTGATTCAATTGTTTAAAACTAATGCTTCAAGTCTTATTCTTCAACCATATGCAACATATGTTAATTACTTTGTAGGAATGTATTTTTAGGGTTATTTCAAAATTATAAAAATATTTTCAAACAAAATAGAAACAGTTTCAGGTTATAAAACAACTGACAAAAACACTATAGTGTTATATAATAGTGTAGTGTTATACAAAGTGTAATACTTTGTAAGCTCTCTAGGCAGTTCTGTTCTGCCTCTATTTGCTACACACATTTCACACATATATAATATATAATTTAATTTAGGAAAGTTTCTATATTGTCAAATGTCAAAGGCACCTGAGTGAGTTTTCGTTGGCTACAACAATAAATCCATCCTGTCTCCATGGTCAGTCTCCAGGGCTTTAGTGTTGCTTCTCTGAATTGGCTCACCTCTGAAATGACTGCCCCTAACTGAGGGAAAATCTGATTTCACTACATAAGCACTGGAAGAGTACCAATTCACAGACTGAGATTTTTAAATAGTAATCCAGTTGATTAAAGCAGAATGAAAGAAATTTTATACAAAAAAAACACAAAAAAATGTTGGGCAAAAAAACAGAGATTGGTTTCAGCTTTAGTTCAAGTTTGCAAAGAATAGAACTTGTTAATCGTTTCAGGTATTTGGTATCTACAAATGTCAAATCCTTTGATTTCCAGTTGCTTCCACTTAGATACTACAGTAAACCCTCAATTGTGCAGATCTCGATTTAATGGACTTCGGATTTAACGACAACATTTCTGGTCCATATGTCATATGCAAAAATTAACACCCTGTTCATTTCAAAATGATGATAACCAAGATTTGCTTATAATTAAATGAGCAGGTTATTTTTTGTTATTAATTCACTGTTGTTTTTAACAACGTTTAGTGAATAGGCCATATGTTAGAAAAAATACTGTAGTCATTTCGCCAACGTAAGTAAATATTACATATCTACAGCTATAGTCTACATACTTAAATCCAAAAGACACCACTTGTGAGCAATGTTCCTTGAATGGTTAGCACATGATCATACACATCTTGCATGGTCATTGGTTCTGTTGTCACTGGCTTGACTTTCTGCAGCAGTTCTAAGGAGTTCAGGCTGATGTTCAGATTTGCGCTAAGCCACACCCCAACCGTGTGCATTTGTTTGCTCAGGGTGACTGGTGAATGCACGCATTTACTAGACCTATTCAATTATAAATTTAAAATTACTGTAATACAGATAGAAAACTTTTCAGTGAAATTAAACTGTTCATACATACTTAATTTTAATTACACAAATGTGTCTACATAAGTAAAAACAGATAAACTAATTTGTCAATTTTTTAACATACACATTTGGAAAAACTACTTATTATATAACAGACTTTCAGCTTTAATGGACAACACCTCACCCAAATTAGTTATGTCAAGGTTTTACTGTAATAAAAGATGAGGGTTATGATAATCCATTTTAATGCTATAATACAATGATACAAATCTTTTTACCCCAGCAACCAAAGTTTTCCAGTTGGAAAAAAATATATACTCAGAAATACATATAGCTGGAAAGGAGGCAGATGGCCAGTAAAAAAAAAAAGGGCAAAAACTCTTTGAAAATACTGCTCACATATATTTTTCATCATCTCAGCTATAAGAAAGCCTGTTTTTTCTAACTCTCTTTTATTAAGCAATGTTCATTTCTTTCTAGTCATTCCCACTGTCCAAAGGCCATTTTATTTGTTACTAAAACAAAAATATATGCTTAAATCACATATATAAAATTTTTCATAAAGCTAGAGCCCCAATAACCTGAAACTACAAGAAAATAAATACATTAAATTTCAAGTCATAGTAAATGGCTTTAGGATTTTTGTGTTCTTAATTCTTGTTAAGTCCTGGTACACTCAAGTGCATGTGGAATTACATGTGTATATGTGCATATCTATATCATACTTTAATTTTATTCTTTAAAAGATAAGTTGGCACAAAATAATTTAATTATCTCATTGACACAAAACATCTATTGTATATGGTTGAAAATAATCATACTTAATGAATATGTGCATGTAACGTAGCAAAAGTAATTATAATGGCATTATTATTGCACTGGATGTTTTACAAATATAACCAAGCTAGCAACACTTAAATAATGCTGATCACAGAACCCATCCCAACCCAGACTTCTGAATATAAGTTTATATAAAATTAGAATAGATGCTTCACTTCTCTGTGATCCTAATGGCATTAGTAACCCCTAAAATACACTAATAAGAGTGGACATTGTTTTTCTTCCTATTCTAAAGGAGAAAGCACCAGAATTATGGGTGGAATTTGGAGTAGCACCGAACATCATATCCAGAATCTGGGAGAAACTCTTGAGCCTGAAAATAAGGATATTCACCCTTCATCCTCATGATTTCCCTGATTACCAAGAATCCATTCACCTCCAGCATAATCCAGGTATGGTGCCTCAAGTAAAGTTGACCAACCCAGTTCCAAAGGTAGGTCTAATTATTTCAAAGCAATTTCATTGATCCCCCTTGCCAGAGACTGGCCCAAAATGATCATGTGTGGTAAGCAATGTCCAGGATTGCTGCACTGAACCCTGTGTAAGCCTGATAATGTAGTAAGAAATACAACATGGAACAACATACCTGAATTCTCTTAGCTGGCAATAGATGGAAACAAGTGGTACATACTCCCCATGACTCAAAACATAATAAAAGGCAGCAAATTCAGATGGCTTGACGGCTCGCTCTGTACAAGCTTTAGAGAGCACCAAACTCTGGATGTGCAGACTTCAAAAAGAGCAAAGGGAAACACCGAGACCTGATTTTCTTGAAGTGTACTTTATGTGTATCTTCTTCATTACCTGTTTGCAGGTACAAGAGTAAACCAAACTAAAAGTAACATAAATAATGCCCTGTTTTTATTGTCATTCTAGTATTGTTTGCAATGGCATTCCCTTTTAAAATATTTCACTACCATGTTACCACTTCTCAAACATAACCCTGATAATTTTACCTGGCCTTGCTCTTGGAGAGTCAACAGGATTGATAAAAATAGAACAAGAAAGGACCAATATAAGAATGAGACCATAAGCTACCTGGAAATCCTACTACCTAATCCTACTAGGATTAGGTGTGGAATCTGAGGAAAATCTGCTGGGAGGAGGCACATTATTAAAACAGAAGACTTGCCAGCTCTGCCAAATTTATCCCGTAAGCCCTCATCCCAGTGCTATGCAGTTGTGGGTATCTTGAAGGAGATTCAACAACGTATACATGTGGAGACTCAAACCTCGGCAAGCTTGCTAGACAAGCACAGGACCAGGGTCTATGCAGGGTTGACTTCAGGTGTGAGCTGGGTCTTTCTCCTAAATTCTCAGTTGTGTGAGATTGATTCATTGATATATCCACGGACCTGGGAGCCAGAGGCCAGGTGTTCTGGCCACATGACTACTATCCTTTCCATTTTCTGGCCTCTCTGCCTGGAGAGTTCTGCATGGTAATCTCCCTTCCAAGTTTACTGCTGAGCTATAGTTCCAAGTAATGTCTCATTCCAGTTGGACCTACCGGGTAACTCAAAACGAGTGTGGACTAGGTAATATGATCAACAATGCTATAATCAAGGATACTCAATCCACAGGATGGGGGGACAGGATGACTTGAGAAGCCACACCTTGTCCTGTCACAGCTTTAGGTTCCAAACTTGGTTATTCTACTAAATATAAGTAAAGTAATATCTTCCGAAGGAAGTCTCAGTACAGAGGGAGAAACATCTACCTAAAGGATATAAGAAAAGAAATAATTCAGACTACTAACTCCAGAGTATAGAGGCATGGTACTAGTTCACTCTCTACATAAAGGCAAGTTCCAGGTTTTTAGGAAGGCTCCAAGCTCCTGAAATTACTGTGATTCTATTGGTACTTGGTGAGCTGCCTGATACTGTAAACTTTAGGGTGAACTTCATCAGGGATGATGGGGAGGAGGAGCACAGTCAGAGACATGTCAAGTGTGACCCAAGTCCTGCTTGGATTGTGTATGCCATCGCTGAAATCACCTCAGCATCCACTGGTGACAGAATGCAGCATTAGGCTGTGCCTGTGAGCCAGATGGCCCATCCCGGCGTGTCTCACAATGCTCCAATTAGGCACGGCACCACTCTGCCTCTTTCTCTGCCTGGAAGCTGCTCAGCTTTGATGAGATCCTAACCAACGGGGTCCCCTGCCAGGCTGCAGAGACATCGGGAATGAGTGTTAAGAAGAGAAAGTGTGTGTCAGGCTAGCGGGTGGGTTCACAAATCACCCAGGACCCCAGGATGAAAGGACATCTGTGTAGCTGGTTAAAAAGGCAGTTGAGAACTTTGGACCCAAGACACATGGTAATTAGTTCTGCTCAGGTCGGGCAGAGAACAGTGCTCCTATGTGCTGAGCTGGTGGGAGCAAAATATAAAAAAAAAAAGTTATTTTTCTCCAACTTTAGAAAAAAATTTCTCTGTGATGAAAGTATATTTCTATGACTTTATATGGAAATAAATGGAAGAGGAAAATTATCATTCTCAGTAGAAATCTCATAAGGTCTACATAATTTAAGCTTAAAGCAACCAAGCCTAATAGATGGCAGTAAAATAAAGAGCTACCAAAATGAAAGGATGGACCTGGACCCAAACCCACTAAATAACTTGGTTCTTTTGTTTTGTTTTTAATTTTAGTTCCAAGAGCCAGGCTCTCATTGTCATTTGTCTCAGTCCTTAAATCTGAATCCTTTTGGTCTATCTCCCACTTCAGAGAAATGAAACATAAATATATATCATTACAAGTACAAATGTTTTGGTTGAAAGTTCTTTCTTCTTAAAATGGTTTGTCATATTTAAGTGTTTATTAAAATACTCGTGGCCTGGTTCATGGATTCATGCATATTGAAAGGGAATTAATTAGAAGAAATATTTTAATATCACTGTTCACCCTTTCTCTATAATAGAAGCACGAGAGATGAAAGAAAATTAGTAAAATGTATATGAAAATAAGATATAAATTGATTAATAAATAAACAATAACAACATGATATAATAACAACAAAGACATGATATAAAAACAACAAAAACATGATATAAAAACATTGATACAATGACTGATAAATTGATTAAACTTATCCTAATATTTCCCTGTATACCACATTAAGAGTAAAAACACTTTAAGAGTGCTTGACTAATTTCCCTTGTGATGAAGTATTTACAACTTTAACTTTAATATCACAGGCTCTTCGAACTCAAGAGAAAGCAACATATAACTGACCATGTCCAAAAACAGGTTCAGGTAGGAATATTCCTACTCTGTCTAGAGTTTGTCCTTGTAATTTATTAATAGTCATCACAAATGCTGGCATCACGGGAAACTGTTTTCAAATATTTAAATGGGAGGCCAGTGTCAGATGGGGACAAATCAATTCTTGGAATCAGAACAACCTCTCCTTCTGCAGATCCTATTAATACTTCAGCTTCGATTATGTTATGTTGCAATCTTTTGATAATAAATCTAGTACCAAATTAAGATTTCTCTGTAGCATGATGATTGCACCTACTTTCAATTTTAATTTATGACACAGCATTCCCAAAGGAGTAATACAATTAAGAAATTCAATGGGAACTTTATATGTATTTCGCATGAGTGACTCAATGTTTATTTTTGAACTAGGGGCCCAGTGCAGGAATTCGTGCACATTAAAAGGAACTGTGGGCTGCAAGGCTGTGGTAAGCACAGGGGCGGGTCTCAGCCCATCTTCAGCGGCTCTGCCTGGCCCCTCCCACTGTGGCCCCCCATCCCCTGTCTGCAGGCAGCCCTGGGCCTACTCACACCTGCTAATGGTGCGGAGCATTTGGGGATGGCGCCAGCGTGGGTGCAAGCCGGGCTGGCACTGTCAGCAGGTGTGAGCGGCAGCTGCTGCCCCGATCACCCCTCAGAAGCAGGGGGAGCTGGAGAAGCCCTCAGGGCGATCGGACCAGCAGCCACTGCTCACACCCACTAATTGCATCAAGTGATTGAGACTGATGCTGGGCACTGGCAGCAGGTATGAGCAGCGGCTCCTGGTGCCAGGTGCAGGTGGTATCGGGTTGCCGCCAGAAA